>NW_027556098.1:240068871-240498871 GCF_003287225.1 Phascolarctos cinereus
TCAGCTTGTAAGCAGTCTCTCATGCATGTGATTTACTTAAGTTTCCCAAGTTACCAAAGATCACTGGACAAAGAAACTGCTCCCTGTTCTAAGGGGCAGCTTCTGCTTGAAATGGATGGCACATGATAGAAGTTGATCTTCAAGGTCTGAAATCTGCCCCAACCCTAGATTCTACCCTTTCACAGGAGGAAGGATTCAAATTTCTTTAAGTTGATCAGCTCTGAAGCTTTATGGGGACCATATTTAACAAAATCTTGATTAACCAGAACCTTGGATTAAATTGGATTTTTCCTTTGTGTTTAATTTTAAAAGAATAAAAAGGCCAATGAGAAGAAAACAAACTCACATCAGTGATGTATTTTTAAAAAGCAATGGCCAAGTTACGGCCTAAGGTTGGTGCACATTCGGCCCAATGTGCTACTTCCTATAAGACAAAAGAACCTGTTTGCCTCAGTATCCTCACTATAAAATGAAGACAATAATAGCTGCTACCTCCCAGGGCAGTTGTGAGGATCAAATGAGATACTAACTGTAAAGTGCTTAGCACCAAGCCTGGTACATATTAAGTACTTTGTAAATGTTGGCTATCATCATCATAATTATTGTTGTTACTATTATTAACTATACACTAGTTATCCATGGCACCACAGTGTCTTCAATGAGCAAAGAAAGATTCCACTGTCTTTGCTATATCATAATTAAGGCAGGAAATTCATATTAGAAAGATATTCAATAAAAAAGTTTGATATCAAAAAAAGTTGGGAGAGACTGTCAGTCTTCATTTACCCAGAAAATTCCAATTAATACCAACTAATACCAATATTCTGGTTAATCAGTAGTTTGCTACAGCTAATAATTTGCCAGCCATCGATGTTTATTTCTACATAGGCATATGTATATACAGTTCTATGTCTTTCTATCAAAGTGGTTGGTCATCATAAGGCATGGTTATCAGGCTAAAGAAGAGGAATTTATGGGAGCATCCTCAGAAGGAGATGATGCGACAAAACAGGTTGTGTATCTAGGCTACCATCTTTGGATGGCGACGTGAATTAAGGGAATGAATGAAGGAGGTTTCCAACTAGTTGCTTTGCTCTTGTCGGTAACTTCCACTAACTGCTAATGTTGTTAGTTAAATACTAATTCTCCAAAGGAGAAAAAAACAAAACTAGAAGAAAATATTAGAAGAAAACTTTATTGGGGCCTTGGTATCCCATCACCTACCTCCTGTCTCCTGGGGTTATTCAGGCAATATGTGTACACACACCCCCCCCCCAACTCTTTCCCACCCACCTACCCAGCCACCCTCTCTGCAAACTGGCCCTACTTTCATAGCCCCACAAGGACAGAAGCATATAGAATAAATTGTTTTCAAGCTTCATTGTGTGGAATGAGAATGGAAAGAGGGCTGACCCCTTTCTTTTGTCCAGCCTAGATCTAATCTTTGATGCCCAAACCACCCGAGTTCTCAGAAAACCTTGTGCCATAAAGGGTTGGAGGTGACTTCCCCAGTTGTGATCTTTTCTTAATTAATTGAGATTAAGAGGGAGATTGGGAGAGGAGAAAAATTCAAGAGCATAAAATAAGCGGCAGAGGAAAGTGGAACCCTGTACCCAAAGCAAGTGAAACCACCATCGAATGCCTCACACAAGCCACCATATTATAGAAGGTGCAACCTCCATAATAAGTATTTAAGTATAATAAAAGTAAAGAAGCGAATAGAGGCCACATCTTTAGAAAGTGAAATGGGATGATTTCTCATGAGATAGACTGTCCCCAGTATTACCCTCAGTCATATTAACATTGGTCTGGCATATATAGAGAGAGGAGGAAGCTAAGTAAAAAGTGATGCTTGCCAGCTCTGTGTATCCTCCACCACCGGTGTGCTAGAAGAAATCCTTACCCTCGAGTGAACATTTGGAAATTTAGTGATATTATTCTTCTTTAAGGCTAAACAGAAAAAAAAACAAAACAAAACACAAAATGATGGTTAAGTAAAAATGGGATGAAAATGAAGAGCAACTCAACTTAAAGTTTAAAAATCCCAGGCAGGTTAGCCAACAGAACAAGAGAGTGGAAGGTCACCACTATGAGTTGGGGTTAGATACAGCAAGAAAAGGGTGAGATGGTCTTCCCCACCCCCTTGATCTCTGACTACCCAATTCCAAGCTGCTTTGAAGATTGGCTCCAGGAAAATAATCCAACAAATTCACTTGACAGAGCAAACAAGGGCCAAGCAGATGAAAGTCCACAAAAGGATTAGTAAGCACTGGTGAGTGAAGTTCACGACAGAGCAAGAACACCATTGCTTTTGGACCCACCCCCACCTCCACCCGTTCCTTGTCGCTTCCTCAAAGACAAAATGGAAACATACATAAGACAGGTTAAAGTACATTCTTCAAACAGTTAATACTGCCTAATACACATGTGCCCAGTTCCAAGTCCATTTCATTAGGGAGCATCCCCTGCAGACATGTGTACTGAAAAAGGAATTAAGGTCACCATCTTTCCTTCTTAGCATATATGTTTTATCCATTGCCCATGGCCTATATTATCTAGCATCCCAAAGAACGAAATCTCTTCTGTGGCTAAACTCCAGAGGAGACTAGTTCATTATTTTGGGAGGTTAAATCATTTCCTAGGGACTCACAATGCTGATGTTTCCTGGAATGCACTGGTAGTTCATCTGCACCACCACTCCTACCATACTTCAAAAGAACAGTGGTTTCATTGGTATGGATAAGTAACAATCAAAACTGGCATCCACTGGGTACTTTGAAAGTTTACAAAAGCACTTTATGTATATTATCTTTTTTGACATCTAATGTATCAACAAATTTAAAAATCAACCCCTTTACATTTGTTGTAAATAGTTTCCATGAGTTACTATAGCCAAAAAATTTCATCACCCAATGGCCAGTTTTCTGGCGATGAGACCATGATTCCTAGTATTGTAACCCAAGAAATCACCATGAAGCTGATTTAGCAGAAGTATTCTGGATGTGGCATGGGACTGGGCACAAATGATAGCATGATGAATGACAAAACCAAGACATTTGTCGGATTCCCCTTCTTCTAAGGTCATTCTCACATGCACATGCTGGTTAGCCAGGCAAGACAGTACACACAACAGCAATGAGGAAAGGTCTTGGATGACTCTCACAAGGCAATGAGGGAACCTGTATATTGTCTCTGACAGTCCATGCACACTTCTGGTGGAGGGGGCTCATTTATTCCATGCTCTATCAGATCTACTACACAGAATTAAATATCTAAAGGCTGGGTGAGATAGCCTAGGAAAGCAAGCAAACTGTCACAATTTAGAACTAGCCATACCCCTTTTGAAAGTGAGGAAAAAGTAACATTTGCAGCACTTTGCCTTCTAAAATATATACAACAAATATCTTCTTTTACTGCCATCCTTAATAAAGTGTGAAGGAACTCGTATTATTTCCATTTTATTTAGGGGGAAAGTCAAACAGTGAAAAGTTAAATAATTGCCCCAAATTTTTAAAAAAGGTTGGTTGAGTCAGCACTAAAAAGAGACTTCCTGATTTGAAGCCAAGTGTTCTTACAAACTTTCTCGCTCTCAGTGTTTTCATCTATAAAATGAGAATGCTAGACTAGAGGATTTTTAAGGTACGGCCTCTTCCATCTCTTATGACTCCGACAAACCACGATCTTGGCCTCCCCTCCCCCCAACAAGGTAATTTGACAATTTCAAAACTTGCTATTCCATGGCTCTGTCACACAGACCAGAGACATCTCCAGAATGTGAAGATGAATAAGGTCATCATGAGGGTGGCGATGGGGATTTCAGAGGTGACTGAATGCAAGTCCATGCAACATGGGAACAACATGAAACAGAATTCCACATGGACATCAGATACATGCTATCCATTTACAATTCGTCTGACCCTGTCTGATATCCACATAGATAGAGAGAATGGGTCAAAAATCTACGGCAACCTTTTAAGAGCATCAGGTGTGAAAAAGTAATAGTTTAGTAATGGAATTCCTCAGTGAGAACAGGTTCGCAGAAAAACCGAGAGCCACGCTTGGCCGTACGAGCTGTAAAGGGCACAGTCTTCAGCACTGCATGGAAAATAACAGCCAAACAAGACAGACAAAACAGAACAGAGTAAGAAGCAGAGATTGACTGCATCAGTTAGTGCTTTGTTAATGATCGGGGGAAGGGGGGGAGGGAGGACAGGGGGATTACAAAGGGCCAGTGGTCAGCTACTTAGGGACTAGAAGATTTGCAAATCCTGACTTGGGATAAAGAGGTGGTTAAAAGGCAACTATTATAATCAGAGCATTAAAAAAAATCCTTTTAGTATTGCCTAACAAATAGGCATTCGTCCTCTTCATTTTGGTGAATAACTGATGCCACAGGTGAATCACAAATGCACGTCTGATTCATTTCACCAACTGTATGTACACTGTTTTTGATAAAATGAAGGACCAACAGGCTAGTGAACATACAAAGTTACTGCATGTTGGAGCATAAGTCACAATGTTCTTTTAATAAAGAAAAATGTGCCCCCCTCCCCATCTTAATTAATCAGCAAGCACTTACTTAACACTTACTGAACATCCATCAGACACAATACAAGACATTACGCTAGGTACTGGGGTTATGAAGACCAAAATGAAGCTGTTCCTTTTGTCAATAAGCTTATATTCTCTAAGATCAAGGTGTTCTTTCCCACAGTTCTGAGACAGAAAGGACCAAAGAGTTAAAGGGGAAAAAAATCTGAGCTTTAAATTTTAGAGATATCTATAGTGCTATTATTCAGTGAATGCATGGAATCTCAGAGTTGCTTTAATTTTCATTTTCTAATTTTTATTAGTAATTTGGAGCATTTTTCTTTTTTGACTATGGAGTGTTTAGATTTTTAACCATTTATCAATTGGAGACTAGCTCTTATTCTTCTAAATTTGAATCAGTTCCTTATATATCTCAGAAATGAAGCCATTTTCAGAGAACCTTGCAGCAAAGATATTTTCCCCCTTCTAATTTTAGCTTTATTGGTTTTGTTCATGTAGAAACTTTTTAATTTTAAGTAATCAAAGTTGTCCTTTTTATCTTCTTGATCCTCTCTATCCCTTTTTTGGTCATGAACTATTCCTCTTCTTTAGATCCCTGATCCTGTAATCTGTTTATGATATCACCCCTTTATGTCTAAGTCATACATTCTTTCGGATCTCATCTTGGCATATGGTGTGAAATGTTGGTCTAGACCAAGTTTCTGCCAGACTGATTTCCAATTTTCCTAACAGTTTTTATTGAACAGTTAAGTTCTTACCTCAGTAGCTAGTCTCTTTGTATCAAACACTAGACTTCTGTGTTCTTTTGCTTCTACATGGAATGTACCTAATCTGTTCCACTACATAACGTTTCTATTCTTAATCAGTATCGAATCATCTGGATGATTTACTGCTTTGTGTAGAGTTTGAGATCTGGTACTACTACCATACGAATGGTGGGTGTATGTGTGTGGGGGGAGTTCATGTGCATGTTCATATTTTCTGAGATTTAGAGTCAGAAGGGACATTAAAGGTCATCTGGTCTAAGCTCCCCATTTGACAAACGGATATCCTAAAAGAGGTGAGGTCACCCCACTAGACAAAGTAGAATTTGAACCCAAGGTCCTGTAACTCAGTGTGCTGCTGGGGAAAGGAGAGCTGTCAGGTGATGCGGTAAATAGAATGCTGGACCTGACAGTTAGAAAGACCTGAGTTCAAATCCAGCTTTAGATATTGACAAGCTGTGTGACCCTGGGCAAGCCAGTTAACCTCTGTCTACGTTAATTTCCTCAGCTGTAAAATGGAGGTAATGATAGCACCTATTTCCCAGAGTTGTCATGAGAATCAAATGAAATATTTGTAAAAGTGCTTAGTTCAGAGCCTGGCACATAGTAGGCACTTAATAAATGTTCCCTTCCTTTTTCTTTGCAGTGTGATAACCTAGGTTTGAATCCTGGCTCCGTAATCAGTCATTTCACCTCTCTGAGCCTCTATTTCCTCATCTGTGAAATGAAAGGGTTATACCACATGTTTTCTAAGGATCTTTCCCACTCTCAATCTATAATCCTATGACTCCAAATACAGTGCATCCACCACCATGGACACACTACATATTCCAACAGAATGTAAGCTCCTTGACGGCAGGCACATTTCATTTCTGTCTTTGCATTTCTACCACCTAAGCATGATGCCTCACATAACATAGGCACTTAATAAATGTTTGCTTGAACTATATATACAGATTTTCCCAAAAGTCATTGTGCAGTTTTAAAATGTAAATAGCTTATCCCGTGCTAAGACTTTTGGAACATTCTGTCTGAGCCTTCTCTTGAGGTACTTTTGCCTCCCCACCAAGTACTGTGATGCTGGAGGGGGAGTAAAGCCTGTTGATTCATTTGTTTCTTTTTCCTGTAAGATTTGGGAACAGGGAATAGAAGTTCAGAAGTGACAAGTTTCTGTGAGTCTGTTAGCTAGGGATGCTTATTTATAAGGCTGAATTTGTGATGTCAAAGAAACAAAAGCCAAAGAGTTGATAAACTGCAGAGTAGGAAGCCAAGGAAAGTCTCTTGTCACCTCCATGAATATTGATTTTCCTTCTTGTATACGGAAAATTGGAAACTTCCAAGAATTGGGGACAATGGGCAGAGCATGGATTAGTCTGTAGGGCTCAATCTGACGGGAACCACTCTGAGAGATAAATCATTCAAATCTGACTGAAACAATCTGTCCCCAGCCGTGCGTTAGTTATGGGACTAAAACCCTGTTAGTGTGTTTTAATGAAAGCATAAGCTTCTCATCCAATGATAGAAGAGTTCCATTATCTCAGGGGAGGAGAGAGGCTTCCTGAGAATGTCCTGAAAGGCATGCTGGGATACTGAGGTTTAATCTGCTTTCTCTTCTAGTCTTTATCAGGTGGTGGAGGGGAGAGGTGGTCATGCTAACTCAATGTGAAAAACAGAAAACCATTCTGTAAATGAAAGAGCCCCCATTAAGGGTTCAGAAATAAGACAGAAGTCAGAAAGAGGGGACAAAGTAGTTTGGGAGAAAGTCTGTTGGGTTCAGAGAGATGGGCAACGCATTCTGGGCTTGAGATTCACATCATGGAAACACTGCTGCACACCTGAGGAGCCACTGTCTGCAGGTAATACTGGAACATCATCAGACCCACTGAAGGACTTTCGAACACTGGGCAAGTATGGCGAAAGGGTCTTCAGCATGTAGTGGGGGATCTCCATGGGTTTAGGATAAAAAAAGGCTCATTTACCTGTAATAATATCCTCAATAGCACCATCTTTCCCCTCATATACATGTCTGTTATCCTTCACTTGCCGCCTTCTTAACTCTGCAATTAATTCCTGCTGTTGCCTCTTGGTTTTATGAGAAGGAGACTGGAATAAAAGGAAAGAGATCAGTGGTGCCCTATGGCCTATAGGAAATTCAGGGAAACTCAAAATACATAAATGAGTGCTTGCTAATCAGAGACAAATGGCCTCATTCTACCATCTGGAACTCAAAGAATAAGAAACCTCATTAGATGACTGGAATAAAATGGAATCAAGACAGCGTTTCAGGAGAGGGGAAGGAAAAATACAATTCTGGATTAAAACTTTTCCTAAAAAGGTTCAAAAAACCCCCCACAAAGCTGGTCCACCAAGAACAGAGTCTACACAAAAGGGATGCTGATTGATAATTCCTTCTACTGGAGAACTTCAAAGAGCTATGACCAGTAATCTGCCTCCATGCTTTCACTCTTTCTGCTCTCCCCAACTCAAATGTCCTCCCTGACCTCTATGCCTCACACTGCCTTGTACTGTAGTTATGAGTGTACAAGTCTCATTTTCCTACTCAACTAGGTAAGCAGGACCCAAGTCTTATACTGCCCCTCCCCCCAGGGTTTAGCATAATGCCTTTCATAGAGTAGGCACTCAATAGATGTTTGCTTAATAACTGAAAAACATTTAGCTAGAAGGGTTTTTGGACAGCAGAATAAGCTATCCAGCAAGGTGAAGCAATCTTCTTCCCCACGGGTTATAGGTGACAGCAGGGAGGTCTGTTACCTGGGCTGAGCTGACCACTTAGCATGGCCAGTGGATAAGATGATCTCTCCTTCCTCTCCCACACAGAATATTCGAGGTAAGCTTTTCTATCACCTACCACCAGGGGAGGCCAGGGGTCTTCGCTGCTCATCAGGCACCAACTAACAAGCTCCTGCATGGATTCCATACCTTTGGGTCCTGTTGCTCCATTAGTGCTTCCTGTTCCAAGAGTTTTTCCATGAGGGCCTGCTCCTGTTTTTTCCTCAGCTCATTCTCTTCCTCTGCTTGCTGTTTAAAGCAAAAAGACAAGGGAACTGCTTTTAAATAGCACACGACTGGGGGCTAGGTTTTGTTAGGCAATGATTTAAGAGAAACCAGGCCCAGAAACCGAATCCAGCAGGTTCCAAACTTTCAGCCCAGGATTTACCACTAACTCTATAGGCTCTCCAGTCCCAATTACTCACTTTTAAAGCCTAATGCAAAATATGTGGCCTCTAGGAAGACTTCCTTGCCTTAGCCCCAATTCACTCTAATCCCTCCTCGACTCTGAAACCGTCCAGCAATCATATAGGAATTGTGTACTACTGTACATTCTTTGCACGTACAGGTTTGGGGTTGGGCAGAGATTCTTAGGTCATTTTAGAGGCAGCAAGCCTCATCTTTCATCCAACCTGAAGTCCTCACCAAGACTATGTAATCCCTGAATATATGCTATGCTTTCTCATCTCCATAATTCCGCTTCTTTTATTCATAGGATCAAAGTATGATAGTTAAAGTTGGCAGGGAACCAAGAGGTCATCGGGCCCAACTCATTTTACATATGAGGAAACTGAGGCAGAAAGGGGTTACGGGGTTTGCTCATGGTAACACAGCTAATGTGTCTGAGGTTAGATTTGAACCCTGGTCTTCCTGACTCCAAGCTCAGCACTCCATGTACCATGCCATGATGTCTCGACACTATTATTTCCTCTTTTCCTTCAACCTTATCTGGTGAAATCCTTAAATACTCTCCAAGGCCCAGGTCAAATGCTACCTCTTCCATAACACCTCTGATCCTCCTAATGGACTTGATTTGGAAGCCAGATACCCTTCCTCCTCTTCTTAGATTCTTTTTAGCTGTCCTCTAGCATTTATCATATTCCACCTTGGATTAAAGTTCTTTGTGTCTTTGTCTTCTTTCCACCACTAGGTTACAAATTACTGGCAGGGAGGGACCAGATCTATTCTTCTTTGTCCTTTTCATGGAACCCAGTATGATGCCTTGTATGTAAAGGAGCTCAGTCAATGTTGTGTGTATGTGTGTTAGAATTTGAATGAGCAGAATCAGCAAACCTGATTCAAGTCCTAGGTCAGTCATTAAAGATCCGTGTGACCCCTGACTTCCCTTTTCTGTGCCTCAATTCATCTATAAAACAAGGACAGATGAACTAAATCTTTACATACTTTCAAGGTCTGGAATTTTATAATTCTATTAAGTATATTTGGCTCCCCAGTTAGATTGTGAGGTCCCTTAAAGCAAAGGAGAATGTTCTATTTCTCTTGTGTCCTCCCCTATAGTACCCAGAACAGTGCTACACATACTGTGGTTGCTTTCAAAGTTCTTGTGAAAGTAACCAGAAAGAGAGTCAGAATGGTGAGAGGCATCAAGATGCTGCCAAAGAAGGATTAACTGAAAGAACTGAGATTGCCTCTTTGTCTCTAGCCCCTAGAAGAATGCTCAGCATATATCAGATATTCAATAAGCGTGTGATGAGTTGCAGAGTTGTTTTTTTTGGGGGGGGGGCTTTTGAGGGGAGAAAGTCATGGGGAGATGGGAGAACATGATAGCTGTCTTCAAGCATTTAAAGGACTATCAGCTATTATTATTACTATTACTATTACTGTCTGTATGAACCTGTGCAAGTCACTTAACCTCTTTGCCTCAGTTTCCTCATCTGTAAAATGAGGATAACAACAGCACCTACCTCCAGAGTTGTCATGAAGATCAAATGAGGTAGTATTTGTAAAAAGCACTAAGCACAATCCCTAGCACATAGGCACTTAATAAATCCCTTCCTTTCTTTCCCCTTCCATTTCCTGGAAGCAACTGCACTGGGATGATAATACTTTGGAAAGCAAAAATGTCATCAATTACCACTCTCTTTTCCTCTTAGCCCTAAAGCCACACAATCTCAGGCCTTACCTAACCCTAGCCTCACTCTGGATTAACAAGAACAATTTATTTAGCTATGGCATACACACTCTTTTCAGTCATCAGAGAAATATAAACCTATGATAAGTCAGGGACTGTTTGTGCCTGAGGCACAGAAGTGGCCACAAGGTGTCACCATGACTACAGGATATCGTGATGCTGACACGGCGCCGCTCATCAGCTTTGTCTGACTCAGTGGAACATACCCAAAGGTACACTATCACCTAGCAAACCTCAGGATTAGCTTGTTAGTACGATGTTGCCCACCCTTTGCTAAGAGCAGCAGGCATTCGGTCCAAGAAAGTGGAACTGGTTGGGAATATTCAACCCCACACCTCAGGGTACAGAAAGTCTCTTCTGAAGCCAAAAGATTTGCCTCATGGCAGGACACTGGATGTCCCTGTGCCCCAGGTCTCGGTCAATCAGACAAACTGTACAGAGGGAAATAGCAAGGATTCCTATTTACCTTATAAGCTTTAACAAACCGGACAAAGACTGGGAAGAAGACAGAGGGTGGCGTTGTCTTGGGATTTTCTCCAAAATATTTTACAGCATCATCAAAGGCATCCTACAAAGAGGCACATTTCTATGTTTCATGAATCCCAGGATTTGCTTCTTTTTTAAAAAATATTTATTACAAACCACTGAATATTAATAGTACAACTTACTTCACAGCTACTTAGCAATTGAATAAACAGAACTCATCCCATAAAAGTCATTACAATTTATAGTTCACTCTCTCATAGTCTCCATTGGGTTTGGGTTTTTTGTTTTGTTTTTTTTTTTGGTACATTCACTCCCGTTCATTTTTTCCCCTTTCACATGACCAAAGTGAATTGCTTTCAATGTTCAACTCTGCCACGGAGGGTGGGCTGACTGAAGGAGAAGAAGCAATGAAGACATAAACTTCACTGGCTATAATCTGCTGTTCTTCCCTTCCACTATCTTTTTTCTCTCTGGGTTTTCTCACAGAGATCCCATCCAGAATATTCTGAAGAATGCAAAAGAAGATATACAAACAATGCAAAAGAAGATATACAAACCCCAATGGAAGGAAAGAGAAAGTAAAATTCCAATTAAAATAAGATAATAGTTAAATAGATAAATACTATAACACAAAATAAATAGATTAAATACTTGAAAGTCTATCTACCAAGACACACACAGGAACTATAGAATATAAGTATAAAACATTCTTTAGAGAAATAAAGACAGATTCAAATAACTGGAGAAATATTAGTCACTAGAACCTGGAATGAAAATTCACACAAGGATTATGACCTAAAGTTTCCCCATCTAATCTAATGTGACTTGAGTCTAAGAAAACACTCTAGAGACAATATTACAGGGGACAACTTGTTCCACAGGAATAAGAATATAAGTGGGAGTTATGTTCCTAGGCAGTCACAATTCATACAATGTAAGTTTTAACTAGTCTTTTAGAGGGATGAACTCCAACAGGGAATAAAAGTCCCAACCGGTGATCTGAGAGGAACAGGGATTGGGATTGGTGAAGAAGGAGTATCAGGCAGAAGGCAAGTATTGGTACTACCGCTGCTACAAGCTCTCTAGATGAACCAAAGCCACTTCAGTGGCTGTATTCAGGGGGTAATATTTTGGTTATGTTATCCCTCTCCACCTTGAGGGTCAGGCAGCAGCAGAAATCATAGGGGAGCCAAGGGCCTTGACTGAGTCCTCAAAGATGAAGGGGTCAGATTGGCATCATCTATGAGAAAAGAAAGGCAAAGGACTGTACCACATCAATCATTAAAGGAAGCTGAATGTGGTGACCAGCTTCCTGGAAGGATTTATCACAAGAGACAACAGTAGATGGTCACAGGTTTGACTACATGAAAGTATGCCTGCAGATTCAGATGGCAGAAAAATTCCTTTACAAAAAAAAACCCTTTCATTGTTTCCAGTTGATTACAAAGCAACATTCTGATTTCTCACTCTCTTTGTGTCTTTGGCAACTGGTTGTAGGGTTGACTTTACTGCGGGGCTCTGTAACATTCTGCTGGACTTGGTTATAATTTACTAATACCATGACTGGTTTGGGCAGCGTCATCCATCCTATCTACACTTGCCTAGCTATTCAAGTTGGTTAGCCACTGGGTGAAGACATAAAGATGGGGACCAGAAGAGAGTAGGGAGCTACAGAAGAAGGGAGCCTTTCATATTTTAGGGGAAACATTATCTGGGGGACAAAATGGGGTCACACTGCATGCCTGTGCAATCTTGGCATCATCTTGTAGCTTCTTGAGCTTCCCTTCATTGTTATGGATAAATTCTTTCAGCATCACGTTGTGATCGTGCATTGTGTACTCTCGTTTGGTCAAGTCCATGCCTCTCTGGAGCTCCTTGACATCAAGAAGGACATTCTCTAGAGAAACTGAAATGGAGGAAAAGACACGGAAAGGCCATCAATTGAGACCAGCAAAAAACCTGCCCTATGAGGCTCTCAACGACAAATAATTAATCTGGGCCGAAAATGTTTCCCTTAGCGTAGCCCCACCCCTTCGGCATTTTGGTGAAGACTGGATTCCTTCTCAAAATCACGTTTCTTAAATGCATACACGGTATATTACAAATGAAACAAATTATGCTGAAATATAGTTATCAAAATTATACATACATACATATCTAAATGTGTGTTTTTTAAATTTTACTGCCCCACGAAACAATTCCTGCCTTAAAAGATCTAAAATCCAGTGACTGGCTTTCAAGGCAGCAGTCCCTTTCTAGATCGTATGTAATTGGCTGACAGGTACCTTATTCCCTAATTAAGAAGAGCTCTCATACCTAGCTCAAGGGATGCTGTTGTTCCTACAGCTGTTGAAACATGTAATATTTGGTGATTTTTCCTAGAGTAAACTATGAATATGGGCATGATGAGCCTTTTGGGGAAGCCTCCGAGATTTGATCAAGTCTGTGTTACTTGGCATGGGGGGAGAAGCCTGGGTCTGGGAACATACATTAACTCTGAATATATTTTGTTTATATCTACCTATCTTCTATTCTCCCCTCTACTAACCACCTAAAACTTAAGTTCCTTGAACATACAGGCTCTTTCATTTTTATTTATATTTCTAGCACCTAGGCTAGTAGATAGACTACTGACCTTGAAAAACAGGAAGACCTAGATTCAACTCCTGCCTCTATCACATACTGCCTATATGATACTGGGCAAATCATTTACCCTCACAATACCCTAGGCAAAAGTAACAGAAATGGTGCCAACTTACGTTAGTATGAGGAGTGTCCTAACATAGGAGTTCTCTATATCAGCGAAATCACACATCAAGTGCCAGTCCCCATTTCCAGCACCATCATAATGCCTGGCATATAGTAGATGCTTAATACATGCTATATCAGTGATGAGGAACCTGCAGCCTCAAGGTCACATGGCCCTCTAGGTCCTCAAGTGCGGCTCTTTGAATGAATCCAAACTTCACAGAACAAATCCCCTTAATAAAAGGATTTGTTCTGCAAAACTTGGACTCAGTCAAAAGGCCACCTGAGAACCTAGAAGGCCACACGTGGCCTTGAGGCTGCAGGTTCCCCCACCCCTGTGGTAGATAAACTGAACTACTAAACTGAAAGACTTTGTGAAGAGACCTCAGGACAAAAGGGCACATGCATGGAGGAGACCATGAAACACCAAGAGACAAAGGCCACCACTAGGAAGGGGGTCACTAAATAGAGCTCATCTGGAGTGTAGTTCTTAGGGGAAGGAAGGAAGGTAGGTTGCTATGCAGTAACTTTCCATTTTGATTTTTGCTAACTAGGTAGTAATCTCACTTACTTTTTTTTTTTAAAGGCAATTGGGGTTAAGTGACTTGCCCAGGGTCACACAGCTAGTGTTAAGTGTTTGGTCTGAGGCTGGATTTCAACTCAGGTCCTCCTGACTTCAGGGTCGGTGCTCTGTCCACTAAGTCACCTACTTGCCCCTCAACTACTTTTACAGACTAATCCTAATCCAGCCAATCTGAAGCTTGAATCTCATGTACTTTTCCATCTAATTAACAGGATACAATTTTTGTTCTTTGCTGGTCTTTGAAATTTTCTAGCAAGAAAACCTCTTAGTCAATTCTTTTTCTTGCATCTTAGAATCATAGATCTCAAGCTAACCCTAACCCTAAACGCCTCCTAATCCAACTCTCTCATTTTATAGATAAGGTGACTTGCCTAAAGTCACCCAGGTGGTGAGCATCAGAGATGAGGTTTGACTCTAGGTCCCCTTGCTTGACAGTCCCTGATCGCTGCACTGAACTGGGTTCTATTTTTTGCTACAGCAGCCCTAACCAGGAAACAGTGCTAGGAGTATGCATTAAAAAGTACATGATTGATTGATTCATGGCTCCTGAAGATCAGAGGGCAATCACAGCCCAGAAGTGTAGCTAGCTCTTGGAACGGGACACTGAGATTCATGAGCTTTACAGACAAGATCTCAGCGTTTTCATTTCCACATTAGCCCTCTAAAAACATTTTGCTACCTGAGAGTAGATAATACCTGTTCTGATACTACAGCGAGCCAGTACAGTGGATAGAGCACTAGGCCTGGAGTCAAGAAGATCTGAGTTCAAATCCCACCTCAGATGCTAATTAGCTGTATAACCCTAGGCAAGTCACTTAACCTCTGCCTCAGTTTCCTCAATTGCAACATGGAGATTAAAAAATTGTACCTATCTCCCAGGGTTGTAAGAAGGATCAAATGAGATATTTTTGATGTGCTTTAGCACAGTGCATAACACATAGTAGGCGCTTAATAAAATGATTGTTCTCTTCCCCTTCTGAATTTGTCCCTTTGAAAAAAACAATGTACCTGAAAACCCTGCTACTTCAGGCTCTGGTTAAGGAGCCCTGGTTAGCCAGTTGTCGGAGCAGTGGCCAATCCCCAGATAGTTCCAGAAGCCACATCACAACACATCATAATTCGAGGACACAACCAAACAATATCATTTACCTGCAGCAGCTTTCTCCACATAGTGAAGTTCATTATAAAAGAGGGACACTTGATGGTACTTCTCTCTTACAACATTGGATATGTAGTGCAACAGGGTTTGCTTTCGGTCTGTCGACTTGGTGTCTAGGAGCTAAAAACCAAAGGGAAGGGTTTTAGGTTTGGGTGTAGGAAATCTAGAAGGTTAAGAACGGCATAGCCCAGCAGGATGACCACCTTCTCAGGTGTTCCCAGATGAGACCTGGCAAGGAGTTCTTAGTTAAGATTACAGATGGATGCCAAGTCAAAATACTTAGTAAATTTAGTAAATGAGTCCATTGGTTTTAACGCACAGGACTTCCCCAACCAGTGTGTATTATAACTCAAGGGGGTGATTCTGATCCCCTACGTGTATTTCACACCTCTCAGCTCTGTTCAGATGGCACTGATTTGTCTTCCCACTCACCTAGGATAAAAACTGAAATGATCCAAGGTAAGCTTTTTTTCCTCACAAAATTAACAGCTAGATGACCCTATTTCAAGTAGATAAGGAGGAAGAAGGTATTGTGCAAGCTTCCTCCCCCCTCAGCGTGCTTTAGCACCCTTCACTGCTCTTCTGACCATCCCTGGGCCTCCTCGGAGTTAAGGGTGCTTAATACCCATGACAAGGTGGGGCTAGAACAACAGGCAGAAGAGGTTCCTGGGGACTAGCATCTCACTCACTTTCAAACTGACATTTCAAAAGACTCACGTTGCCTTTAAGTGATAAATTCAGCCAATGCTAGCTTCTATTTGCCTGGCGTCCATCCCATGATTCCAATGCAGAGTATGCAAGATGAAACCTTTTCCAGTCCTGCTCATACAGCGCAGGTGACAATGAATAGCACAGTAATTCATCATAAACCGAGCCACCCTTCAATCTCTGCCACCTGTTTTCCCTTTGAGATTATTTGTTTTCTTTTATTTCACTCACCAGATCTAAACTCTGGAGTTTGAATCCATAAACTGCTCCCCGTTTACTGCTATTCATATAGTTACCAAGAGCCAAGATGATCTGCAAGGTAAATTTTTAAAAGAGAGAGAGAGAGAGAGAAGCATGTTGGTTCGGTGCCCCAGGCATTCCTATATACAGGCATATTATAGAATGTGACAGACAGGCAGCTTTTTAGATACACAGAAGAAAAAAATAAGGGAAAAAAACTTGCACTTGCCTCCAGAATTTTCTTGAGTTTTTGGGATGACTTTATTGAGACAGATGCTGCTATTATTGCATGCAGTTGCTAGATTAACATCAAAGAAGGAGGGAAAAAAAGACATGTTAACATTTCCAAAATTGAACTGGAATCTAAAATTTGACACAGGAAAGCTGAACTTCTCAACAGAGTGATTTCAACCTGTACATTCTGTGTCTACTGCAGCTATGTCATTATATATAGACTATTTTAAATCAATTTCTTCAAAACTCAATTTTCTCAAAATATGTAACTAGCTGCCCGGAACATTCCCCACGGTTGAGTGTCAACACCATCAAGGGAGCCCTCATCTTCCCAGCTTGCCATCTCATTGTGCCATAATATTTCTACTTTTAAACTAATGGGGAAGAGAAAGGATGAAAAAAGAAAAAGGGAGGGGGGAAATGAAGTAAGGTAGGTATGATTATCCTTAAGAGGCAGAGTCATATCGCAGACAGAGATCTGATCTTGGAATCAGTAAGACCTACGCTCAAACCCTGCCCCCAACTAGTTTGACCATAGGAGAGTCACAATCTTTCTGGGCCTCAATTTCCTTATCTGTGAAATGAGGATAATACTTGTAATGACCATAGCACAGGAATGTTGAGAGCCTCAAATGAAAATGATGTATATCAAGCCCTTGGCAAACCCCAAAACACTGCATAATTGTCAACTGTTATTCTTTTCAACAGAAAGATTCTCCTTGGTAAGCAAGAAGCATTCAGTTTTGAATTAGAAAATGGTTTTTGAAAAACAATCTAAAGTTTTTCCTAGTACACAAGCGGCCTGTCTGTGTTAAAGTACTCTATGCTAGACTTTCTGAATTGGCCAATGAATCAATGACTATGGGTCTAATTAGCCACAAAGATAATTTAACAAATTCCCACTTCTAAGATAATTTAAGAATTTCAAGTAAAATGCTCATTTCCAAAAGAAACAGATTTGGTTTTGGGTTTTTTTTTTTTGGGGGGGGGTTGGTAAACATGCCCATCATGTTTTCAATCTGGTCAATCTGGACAAGAGACCTGGTTGTTTTGGTGGGTTTGACAATGACTGAAGAGTCCAATCTCCATCTCTTACTTCTCATTATTTTTAGAGCTACCTTTGAAGTCTAATGGAGTTTTGTGACCACTGTGAAAGGTATCCCACAGGGGGAACTGGCATTATTTTATCATCAATGAGCAATGGAAGCTTGTCAATTGATTTGATTGACTGAATAGGCAAGCAGCATGAGAAAAGTTGTAGAAAACATTTAAGTGTGTGTCAGAGGAATTCTATTGTTTGGAACTGGCTCTCAGCCTGTTGCCCCACTTACAGGAGTGAGCATCTGGATACTTTCAGAGAAGTTCCCAATGAAAGCCATGATGGTCATCTTCTGCATGAGCCTTTCAATTTTACTGAACTGCATCATGAACCGATCCTCATCAGACAAGTTCTCCAAAGGCTTCCTTTCCCTCTCATAGAGCCGCAACACTTTCACTTCATTTTCAGTTGGCAGGAACCTCATCAAACACTCCACAAAGTCTACTGGCAAGGTCTTCAAGTCAAATCTGAGGAGAAGACATATGTGAAATGGGTAGTGCTGAAATAAAATGGGGGGGGGTAACCTAACCTGTCTTTATTCAGTGACCTCTGCTAACTCTGCTAAATGGGTCAATCTTTTAGCATCTCTGGAGGTCTGAGACTTTGAACCTCTAAACAACACAAATGCTGGTAGGGATATATTGTGGGAACTCAGAATCTTGATGTGGTGCAACTTATTTCAACCAGTTCCAATGGATGATTAAGCAATTGTGCACAGCATAGTAGGAAGAACGCAAGACTTGAACTCACAAGAACTAGATCCAAAGTCTCACCCCAAACTTTATTACTGTGAGGTATAAGCCAATCCCCTGTCACCACTCTATGCCTCAGTTTTCTCATCTGTAAAATAGAGACAATAATGCCCACAGTGCCTCCCAGTGGGTGGGTTGCATTGTGAGGAAAGAAATCTGTAAACTAATATACAAATGTGTGCTATTGTTAGGAACCTTGCTTAAAAACCTGAATCATATAGAAGGTTCTCATTCTCAGTTCATGGGATCATAGATTGAAAGCTGGAAATAGAGGACTTCAGATCACCAAGTCCAACCCACTTATTGTACAGATTTGAAAACTGAGCCTCTGAGAGGTTACATGACTTACCCAAGATCACAAAAGCAATAAACAGCAGAGCCAGGATTGAAACCCAGGCCCTCAGACTCCAAATCTATCATTCTTTCTATTAAACCATGATGCTAGCTAGCTTAATTTTCTTGGGAGGTCAAAGGCTCTGTCTACCAACGACATATTCCAAATGATCTGCAGGGACATGGCATGGCAGGGCCTCAATAAAACAGTAAAACATATTCATTTTACTGTGGTAAAGCATCCAAATAAATTTTTTATTTTTGGACTGAATTAACTAAGACTAGATATTCTGGTCTAAGAGTCACACATGTCAAATTTCTTAAGGAATTCACCTCTGTGAATATCCAACCCAGGCTCCAAACTTCTGTTGGACAAAGAGTGGACAGACAGGACAATGGAATTAGTTTTTCTAGGGATTCCCAGATGTTAATGTTTGTAAAAATCAAGGCTGATTACCTGATATAAGAACTCTTGGTACAGTCAGTAAAACAGTCTATCAAATTTATTTTACCTTGGTAAAGACATCCAAATAAGTAAATTTTTTTTTTGACTGACTCAACTAAGACTAGATATTTTGGCCCAGGAGTCACACATGTAAAGCTGAAGGAATTCACCTGAATGAATATTCAACTCAGCCTTTAATTTTAAATCTGACTTACCCCTGCTCAGAGAAACACTGGAATTATATCTAATAATCACAACACACCCCATTCATGTAATGTTTTTTAAAAAAGAAAGCTTAAATATCAAACACTAGCACACCAAGTGAAAGTCTAGAATCTTCCTCTTATTTGGCTGCAGGACACTGGATTAGATGACTTCCCAAGGCTCCTTCTAATTCTAAAAGGCTACAACGACATGGCAGCAAGATGTTATAATGGCATCATACAGTCCAAGTCCTGAGGACTTTGTAATTACACAAAACACTTTCAACAAGTGTCCTATTCCCATATTAAGGTCACCATGACCTTCAAATGACTGGTTTGATGTTCTTAATAATCAAGTAAATTAATGTGACATATTCAATGCAATCTAAGGCTGAAAATGAGCCAAGTTTTTTTTTAAGTCAGTCTAAAATGTGCTGAAAAACAATAGAAAACACATTCCTCTTCTTTTGAATTTTCACATATGCCCACACATATTTGCTTCTATTATTCAATTAGATCATTCCAAAGATGATAGGTAGTTTATGTTCAACAAATCTGGCTTAAATTCAGACACACTGAAAAAACTAACCATTTCACCATTTTTTTCCCCTAACAATGCAAAGCTTACATTGGATATGTTTGTAGAACCACTGTGCCATGCAAACATAAGATAACAGCTTTATATATTAATATAATAAATATATTAATTAATCTATTGATACATAAACAATATACATCAATATATTATGTATACTTACACATATTAACAAAACAATAAATATATATTTATATATTAACATAAAGAGAAAATAATCCAAGAGACATTAACTACTCATTCTAATTTTCTCTAAGGTAATTTTTGTTCCACCCGTTTAGTGTTAGGAAGTAATACAACTCAGAGTTTACATTTTCTTTTTAAGAGAAATCTGTTTCTCATAGATACAGATGAGTCTTCTTATCCCTATAGAATCATTTCTGTTTTCTTCCAAGCCATAACTGTTTTATATATACCTTTTTGCTTCCCCTATACCTACTTGAATATGTTTTTACAGAAATATGCCCTTAACTTACATGTGAATTGCTTTGCATATCTCATCTGCAGTCTTTCCAGCTTTTCTTAAGGTAATGGCAAGATTTTTGGCCCGATTTGCTTCTAGTAAAGTTACTTTGTTTGATCCTTTCTGAGTTATCTTCTGTTTGTTTGAAGTAAGATCAATAGCGGGACCTTGGGCTTTTGTCTTGAATAGTTCTTCAAATTCATCCACATTTAAATCCTGAAGGAAGAAAAAATTAAATTGGAAAATTGGTTCTATGTTTTTAATTTACTGAGAAAACCCCTGGAGAGTTTTTCAAGTATTAAACATTATGCTTATCAGAGATCTAGGCGTTTCTGCTTAATATTTTGCCCGAGAGGGGCCTTGGATCTTTTCCTAGTTTAAATTGGAATGAGACTTCAATCACAAGTGCATTAAAAAATAGTGACTATCTGCAGGTAACAACTGATTATTTCAAAACGCTAATTAAACTAACTTGAGATGGCCACGACTATGAATTCTGATCATCCAAAGTAGTTGGTTCATGTTGTGATATCTGGATCCTTACGCATTTGCAGAATGGATAAGGGATGGTTTTCACATCATCTTAAAATTTATGAGAAACAAGGATTGTGCCATATGTATGTCTGACACAATATATTTCAGGAGCCTAATGAATAATGAATCCTACCACCTAAAAGAACACTGGCTCTAGAGTCCAAGGATTGGGTTACATGGATTAGGATAAATTCCTGTCTCTTTCACTTACCACCTGGGTGACCCTGACCTTTAAGTTGCTTAATCTCATTGAATCTCAATTTCCTCAACTGTAAGATGAAGAGGTTGGCCCAAACGGCTTATGAGTTCTCTTCTAGCTCAAGATCCATAGTCCTATTTCCCCTCTGTGTAACTGGAAATATTAGCATTAGTCACATGCATGGTAAGATTTATCTTGGCTGAGCCAAGCTACCTTCGCTGGGCAGATCAGAAAGAAAAGCTCTACCCACTCAGCACATCGTTACCTCCAGAATTCTTTCGTCATCAATTTCATTGAAGACTGTCCCATTGATCTGATTGGGTTTCAGAGCAACCCAATTAAAAACTGGCATGCGGAACTTTGTCTTGATTGGCTTCTTGATTTTCACGGCTACAGGCATCAGAAGGAACAAAATTAAAATTCTGCAAAAAAACTGGGACCATCTGGAACAATCAAATAACAGTCCTTGCAGATGACACTTCATCACTGGAGGAAAATGGGCAAGAGTCATTCAAAACTTTAAATGTGGCCTCTATGAACAAAAACCAGAGGGATTTTTAGTTCAATTTTCAGTTGGTTGATGAACTCTAAAACTGTCTAGGAACTAAAGAGTTGTCAGTTCCCCAACTCAGTTGGGCAATTGGATTACTGCATTATACTGTGAATGAATAAATTCAGAATAAAAAAAGAACAAATGGCATTTTTTTCTGTGAGTCCAGAAATTACTGCCAACATTACTGGACAGCAGAAAATGTGAGTGAGCCCTCTGTGACTGAGCTCTGGCTTGCCAAATGTAAGCTGATTTGTAATGTTAACTTCCTAAATCTTTGGTTCCAAGGTTCAAGTTTCCAAACTAATCTTTAAAGGCTTTCATTAAACATAGATAAAGCTGTCCAAAATGCCAAGGATGTGCATTCAGGAAGGACAAACCTTCAGCCAAAGCCATAAATTCCTGTGGATGGTTTGCATAATTTGGATTACGCTGACAGAAAGATTAGTTCTGTTGCTAAGAACTCAATGCAAGGCAAACTTAGCTCGAACAGACTATGAAGTACTGAAAAAAAATATTTAAGAAGACAAACAGCACCGAGTGACCTTTACCTCTCTGGTCCTGAGTTTTCTTCATTGGTAAAATAGGGGCTAAGGTGCTTTCTAACTCTGTAAAAGCCAGTGATCCTCAGATATCAAGGAATGAGCTAGGTTCCCAGGAATGGATCTCATACTTTTCTTCCTCTTCTCAAGAGCAAATTGTCAATAGGAGGTCAATTATTTTCCATATGTGACTATAAAGTTTTAATAAAAATATTAATTTTCATTTCTTCTCATAAGAAGGGAGGAGGTCAATCCAGAAGAAATCAAATTAGTTTTCCTCAACCGAAGACAGACTAGGTGACCCACCAAAGATCCATTTAGTTAATTAAACAGCATGAAGACATTCGGCTACAGTCTTCTTCTCAAGTGTGTCATCTGAGGCACATCTTACTACTGGGGAAGTTTCACCATTTGTCATCATTAATAAAGTAGGGATGACAAACTTGAATGTTCCAGGGCAGATGATTCAGTACATAGACATGTGAAGTGTTTTTTTTTTCCTTATTAGCCATTTTCCTTGCTAGTAGCTAAGGGAAAGGGGGAGAAAACATGTTGCCTCTCATTCCTCCAGTGTCACAAAGGCCATATAAACAGCAGGAATGTCATCATATAAATCTATACAAAAAGCATGCATGAACACAGACACGGCCCTGACCAAATCAGGCCTTTATACCACAAAATCTATCACCATCTCCCACTAGTTCTTAGTCCTGTGAACTTCAGTTTTCCTTTCTTCAGGGACACAAGAATTCAAGTCCTGCATGAGGGTGGTACGGTGGTGGTGGGAGGGGAGCAGAGATGGCAATTCTACTCAAGTTCTCCCTTGTCTCTTCTCTGGACTATCCAATTTTAGCAACCTAAGAAAAGCCTGTCCTCTCCATTCAGGCTTTTCTTATGCTTCAGTTTCAAAAACAATACTGTTTTTAACCCTACTTCCTCATATCATCAGTGAGGGAAAGTCACTATTGGCCTTAAGTCTCTTAACCCTCATAGTGGTCCTCCACTTAAGTGGAGCTTTATTTTTTTTTGTTTTTTGTTTTTTGGCAATTGGGGTTAAGTGAGTTGCCCAGGGTCACACAGCTAGTAAGTGTCAAGTGTTTGATCTGAGGCCGGATTTGAACTCAGGTCCTCCTGACTTCAGGGCCGGTGCCCTATCCACTGCGCCACCTAGCTGCCCCCTTGAGTGGAGCTTTATAAATTGTAAAGGAACCACCCTTTTGCTGGGACAGATGCCATTTCCAATAGAGCTGACATGGGGCGGGGGGGGGGGGCGCGCAGGGCTCAGAGATAGAGAAATAGAGACAGTCACCACCCATAAAACCCTGCCCAAGCCCGAGAGAGAACCTTTGCTGGTTTAACAACTGATAGAGCAACAGAGCAAGGTAGAAGGGTAAGAATAAGCATATAGTTTGGTGGGTCAGCATATCTTGGCACTGCTAACAAGTCTTTTCCTATGCTAAAAGTGTATGACTCTCCCAGAAATCGGAGGCCTGGAAATTCAGGGACTCAAGATAGTTATACCTAAGTAGGAACACTTCCTTTTCACATGAGAAAGAGACTCAAGACAGAAAGCCCTAAAACAAAACAAAACAAAAAGAGAAAGAAAAGAAAAAGAAAAGTCTTATCTACTAATTCAGCTAAAGAAGTCGGGGGCAAAACTGTGGGGACACAGTAAGCAACATTAGGACTCTCCTCAAACACAAAGTCAGAATGTAATGAGTCTGTCCTTAAAATAACATGGAGTGGAAAGATGTCGAGGCACAGAGCAAGTGACAGGAAGACGGGAGCAAATACTTAAAAACACTCAGTGAGAAGGAACCTACAGAAAAGCTTGATTGGCCCATCTTTTGTGGAAGCAGAGGACAAAGGAAATAAAACAAAAATTAGACATGGTTAGAGTCATCCAGTTCATCAGTTCATGCACTTTTAGTACTGTACACCATGCTTATCCTGACCCAGCATTTCACAACTAAATGCTGAGTAAGCCAAAATCTTTAAAGGACTGCATCAAAGCAGTTTTTTACCTTTTCTTTAGCAGACCCTTATTAGAAAACAAACAGACCAAACACTTAATTGTATTTCACAGCAAGGACCCCCAACAGCTATAAAACTACAAAAACACGGTTGGGGGTTGCGAGAAAAGGATGCTATCCAATCCCATAGGATACATAGCCTTTTGTTTTTACACAAAGAATTCATATGAACTGAGGCTCACATTTCACGTAAGACCCACACAGTACATTCATATATACATGAACAGAGATGTTTAACTTTATAACTTTATAACCAATTGGAGAGCTCCAGACTCTATGGCTTATCTAGACCAGGACATTAATGTAGTCCCCATGTAGATGCCTCAGGCTGGGAGAAAAAGCCAGATATGTTTGGTAGGTGATGCCCAAAAGGCACTGGAATTTTCTTCTCCCCTCATAGATTCACAGATTTGTGGAGCGAGTCTTCCACATAGGCATGAGTAGTAGTAATATTGTATCTGTAAATGCAAATAAATACTCCGCATATGGGCTTTTAATAGAAGCTTCTTCCAACCCAACCCCCTCTTTATCTAAAAGGAAAACACTCCACTGCTGCTACATATGTGGGTATGGCCTGCTGTTGCCTGTGCTGTCAAAGCCCTAATGAATTCTGAGATGCCACCAAATTCATGATGGGGACTGGTCTGTGCCAAACTGTCCAACCTCTCTGCCTCTCATCATTAAGGAAATTTATTCCGATAGACCTCCAAGACACATGGAGAAGAATGGTTAATGAAAATGCCAGCCACACATATTGCAAATCTAGTAAGATGACACCAGTGCTAATGGACACTATTACCCACCAGGGCGTTGGGTGTGGGCACTCAGGAGTTAACCAGTTCCTTTAGCAATCTCCCAATTCCACAAACTAGTGACCCATAATTTGGAGGCCCTGCTACCCATTCACATCCTTCTAAATGACAACTGGCGTACAAGAAATAAGATTAATTGCAGCAGCTTTGAAAATAGCTGTGCCTAGACATGAAAACAGCTGAGTGAGAATTAAACTCATAAAGGGCTTTCATGCCCTATGGCAGTATCAAGCAAAACAAGACCATTGGTTTAAATTTTTTAAATCATGGGAAGATGAGAGCTAACTTTAAAAAGTCAATTTGCTGAGTCATGGTCAACTGGAAGGCAACCCTCCCTGCAACCAAGCTCATTTGTTCTATCACTGCAGGGCTGAGTGCTAATGTTAGGACAAACTCAGGAGGAGAGAGAGGTGAATGTCAGCCCATATGTACCCCATCACTTTCTATCAGCCAGAAGAGATGCAGAGCCAAATCAGCAATTCAACAACAGATGTGTCTCACAACTTGGGTGCTCTTTTTATAATGCTGTAAGGGAAAGCCTAATTAGGAGGCTCAGGTATACATGAGGGGTTATAGTGTTTCACTTGTGATTACTAAGATAGGCCTATCAGCTAAATGGATTCCAGGGGGGTTGGTTTTGGTGGAGGTTTTTGCGGTTGTCATTCTTAAAAAACATTCCATCATCCACCAGTTCCACGATGAATACATCCTTTTCAGAAGAAAGAAAAATTCTAGGAAAAAGTGATAGATTGAAAGAACATGAAGAGGAGAAATAAGTCATGCATTTCTTCTGAATGTTTTGGGGAAGGTCCTCCACCTGCCTCTTTAACAAGAACTACATAAAAGGAAGCGTAAAACCCAATAGTACTAGTCTGATGATGCCAGAGTTTGACGATAGCAAATTTGTGCTACCAAAAGGGATAAGCTAAGCAGTCCTAATGGCCTTCTGGTGACATGGCTAATACTTTTCAAGGGATTAGGAGTCTGAACATGCACTGTTATATGCATGGCTTATCTGGGATACTGTTGCCTTGTGGGCTTTGGGCAGGAAATTCTGAGATGGAAACTACTGTAATGAAGTTTCATTGTCCAGAAAAAGCCCAACAGGTGCAGATGGTCAGGTGGGGAAAGCCCCATCAGAGCCAGGTGAGAGAGTCCTACTTGTCAGAATAACCTCCAACCTCTTGAAACTGATCTAGTTGGGAAACACTCTCTTATTCTACACATCAGGTGAGGCTCACAGCAAGTCTGAACACCCAGATGTGTGTGCACCTGTGAAAAACACACTGCCTGGTAAAACAGATTCCATTTCCTAAAGAAAAATAGTCCTGTGATTGAAAATTAAGGATTTATATTTCAAAGGTTAAGGGTAATCTATAGAAATTATTTCTGATAAACAAAGAAGCATAGAATTTACTTTTTTTAAATTATCTCCTGGTAAATCTATGTGCAATATGAATTCTTCTAAGGCAGCTGAAGGAACAGAGAAAGGCTGCTGTTGGCAATCCACGGAAGCAAACTCCAACGCACTCAAATAAACTAATGTGATGCCTGAGGGCCTACAATACACAATTACTGTGAGGAAAGAAGCATTCTCCATTTCACAGACAAGATCCTCAATGTCCTTGATAAAACTAGCTGGAAGCTCTTTCTTCTCTGAAAGCACAGGGCTTTTGCACGAAGTAACCACTCAAAAAAAATATTTGCTGTGTGAATGAACAAAAGTGTATTCACCTCTGAACCTAGACATCATTCCCTTTCACTGGCTTTGGCCACAGCAGTGGGGGAGGACTTGAACAATATCTGAAAGGCAGACTTAAGGGAGTTCAAGGACCACCTAGAAAACAACTTTGGCCCTAGGGAGAAGACTGTCACTTGGGAACGGACAAAATAATGGCTAATGACAGATTCTAAAAGCAGGCATTTTCATTCCAACCCATGTACTACCAAGGTTCCTTCCAATATGACTCCTGTCCTTCGGAGAACATCAGAAAAAAAGTAAAGGTATCCTCCTCTAGACTAATTCCATAATCTTACCTGCTAATCCTGAGTTGAAAACCACTGTGGGGGAAGCTGTGCCAGGCAGTGGGGGTGCTGATGGAGGAGGCGGGGTGGTAGAGGAGTTGGTGGAGTGTCAGCAGCTGGTCCTGGGAGAGGAGGTGGTGGAGGCGGTGGTGGGGGCGGAGGAGGGGGTGGTGGCACAGGGGCTGTCACTGGGCCATTTTGAACTAGCCAGGGGAAAGAAGAAACAATTTAATTGAGTAGGTGGCAGAGAGATGAGAAGGTTTACTCTTCAGGATCTTCTCTCAGCATGACTGAAAACAAATATCTAAGGCAGGAAGTTCTTAATCTTTTTGTATCAAGATCCCCTTTGGCAGTCTGGTGAAGACTGTGAACCCCTTCTCAGAAGAATTCCTTAAATCAAAGGAAATGCAAAATTTTCAGTTAAAGGTTAGGGAAATAAAATATAATTGTTTCCCCCAAGTTCTCAGGTCCCCTGAAAGCTATCCATGAACCCCAGGTTAAGACAGCTAATCCAAAGAAGACGGTAAGTTTCCAGTGGATTCTCACTGCATTCAAACTTCTAAAGTCAAAAAGTAACAAGAAAAGATGAATTACACAAGCATTTGAAAGCCCTCAAATGTAAAGGCAAGGAACATGTCTCATATGTGGTGTAACCATAAAGCAAATAGATGGTTAATTTATCTTTAACACACTCTGTCACTTCCAGGACCATTTAAGCCGAAATCTTTTATTTCCTTGTGATGTACAAATGACTCTTGAGTTCTTAAGGGCCATGATGTCTGAGTGTAAACTGACAGAACTAAAACCAGGAAAAGTTTTGGCGTGGGCCCCCTGGTACTGACTTGTCTGCTGTCCAAGGATTAGCCAGACTAAATTCATAGAGACACATCCCCTGGTCATAACCAAATGAGCTGCTCTGTCCGAAGCAGCTCATTACCATCAACTGTCTACTGTGGCATAGAGGGGATTAGGGTCTACAATGGCAAAAAGCATCCCCACAGCAATGAAGCTTTGAGCAGGTATACCAAAATTTATATATACAAATGAGTACCCATTGAAGAGGTCTACACACTTACAGTAATGACCCAGCCACTGTTTCATTCCTCCCCCCCAAAAAAACATCCTGGAAACTTCCTCTTGGAAGTTGCCCAAGAATCAGTTTAAAATTCCCCCACCTCCACACAATTCTCTTGTTACTTTGAAATGATAGCTAACATTTACATAGGTTTTCAAAACACTTCAAA
The DNA here is from genome assembly GCF_003287225.1 of Phascolarctos cinereus. Classification (NCBI taxonomy): domain Eukaryota; kingdom Metazoa; phylum Chordata; class Mammalia; order Diprotodontia; family Phascolarctidae; genus Phascolarctos; species Phascolarctos cinereus. Next base: position 240,097,116 of record NW_027556098.1, read on the forward strand.
TATTATCTCTTTTGACTCTCAACAAGTCTGGGAGGTAGGTGCTACCATTGCTCCTATTTGACAGATGAAACTGAGGCTGAAAGCAGTTAAGGGTCACACTATTATTAAGTGTCTGGGGTGTGATTTGAACTCAGGTTGATCCTGACTCTAAGTTTAGTGCTTTTACCCACCAGACCACCCAGATGCCTCATTTCTGACATAAAATCATAAAGCCTACCTTAAGTATTCATGTTATTTATTAGACTTGATTTTGAATTACTCTTGGCTATTTCTAAAAATTAAAAAAAAATCAAGTACATGATACAAAAACAGCAAGTGTCATCAATGAGGAGGATATTCAAAATAATGATAACATTTATATATGCATATATATTTATATAGTGCTTTAAAATTTACAAAGCATTCTACAACAACCCTGAGGTAGGCAATACAAGTAAGATTAACCTCATTTTATAGAGGAGAAAAGTTCTGGGAAGTTCACCATCTTATCCACAGTCATATAGGCACGAAGTGGCCAGACTAGGATTTAAATCCAGGTCTCACTAACTCCCAAGCTAAAGCTCTTCCTCCCAGCGACAACACACAGCACATTCTGAATAATTTTAAAAGAGGAAATCAAAAGGTAACTCCTACGAATGAGGTCAATGGTTAGATGATGGTTATTGTTCACTCATGTCTGTCTCTTAGTGACCTTATTTGGGGTTTTCTTGGCAAAGTTACTTGGGTGGTATGCCATTTCCTTCTCTAGCTCATTTTACAGATGAGGAAACTGAGGCAAACAGGGTTACATGACTTGCCCAAGGCCACACAGCTAGTAAGTGTCCGACGCTAGATTTGAACTCAGGAACCTTCCTGACTCCAGGCCCAGTGCTCTATCTACTGTGCCACCTATCTGTTCTGGTTAGATGGCTAGGGTCTGTTAAGTTTCTCTTCTTTCTTTTTTTAAAAATCAGTCACATTACTTTACCTTTACCAGCCATATCTTACTTGAGCTGCACAGTGCTCAGGGCACTATGAACATTCAAATATCGTACAAGATTTTTTTTTTTAATTTAAAGCATTCTTTATATGAGAAAGCAGTAACAAAATACAAACTGAATGAAAAAAAATGGGGCTACCTCTTTAATCATCTGCCCTTTGGAAGTCAGACTACAAACTCTCAAGACCATCACAGCTAAGTTGGGCAATGACCTTCCCACTGCTACTACCAATTTCAGTTCTTAGGGCTTCTTACCTGCTTCTGATGCTGCTGTGGATGGAGGTAGTGGTGGGGGAGGCGGTGGCGATGGTACTGAGGAAGGGGTTCCAGAGACTTGTCCCACATAGGCGTTAGGGTTAGCTGTTGCCTCTGCCCCTGCAGGCAATGTCCCAGAGGCCACAACTGGAAGGATGGAGATATCCCCATCCCCTTTCTTCTGGATTTTAATGGTCCCTTGTTTCTCCAGTTCATGAATCTTTTTTTCCAGGGTAGACTGCCTTTGAATGGCTTCTTCTTTTTCTTTGACCATTTTTCTCAATGTGTGAACTTGGGTGTTTGCGTCTTTGTAGATTTCCTGCAAAAGAACTCAGTCAAGAACCTATGACAGGAGAACCAGGACTGCTAGCAGCACTGTACTGGAAAACAACTGAGGGTGGCCCCTCTGAAGCAACATTTCTAAAATCTGAAGGTGAAGGTATAGATAATATATATTATGCAAAGCTCTATAAGAAACAAGGAAAGCGCTCATTACTGATATACAACATGCACCATATTTTAGTTCAGCGTTCATTTGTATATAATAGCACTTTACAGCAGTCAATCGCCAATTAGCCATGGGTGGAAAAGGAGCAGGGCACATACCATCCAAAAACAATTTTAAATTTTAAGTTGACTTTGGAACAAGTCATATGATTTTCTTTTTCAGGTAGGTAATTGCCTTTCCTAATTGTGCTCTGTATCAGCTAATTATAAAATTAGGTTTCCCTTCCCAAGATTATACCAGGTGAAAAAAGGAAGGAAATGGCCCAAGAAGCATGCTGGAGGGAAGCCAGGTTGGATTCAAAATATACCCAGGGATAATACACAAAATAGATCATCTGTTCGTGAGTAATGAGGTTGACTGCACTTGGTTTGTTGCATAGATACTTCTACTTTCTCCCTGGCCAAGATTCAGGGCTTACTATTGCTTATCCTCATTTTCTAGGGGGTGATGTGGATAACAAAGTAATCCAAAGACTTTATCACCCAGTGATCATTTCTAGAGTCCAGGTTTTAAACAGAAAAGAAAGTTACTACCACTTTAAACAAATACAACCCTCCTCCCCCAACCTTAGCCCCTTCTTAGGGGGGTCTGAAGAGGGCCTTGGGAGAAAGTTCATCCCATGTATAGATCATACTTGCAGGGACTTTCATGTGTGATCTCTTAGCCTAGACCTCCAGCAGACAGTCAAACATTCTTCACACCCTGTCTACTATTAACAACGTGGGGATCACAATGTGAATTAAGTCCATATGTTAAAACTTGGTTTCTATGGCATGCCAGAAAGTAAACTCGCTGGAGTTAACTGCAGGACATATAAAGATATCTAGCAAAGCACCTAGATTTAATTATCGCATAAGACCTGTGTCATTTTTTACCAACGGTGTGTGTAAAGTGCAGGCTATGAACTAGAAGCCTTTGACAACCTTTGTCTTTTTATGCTACGCATAGCTCCAAGCACATGGCTGGCACTTCAGAACTACTTAAATCACCATGGAGAACAAAAGCAATGCCAAATAAAATATCTGAGCTTGTTGATAATAAAAGGGATTTATTTTGAATTTTTCGTTAGATGCCAATGAGTCCTGTCTATGTTATGATTTCATTGTTTCCATGGCAGCCAAGAAATCTGGTTTCAAATGGAATTAAAGAAAAGCAATGCAAAGAAATTTAAATCCTAATAAAAAAAAGTGGCACCAATCAGATTCATATTGTGTTTATATTTCCAACCAAATGCAATACTGCACACAACTGGCTCATGCCATTGCCAGATGGGAAAGGATGGTTAGTGCCAATCCTTTGCTAAGAAAATACTGAACTCCTAGTACCACGTTTCACACATTTAGGTATATCAGCTCTTGCTCTACATGTCCACTTATGTATATATCATCTCATCTTATAAACACGTTATATCATTCTATTCTCCTGAAAATGATTTATTCTACATCCAACTGGATGAAAGCTTAAAATCACTCTCTGGAATTTTGCATCTGGGCAAACTGTCATTGTCATACTTACTCGGACGACATCCAACTCCTTGTTTCTCTGCATGAGCTGTTTTTCCAGTTCCACAATCTTGGCCATGGCTTCATTCTCTGTGTCTTGCAGCTTTTCAGATAACTGGAAGAGTTTGAAAAGGAGCTACATCACTATACAACATGGTCCAGACACACAAAGAGTTATCTCCTTCTAGGGTTCAGAAAACCCTTCCCACAATGTTATCCTGCCTTAGGGCAGTAATTCTCAAAAAATATGATGAGTACACCATGAGAGTTTCCTAAGTCGTCACTGGATTATCACAGATTATTAAGATTTATAGTATGATTATGTCTATTTTTTCCATGGGCAAGAACAATTACTTATGATAACTATAAATAGAAATAAGTTCATGAATATTTCATCAAAAGCAGTCCTCCTTCTACTCATTCTGATGAAGAACAGTGACCTATGGGGTTTCCTGCCCCTACCAAAGTGGGTCAAGGGCTATTTGAAAATTGTTGATTTGGGAAACTTTTGATGATAGGCACCTAGCATAATAATTATTATAGCTTAGGGTCTACCCAAAAACTAAAGTCACATTTCTGGAGGGCAGCCCAGATAAAGGCATAACTTGATGAGTCTAGACATAGATGTGGGTTCACCAATTCAGTTTAATAAGCATTCATTAATACCATTACGTACAAGGCACTGTTATAAGCAATGGGGACACAATGACAAAAACAGAAAAATAATCCAACTCAACAAGCTTTCATTTTTCTGATGGGGAACAAAATATACTTGGATAATCAAATGTAAAATATATGCCAAATAATGATGGTATAGGGGATGCTAACAATTAAAAAGGTTATATGAGGTGGCATTTGAGACACACCTTGAATGGAAGATGGGATTCTAAGAGGTGAAACTGGGTAAGAAATATATTCCAGGCATGAGACCTAGGCAAAGATAAGGAAGCAGGAGACTGAACGCTAAATATATGGAAAAACAAGTAAGACATTTTATACAGAATACAGAGGGCCACTGGTTATCTTAAGGATACAGACTACGTGATGCTGGCAGTAGTTTTATAGGGGGGTGGGAGATTCCATCTGTCAAAGACTTGCTTTGAAATGAACTACTGACAGCATCTTTCAGTCTCCTAGGTCTCCCTGCTAACGAAAAGTATGCCACCTCTCTTTGTAGACTGATTTACAACCAGAAAATGAAGTATCGAAGACACTGATTGAAAACAAATGGAAAAAAAAAGACATACGTGTGTGTGTGTGTGTGTGTGTGTGTGTGTGTGTGTGTGTGTGCGCGCGCGCATGTGAAAGACAGACACACACACAGAGACATAGAAAGCCAGAGACAGACAGAGGAATGGGGAGAAGAGGGAGAGAAGGAAGAGAGAGAAAATGAGAATTTACAGTGCTGCTATTTGGAATGGAGGTCTTTCAGGAAGGAAATGCTGAGACTGAATTCACATTTAGATATATAGGGAGGTGTTACTGACTCAACTACTTGGTTTAAATACAAGCAATGAAGATGCCCATCTTCAGCTTGCTTTGATGCTCTGTAAGGGTACAGTGAGCAAATACCTGGATGATAATTTTCTTGAGGAATCAAGGAGAAGATGGATTATTCCCAGAAGGGGGCAACACTATTCTTTGTAAGGAGGGAAAATGCCTCAAGACAAATAACCTTGAAAGGTACTTCATTTCTTGTCAATAGCTCATATTTATCCATGAAAGGGTCTCACATATTTTCCCCTAAACTTAAGCAGTCTAAGCCTTCCTCCATCTAAAAGGATATTTCCAAAATCAAAAATAAATAAATAAATAAATGAAAGGATATTTCCTTCCCAATCAAAACAGACAAACATACCATCATAGGATCATAGATTTAGAGATGGAGGGGACCTCAGAGACCATCAATTCCAATCCCCTCATTTTACAGATGAGGAAACTAAAGTACATCGAGGCTGAGGAACCAAGCAGACCAGGATCGGCCAGCTAATAAGTGTCTAAGAGTGGGATGAACCCAAGTCTTCCTGACTTCAAGTCCAATCTCCAAAATATTATATACTATATAGTGCCATGGATAGCTAGGTAGTACAGTGGATAGAGTGCTGGGCCTGGAGTCAGGAAGATTCATCTTCCCGAATTCAAATCTGGCCTCAGACACTTACCAGATGTGTGACCCTGGGCAAGTCCCTTAACCAGGTTTCCTCATCTGTAAAATGAGCTGGAGAAGGAAACGGCGAACCACTCCAGTGACCTTGCCAAGAAAACCCCAAATAGGGTGAGGAAGAGTTGGATACAACTGAAATGACTGGACAATGACAACAAAATGCAATGCCTTATACATCACAAAGTGCTTCTTTCACAACAACCTTGTAAGATATTGATATTACAAGCACTGATTATCCTAATGTGGGGTTGGGGGAGAGCTGGGATTTGGACCTGTGATTTCATTGTTATGGAAAATTCATGAAGATTGGCAACTCATAGGGAATTAAGAGTTTTCAAGTTTCCTAAGGGTACTAAGAGATTAACTTGACCAGGGTGACACAGTTATTTAATGTCTGAGGCAGGTCCTGAATGTAGGTTTTTCTCAATTGCAAGGCTGGCCTTCTACTGATTCGCCACCCTTCGACTACCGCTTATCCTCATTTTACAGACAAGGACATGGAGACTCAGAGAAGCTGTGAATGCAAAGACTAAACTCGAACTCAGGTCTTTTGACATCAAGTGCAGGACTTCATTATTCTACGCAGGTTCTCAAAATTAAGCCTTGCAGTTTAGAGCTCCTACTTTGACTCCTCAGTCTGCCTGCATTCAAATGAAAAGCCACCTAGACTTTCTCAAACTGTTTGTGTTTTAGCGCACATGTTCGTGCAAGAAGCCACAAGAACTCCAGTACATTTGTATACAACACTAAATGGTGCTCTGCCCCGCTACGAGGAATTTGTGATTTCTGCACAAATGAGAATTTCTGGTCCATAAGACAACACTTTATGGCTCAGGTTACCAAGTGATTCCAGCTGCAGCTTCAAATTAACTGAAACAAATAACTTGGGGCCCATTCACATTCTCATCCAGTTAACTTTAGTTAGCAGTAACGTTGCCTTCTGTGAAAGCTCTCTGCCTTAGAAAGGAGAGATGGTCTGCACTCTTGGATTTCTTCATCATTTCCTTCTCCAGTTCATTTTGCATATGAAGAAACTGAGGCAGACAGGGTTTAGTGACAGGCCCAGGGTCACACAGCTTGTAAATGTCTGAGACCAGATTTGAACTCAGGGAGAAGTATTCCAGACTCCAGACCAGCCACACTATCCACTATACCACCTAGCTGCCCATGGCACTATATAAGTGTGTAATACCTGGAATCTACCAGAATGGTTTTCAGTGTTCCCATTCAGATGGTTCTGGGCCCCAACTACTCTTCTACTCTTCCCGAACTCTGCATGTTCATTTCCTGGAAGATCAATCTTGTTCCTAGTTTTATGCACAGTGAAACACAAGTGAGGCCTAGATTTTTTTTGTTGTTTGTTTGTTTTAGGGGAGGGGGGGACGTATTTACATGAGAAATGTTTTCTTCCAGTTCTTCAACCCTCTCCAAGGCTGCATTCTTGGTTTCCGCATCTTCCAGCAAAGCTCCCACATCAAATACGTTGTCCAGGTAAGCCTGAATCTGCACCTGAAGCTTGTCGCTTTCTGTATGTTTCAGCTTCTGAAAAAGCATGTGGTCAATTGGAGCAGGATTGGAAAGAGGAAATAAACAGTGGCCATTCACCCCACACATTTCACTTGTTTTGTTGATTTTTTGTCAAAAATGCCCAGCCCTCCTTCAGCCCCTCTATAAGAGTTACACAGGGTCATCTCCAAGGTCATGTGGTCATTCAATAAATCACTGCCCTTCACCCCAATGTGGAATATGTTTATATAGGTGAAATGAGGTTAAAATGAAATATCAAAAACAGCATTAAAGAGGGGGGAGACATCCAAAGTGTAACCTGAAATCTAAGGAGATTTTTGTATTGGGCAGGGACTTCTGGCTGAGTAAAAGGTGGGAGGTTAGATAGCTTGATTCTACAGTGAATGCAAGGCTTCTTGATTAACCCCTTGAGTCACAACCTGGCACCAACCACTACAGTCCTTCAAAGCATGGTCCCTAGGAAACTGCTACCAAAGTCACCACAACCAAAGGATGCCTCCAAGACTACAAACAGAGCAAAAAGAAAGAACCTGGCGTTTCTTTCCCATACTCAGTGTAAACTATTCCCTGATGCCAATGAAGATTAAGTAGAATAATATAATAGAGTGCTGGACTTAGAGGCAGAAAGACTCAAATTAGAATCTTGTCCAGACAGCTACTAGCAGTGTGACCCTGGGCATGTCACTTAACCTTTCTCAGAGTCAGTTTTCTCATCTATAAAACAGGGATAGTCCCAGAATAGCACATCATTCTACCCCAAGGGATCAAAGTCATCAGCTGGAGAGTGAGATAGAAGTCTTAGATTCTAGGAAAATCCATGCTTCTGGGTCCCCCAAGACCCTCATTTTGTTTCGAAGGACAAGGGGGACATTAAATTAAGGGAATGGCTACTGCAAGCATTTCTTCCATTCCTTGGGTGTGAGTGGATTCTAGTCCTGCAAGCTGCAGTTAAAAAAAAATGCTAAATTAGTTCCTGGTGATTTTCAAATTTTGATTTCATGTGCAGAAAAACATAACTCAACACCAAGGATTAAGATCAATGACCTCTGGGGGGGGGGTCGCTTGCAAACCCCCACTGGCTAACTTTGCAGCCCCCTCCCCCCTTTGTTTAGAGACTACGTAATCAGATTAATGAGGGTGTGACTAGCAACCAAGATTTAGACAGTTGCAAATAGATGAGAAATCAAAAAGGAAATTTGAGGTTGGGTGCTCTAGACTATTCATAAATAAACTACTGTCAGGAGCTGATAGCATAATACATTATGCTTTATAAGCAGATTCTGCAAAGTTATACCCTGCAGGTATCCCAGGGGCATTTAGGCTGTCTCAACCCATTTGGGAAGTTTCCTCCAGACTTCCTAAATCAGATTATGGTGGAATCTGAAGTCTAAAGCAGGATATAGGAACTCCAGCGACAAGGTAGGCACTTTGCAAGGGAACATGAAGTAATACAGATATGGGGCCATGCCTCTTCATACCCCTGCTCCCAGAATGAAAACCTTCTGAAGCGGTAACCACCATCTAAAATAAAATGTGTCAGTTCCTGGGTAGGTTTCCCAAGTTGCTTGCAGCTTTATCTGTATGATATAACCATTTGCTATTCACTTGCAGTAGTCATGGTCTTTGACTTTTACTGCCCAGAAGATGTCCTGGTATAGCTCAAAGCTTGCACAGTCCAGTAGTCTGGACTCAGAGTGAGAACACAGGCTGGACTGGGCCCTCAGAAGCAGCTGCAGTTGTAAACAGCTTAGGGCATGTGCTGAGTTAGCTAACTCTGCTACTAAGAGGCTGCTGCTGGCAAGAGACAGACTGGGGTCTCAGGAGCTCTGAAAAGAATCCAGTTTTATTGGCAGAGAAGCTCACAGAAGCAGAAGATCACGCAATACCCCGATTTGATCCCTTTAGCCAACATGGCAGCAGTTTGCTGGACCATATTGAGGTCCTGATTGGCTGATTAAGAATTGGAGAGTAATCAAACTCCTTTCACTTTGGAAATATGCTAATTAGAGCTGGTCACATAAATCAAATGCCACACTACAGGCCTGTGGTCTCAGTAATACTCACATCCAAGTATTCATCCAGGCCTAATTTGGTAAATTCATACTGGAGGTGAACTCTGAAATTCATGTCTTCAACTGAATGGACTACAATGTTAATGAACTGCATAGATGCCACCTGAAAGGAAACGAACTCAAGGTTAGAAGCACTCCAGCATCAGCCCCATCGTATGCCTTCTCCACCCAATCCTGTGGGGAACCTTTTCCAAGAAAACAATTTCTCATCTGACAATTCTGCAACCCTATTTTCATTCATTTCTCATCCTTGCCAGTGTGTGATGCTGAGACCTTTATACTATCTCCCCCTCTCTAATGAACTCCTAACCACAACTCCATACTAGTACTGATTTTACTCCCAAATTCCCTGTGTCCACCTTCTAACCCTACAATCCTCCCAAGATTAACTAGGTTCCCACCATGGAAAATGCTGTAATATAGATCACTCAATTCCATTTTCCTTTTGTGATAGAGAAAGATATTTTTACAAAACATAATTAAAGATAACTTGATAACTATTTTCCCCAAGGCTGTTATATTGTAACATTGTACCAAGAAAGCTTCAGCCCTTGAGGAAAACTACATTTACTTTCCCTCTAAGAATGAGTCCCATCTTCTGGGTTTCATGAATGGTTTCCCTGGTACATATTCTTCCTGTATGTAGGTCATCTATTGCTTAGTTGTAGCTGCTTATGTCTTTAAGGTACATAGTCTCCCAGGCCACAAGGGTACTTATTAGTTGCATAGAATACTAGAGTAACCACAGGCCTAGGAGAGACTAGTGCCCCATCTGCAAAATGAAGGGACTGGACCACATAAGCCCTAAGATTCCTTCCAGTTCTGATAGTCTGCATTTCTAGGTTATTTATAAAGATTCCATCACTGGTTTGTTGCCGTTTCCATGCTGAATATAGACAAGCCAACAAAACCTTACTTTACTCACAGAAATTAGAGCTAAAAGGGAACTTGGAGGTCAGTTTGTCCACATTTTCCATCTTACAGATGAGACAAGTGATGAGCAGAGAGGAGGAGCAATTTGATCAAGGCCATAAAGGTAGCAAACAGCCAGGATTTGAACCCAAATTCTCTGGTTTCAAATCCTATGCTCTATATTGCACATGTATAACCTATATCAGATTGCTTGCCAGCTTGAGGGTGAGGGGCAGAGTGGAAATGAGGGAGGGTGAAAAAATTTGGAACTCAAAATCTTATAAAAAATGAATGCTGAATACCATCTTTACATGTAATTGAAAAAAAAATACTATTTACAAATCCTGCACTCTTTCCAGCTTATAACTATTCTAAATGATTCTAAATGATATTGCATTATACCTTGTAGGAAGAACTTTCTAGAACTGAGGCTATTTAACTAAATCTCAACACCTAGGCAGGTCATACAATGTCCTATTTCTGGAAGTTTTAAAGGTTTGGGGCTTTTTGATTGTTCTGTGAATGTGTTCCTCCTCCCTTTTTATAAGTAGATTTAAATGACCTGTTGAGGACCCTTCCCTTCAGCCCGCTCTGATGAGGGCAACTAGGGGAAAAGAAGAACCCAGCTGCATTTCACGAGCACTCTTAACTTTCCTTTACTGCAAGACTCAGGCTGTTTCTCTTCTAAAGTGATTTGGTACATACCATTTTAAATAACATGTAGCTCTAGTTAAGACCAGATGGTGGTAGCAAAGATTTCAAATGTTCACCTATTTGCCATTAACCACGTACTGTTCTGCACAGCAGAGCTGCCATATTTTTAATAAGCTCAGTGACAAAAGGAAGCAACCCCACTAAAGAGTAGAATGAGAAACATAAATGCATTTGTGAGTGAAGGTGCAAGCATGCCCTTGGAGATATATATTTCATAGTTTTATGTTAGAAGCTTTCATTCAAACAATGCCTGCATATGTACATAATGGAAAGGGTGAACACTTTTCTTTCAGCACGTGAAATAGGCAGATGACTGACATGTGGATGTTTAAACATTCCTAATACAATTAACAACTTCGGCCCAATTAGGAAGGCTCAAAGGAGTTTCTGAATTGGACTAAGGTCCCAAACTACTGGGGGGGGGGGGAGAGAATCCAGAATGTGGACTCTGTACCTCTTTAGAAACCATTGCCAATGTTAAAAATTCACTGAAAAACATTAAAGCATCTCAGTAATTTCCACAGATTAACAAAGATACTCAGTGTATGGTGATTCCTAGTATCATGTCATAGAAAGTTTTTTTAAAAGCAGAAGCTTAAAAAAAAAAAGCAGAAGCACAAATACTGTCAGATTATGTACCTTTCCTAAACTTCTCTTTTCCTCTCTGATTTTGCAAAGTAATAACAGAACAAGAACACACATACACACACATGCAAAAACTGAGGAACTATAAGTGGCAAAAATAAAACAATATTATTGTTTTATAATTATTTATTATTAAGTGCAGGTTAAACATCTGTGATACATCTTTCCCATATTTTGCTGTTAATAGTAAAAACCACAAGAAATTTCATTAAGGCGAATTGGTCCTTTGTCTGATGTCCCATACCCAGGAATGAACAAAGTGGTGACTTTCCACATGAGTGACCCAGGTGGCTCAGGGGCTGCCGTGGGGAGTCAAGCCCAGACAATGTCATCTCTGGTCCAGGAGAGATTCGCCAGAGGAAAGTGAGTTAGGTCAGGGAGAATCTGGCGGTCTGGGTCTACTTCTACTCTGAGGCCCTTTACTTCAGAAAATTATGCTCAGTGGTTAACTTATGAGGATCAAGACATTAATTAATGTGCCATCCTATTCTTTTACTGCCTGCTGGAGACTTGGTTAGTGTTCCATTATATGTTCTTTCATGTGCACCGGCCTGCTAGAAAAGCCTGGCAGATGACTGATGCCTGATTGAAATTATTCTGTGTGTATGGAAAAAGGAGGGTAGTAGGGGGGAGCAGGGGAGAAACACAAAGCTATTTAAATCTTATAATGCCCTCCAATAAAACTGCAATCATTGGATTATTAATAGACGTCTATCAGAAGCTCAAGTTACAAAAATGCATTCTCTTAAGCACTTCCATTTTTGAAATGTTTATCAACATATCCACCTCATATGCCAATATATTATATCATTCTTCACGTCTTGTGGCAACAGGATTTTGATGGTTTATACCGTATACCATCAGCTTGGCCAGTACCAACCAAAGAATGCAGATGTTGCTAGACAATGCCAGCTCTTGCTATAAGTGCCATGTGATGACAGATGTAGGATCGTGCATGCCTTTGTGGGCAAGAAGCACTGGGCCTGAATTCTCTTTTTCCCAACTGTGAATCTTCCTCCCATATGCTGCAAAGTTGCTCCTAGAGTCCTTTTTATGATATCATGCAATATATATGATACAACAAAACATATTCATGCACCAAAGGAAACTGATAAATTAAAATAGACATTCTGGGGTCTAACAATAACACACTACACTCTCGTTTCATTATGTTTGCTATGAATACATCATCTACATGTTCTCCCAAAACGGAGAAACTTTGTGTAACAATACATTGAATTCACTGCTAAAATAACTTACCATAAAATCTATGTTATTATCTTCATTTCTGAAATGTTCCATCAGCTTCTCAAAGCGCTGTTTTTCTCCACAAACCTGAAAAGACACACATATTTTCACCATGTATGTAAAATCTCTTTCCAGGGAGTTTCAAAATCACATTCAGAAATGATTAGAATTAACAGGTCTTTCCACAAAGTCAGTATTTTTTCTCTTTTCTCATAGTGTACAATTCTTCTCTATGTTGCCCTGACTCCCATATCTGAATGTGGGCCAGGTTAAAAGTATCACAAAGCAATATTAGGTTTTCTCTGCATGCTGCTCTGATAGTCTAAAACTCTTTTTCAATCTGTTTTTGTTTCACTGGCAGCCTGTGTGAACCACCTAATTCTGAAATATGTGCCTAGACCCTAGAAAATTGTTACATGGTGAAAAAACAAAGAGCAGAAATGTTTGCAAAGTCATTTCTAAAATTCTTGCTTCTCAAAATGCTCAGACTCTTAGGGATAACTCTGAGATGGACTCTTCCAAGAGGAGTCAATTAGACACATCTGAAAGTGTATTAACACTTTCAGTCCACAGGGACACTGCAGGGCAGGAGACCAATCAACTAAGAAGTAGGGGCTCGAAATGTGTAAACACAGATAAATAATGGACATACTAGAGGACTGTTGTTTTAAATTTAGCTTCTCTGATTGCCACTATGTCAATCAGTCAGCCAATCAACAATTTATTAAACAATATGTGTCAGACTAAACACCAGGGATATAAAAGGAAGGGAAAACAGTCCCTGCCCTCAAGGAGTTTACAATCTAATGAGGGTAACACCACATAAATCAATAGATATAGGTAAGACACAGAGAGTCAATGGCAAGTGATTTCAGAAAAAAAAGGTTCTAGCATCTGAGAAGCCCAGGAAAAGCCTCCTGCAGCAGGCAGAGCTTAATCTTGAAAGAAACCAAGGATTCTAAGAAGTAGAGGTGAAAAGGGAAAGCATTTCAGGTAGAATAGATGTGTCTGAGTCAATACAAAAGTAAAATATGGAGGGTGGAATGTTGAGTTCAAAGAACAGACAAGTGGGAGCAGTATGGCTAGATCACAGAACATGTGGAGGGCAGTAAAGCATAAGAAGAGTCTATTGAGCACATGAGCACCAAGATGAGAGAGATTAAATGGTTCACACTGCAACCTTATAGAGACCTACTCTAGTCATCAAAGAGCCTCTTTAAAAGTTCAAATGAAATGTAATGGTTCTTTTTTTTTTGTTGACTTCCTCATCTCTCCTTCTTCTACCCATATCACATCTCCAAAGGCTGATTCTAACAGACACCACTAATACCTGTTAATATGTCACAGATTTAATCCAAGGGTTTACATCTCTAAAATGAGGGGGACCTCCAACATCCCTTCTTGCTTTAACATAAACCCTATGTTAAATTGATACCTGAACCATAGAAAAATAAAGGATTCTGGTTAGAGCATCCCATTTTCTAATTCAATTTCTTCAGTACTCAGAGGATTTCTGATTTTATTTGTATGAGGGCACCCCCTCCACTAATGCAAATTTTGAATCTTACATACTTCAGGATATGGCTACTATAGCCAAAACATTCATTATCTATCAGTGTTCTCTCCGCAGGATATTTCCTTTTTAATCTTCTCCAAATCTTCATTTATATAAAACATTGGATCTCTGGGTTTGATGCTACTGGATTATGAACTCAGAATAGAATCTATATTTTTTTAGGGTAGGGACTGCCTTATTCATCTCTGTTTCTCCCTTAATGCCTGGTATAGTGCACTGAACTCAGTAGGAGTTTAATTTACATTTGCTGATTGAAAGAATAGTCCTTTGTTGTACAACATGGGACCTATATTTAAAGTCTGTCATACTTGGTAAGATCTGCCAGAACTAATGGGTCTCACAGAACCTAGGGTCATCTCCCCTGCCACAATGAGGCATTGTAGTAGGACTTCAGCAAAGAAAACTCAGGGATATTATGTCTTAAAAAGTCATCCCTGAGGAATTTTCTACTGAATATGAACTCTGCAGTGACACTTCATTGCTATTTATTTAAGCTATGCCAAATTAAAGGAAGTGAGGGTATATTGCTTAGAGAAGGGATAACCAATTGCCAAGTCCCCCAGTGGGGGAATTCATAATTACCTTAAAATGTATAAAGTATTTATTACATTAGAGGAGGAGGAACTGCTATTCTCCATCTTTTTTTTTTTAAGGAAATTGGGGTTAAGTGACTTGCGATGCGTCACACTGCTAGTAAGTGTCAAGTGTTTGGTCTGAGGCCGCATTTGAACTCAGGTCCTGCTGACTTCAGGACCAGTGCTCTATCCACTGCACCACCTAGCAGCCTCGATCTTTTCTAAGGATGCAACAATGCTCATATTTCAATAAAGACAAAATTAGCACAAAGACTGTTAGCCACAGAAGTGGGTTACAGAGCAGGTCATAATACCAAGCAAGAATCATAAATCTAGAACTAGAAGGTACCTCGGAGACCATCTAGTCCCATCCCCTCAACAGAACAATTGTCCTATTAACATGTAACAATTGACAAGTCCATGCATACAAGTTAGTTTAGGAATGACCTAATATGGATTCATCTATGAGGGATTTCTAGCTCTAAAACTGTTCCACTTTTTTCTTTTCCTCAAACAATTATATTTGCTCTACACAACACTAGTGCCTTTCACTAGATATTAATCGCCACCTACACAACTTGGTGGCATCAGTATGACATCAGGGCCCAGTTTATGAGGAGTCTGGAAAGGGGGACTGAGATAGAAGAATCTCAGTGTAGAAGACTCTAAAATAGGTTTGTCAAGACTACTCTGCACAGAATCCAACCATCCCTTTCCAGTCTGTGCAGATGTAAGCCATGGACCCAGGTGTCACTGACAGTGCAAGAGGGTCCCAAAATACACTCAAATATTCATCTACAACCAACTCTTTCCCCCAGCTCCATCTATGAGCCTCACCCTCACTTGTACTAACCTAGAAACTTAGTGGAATCAATCCATGGGCACAATCCAGAAAACTGTCATATTACTGTAGGTACACATTAACTAGCTCAACCAACCAATGAATCAACAAAAAAGTATTTAGTGTTGACTGTGTGCCAGACACTATGCCAGGACCTGGACGTAAAGCTTTAAAAATTAAATACAGGCCCAACCCTCAAGGAGCTTAATACTCAATCTCTGAAAAAAGCATAATATGTAGAATTATAAGAGTTGAGTTTAAAGTCCAGTTCTTCTCCTCCCAATCGTTCTGATTTTGGGGAAGTCACTTTACCCCAAAATGAGAATCCAGACTAAATGATATCTAAGGCACCTTTTGGTTCTAATGCCTAAATTTCCATGTTCTTATTTCCTTTTCCTGCCTCAGGCTACATCTTATACTACAAACGTCTTAGGTTCCATGAGCACCTAAGGACCCAGGTTAAAGGATTTATAACTTATTTAGAAGAAAAAATATTTCTTGCATATAAATCTTCAACTTGGAATCAGGAATGGAGAGTCTGAATCCTGGCATAAATATTTACTAGTTGGGAGATAACAAAGTCACTGAACTTCTCAAGACTCAATTTTTCCATCTGCCAAATGGGGATAATACCAGTACTCCCTAAATCACAGGTTTGATAGAATGAAAGCACTTAAAAAGTTTAAAGTGCTATATAAATGAGTTATTGAGTGCAATTTTCTCAACTGACACATCACAGGATCATCAATTTATAAGGATCTTAGTTAGCATTCATCTAGTCCAATGCCTCCCCTCCCCCCCATTTACCAAATGAAAAAACTGAAGCCCAAAAAGGTTAAATAACTTGCTCAAGGTCACACAAACAGTAAATGACTGAAGTGAAATTCAAACCCAGATCCCTGACCCCAAACCCACAGCTTGTTCTTCTATTCTGTATCCGGTGGCATGCAGCATGTGTTAGACCAATTTTTTCTCACCACCAGATTCTATCCCCGAAATACAAACCAAACAGCCCCTCAAATGAAACAAGAAAGGAACATGAGGCTGGCACACAATAGGGTCTGTCTGAAGATAACATGTGCAGAAGCTTGTGGTGATTCTGTCATGAAACCCAGCAAAGAGTAAGGAAAAGCACAAAGTCCAAGCCTGAGAGTGTCATCCTGATCTACCCCCACCCAAAAACAAAAACAAAAACAAAGCAAAATTTATTATCAGAGGTAACTTCCCAGTAGAAAGTAATGTTTTATAGTCTATAATATATTTGATAACTTCCAGCTTTTTCCATAAACATGCCAGTGATCTGAGCAATTTAAAATGTGAATACTCCAGTAAATAGTTTTGTATTCCAATGTGAGACTGCATGGTCTATTGGAAAAAGCATAGGACTTGGAAGCAGAAGCCATGGATTAAAATACAGACTCTCCCACTTACCATCCATGGCATCCCGGACAAGCCATTTATCCATTTGAACCTCAATGCCTTCATCTGTGAAATAAGAGTAATATTTGCGCCATCCATCTCACAGCATTGTTGTAAACTGAACAGCAGTTATTATTGCCATCCTCTTCATCACAGAGGGATGGTAAATGGTTGCAAATTTCCCTGGGATATAATCTGCCTTAACCGGCTTGCAGTGTTAGAGGAAGAAGACCAATTAACTTTTTCAATTAATCCTATGCTATTACTATAAATCAGATTCATCCCTAGCAATGAAATTACTTATGATGTTCTAATCCGCCAAATGTTAAAATGTCAACTTATTAACCAATTAACACTAGCTAATTTAGGTTAGGTATAAAAATGACTGATTGTTAAATGGATAACTAATCACTTTTGCTTGTGGTCTAATTAAAAGCAGGATATCCAACTGTCTGGGACAGTTTAAGTGATGTTTTTGTCTGCACATCTTTTCCAGGTCAATAACTCTATGAAGCAAGACTGCATTTCAATTGCTTGCTCCATTTGTTGATTTTAAACTCATACTCTCTTCTAATGCTAATAATGAACAAATTCCCCAGGGGTGTCATCAAAGGATTCCTTCAGTTTTATTTCAGAGGGTAAGGACATTGGTGTAAGGTAAGGACACGGGTTTCATCTGGATGGTAGATAATAATAATTGTATCAATTATATTTATGTAAATATTGTAACAGTTTCCAAAGTGTTTTCCCTTCTGTTATTTTGTTGGATTCTCACAACAAGCCTATCAGATAGGCAGTGACTCAAGCTGTTGTACTAGAAAAGGCACTGGATTTGAAATTAGGAGATGTGAATTCATATCCAATAATTATTAGCTATGGACAAATCAACTTAGCCTTTTTAAGCTTCTCTTTCCTAGAATATAAAATGGAAATAGTACTTTATAAACATATGTTATATAACTATGAACCATTATCTCCATTTTACAGATGAAGAAATTAAGGTTCTAAGAGTTTAGGAAATGACTTGTCTAAGGTCACCCTTAAATGACCACATACATCACCAATCATGGATCAAAACTGATACTAGTACAACACAGATTGTAAATTATAGAGAAGTTGTTGACTTGCACTGATTAACTTGCAGAGGGATTTTCCTCATCATGTATTCCCTAACACCTATGAAATTACTTATCCAGACGAAAAACAAACAACCCCACATAGACAAAAATTGTCTATATTTCTACCAGTCTTTTTGCCTATTAATTGCAAAATAGTTCGTTCTTCCCCTTTCAGAAATGTAATTGCTCAAAATAAGTATCACAGGAATTCAAGAGAAACTGACTTAAACTCTAATGCTGAAGTACACCCAATAGAGAAACTAACAAATAATCAAGGGTCCAGTCTAGAAGAGTTTATAAAACTGATTCCATATGGATAGTCAAAGAAAATGCTGACAAAAGAAAAATAGCAAGCTATTTATAGCCTGCTAATCAAATGAAAAACCATCCAACCCCAGGGCAAGTGATACTGGAACAGTTCACACTAGGTAAAGTCAGTAAATCATTGATGCTAGCCTAGTGGAGTGAAGTCAGCATTGAGCAAACCTTTGGCTGTCAATGTTTCTTCACAAATTTCTCCTTCTGTCATCAGATGAATCAGTGTTAGGAACATGTATATTACGAGAGGCAAAGAAATGCCTTTAATCTTCCAAAATAAATTGTATTGTTTCAAATAGTCTGTAGATGTACAGATGATCGAGATTTTATGAAACGAACCCTCACTAAATGAAACCATATG
The DNA here is from genome assembly GCF_003287225.1 of Phascolarctos cinereus. Taxonomy (NCBI): domain Eukaryota; kingdom Metazoa; phylum Chordata; class Mammalia; order Diprotodontia; family Phascolarctidae; genus Phascolarctos; species Phascolarctos cinereus. The sequence goes on from NW_027556098.1 coordinate 240,115,850, forward strand.
TTATCATTTAGGTCTGAACACAATTCCAGGTTCAGGTGAATGAAAGAATAATGTAAACTAGCATCATCATTACGGCTTTCCACTGTGAAAGAGTTAAAGGGGGTCCTAATTAGCTCTCCAAATTGTCTGTCTATACAAAATCTTATATTGCTGTGCAGTCAGTTGTAAATAAATAGGCATTGGAGGACTGTGTTTGCTTGTACTCATCCATAAGAACAACTCAATTTCAAGAACCACCCACCATTTTTCAAGGCAAAGAAGTGTCTTATCAAGGTTCACATTTATATCCACATTACCTCAGTGTTCATTAGACAAACATATTCTGGAATACTACAGGAAATGGCAAGATATGTTTAGTGAAGGTTGGTAAGAGACATATCCCACATCAAAAGAAAACAGTATTGGCTCATACAGTTCACATCTGGACCACCACCACTACCACAAATACTTAAAATAAAGCAGTAATGATTAGAGTGCCTCTTTTTACTTTTGCAATTGATTAATTTCTTGAAAACTGGTCAGAATGAAAGGAATAAAAAATGTGAATTTTAAGTTGTTTTCAGAATCTGAGAAATATTTAATCAGTGATCCTCACAAGGATTTTTTCCCAAGGGTCTCCTCAAAGTATATGATATGATCAATAAAACCAGAAATACATTTCCACTTATTTTATAGATTATTTACATTACAGTTTCCACCACCTCTTCTTATAAGTTTTTAGATTAAAATTTTACTATTATGCTACTGAACTTGGTCATTTCCACTTTTTAATCTTCTTTATCTTTCCCTCATCACCTCCCACATACAAACATATTCCATCTAATCATTGCTCTAAATTCCCTATATCAGCCAGGTACACAGAGAAAGAAACAAAGAAGTCTAGAGGGCACAGCTTTTTCCCAAAAGGACCCTTACTGTGCTGGAGGTCCTCTCAAAAAGCAGAAGTCTCCCCTTTTCTGAGGTCAATATATGTGCAAAATTTGAGATCCGGCAAAGTGACACAGTGTATAGTGTTGGCCTTGGCGTCAGTAAGACCCAAGCTGGAATCTTGCCTCATTTACTAACTGTATGATCCTGTGTAAAGCACTTAACCTTTCAGTCTCAGTTTCCCCAATTGTAAAATAGGGACAATTATAGAGCACCTACCCCTCAGGATTGTTGTGAGGAAAGAGGAAAGAAGTGTGGAGCAGTGGCATAATAATATGTATAGCTCTTTGTAAAACTTAAAATGCAATACAAATACTGACTATTATTGTCATAGAGTTAAAACTCATGTCGTTGGTAGAAGAGATGACCAGAAATCAAATGAGCAGGTGTTAATAGCATACAGTTAATATCCAGCTATTCTAGAGAGGAGAAAGAATTGAATAACGTGCTCATACCTCTTTACAGGCATGGAAATACACCAAAGTACCCCAACAGACCCTCACAGAAAAAACACCACACAAACCTGACTCAAGAAAGAAGTTTAACCACGCTGGCTAGGGGTACAGAACACAGCTGCCAAACCACTATCTCCTTCACATCTGGTACTCTCATGCTTATAAAGCTAGGAAATTCTGCCCTGCCCAGATACAAAGACCCACTCCCAGGAAAAACAAAATATATTTTCACTTAAAGGAGAACTGAAGTAAAAAAGCAAGACTATTGCCAAAAAGCAACTGAACTATGTTCTCAAACATCTGGGGAAGAAATTTCTGAAAAGTCTCCCAAACCATTTTGGATCAACCCGGGGCCCTTACTGAAAAGGAGTCGATGTTTTAAAGTGCCGCTAACCCAGAGACTAAGTTCAGAAGACTAGTATTCCTACAGCCAAGATGAGTCTGTTTTACAAGGCGCCTTCCATAAAGACGATCATCTTGCTGGCCAGATGTGAAATTGAACAACAGAGTTCAGTGCCCCACCCAGCCCTTCCCTCAAACACATTTCAGGCCCTGTGCTTTCTAAGCCCTTCCCAGTAAACGCTAGTCCTTGGCTCCCCTGAGAACAGCAGCTACCAAAGGCACCACCAAAACCCCACTGCTGGATTGAAGGCTACCTCCTGTGAGGTGGATTATAAATATGCTGCTGGGTCAGTTATATAAAAATTAAGAGGCCTCTCTCTCGCCTAAATGCTGCTTCTCTGCTCTACTCCCCAGCCAGCTCTGCTGCCACAATACTGTCTTTTTCTCTCTCTTACAACAGGCCCCTGTGATCAGCAGGGCTCCCAGCAGGAAGGCCCTGTTTTAGTGGCCGAGTCTGTTTTGATTGCTTAGGCTGCCATTCCTAGGATGTGCTGGAGAACAAAAGTTCAATTTTCTTCTGATGGCCTACTTAAGTAAATAGTTATTTCATATTTAGTCCTAGGTAGGAAAAAAAAAACCTAATACATCTTTTACCTTTTACTGAGAAAACTAGCAACATGGGGATTACTGATGCCATCACAAACCCATTTAGGGTTGAGAGGAGTGGGGAAAGCTTTATGAACCCTGAGGAGTTGTTAGCATTTTTCAACCAGGAGCTTTTCTGCAGTTCTTAGAAAAAATAAATGGCTGGAGTGACTGAAGGGCATCCTTAGGACTTACTGCTGACAATAAAGTCTACTTGTGATTTAAATGCAGGCATTCTAATCTAAATGAAGCATTTAGAGGCGGAGGCTAAATAACCATATCTTACTCCAATGAAGCAAATATTAATGAAAGGTAAACAATGGGGGTTTATTCAGCATGCCATTCCCTTTTAGGTCTCATTAAACAGAACATTTGGATCAATCCTGGCACAGTAAACATCCAATTAAGACAAAGAGGTTGTAAACTACACAATGCCAAACCATCTGATGAAAAGAATCACTCATGCAGATGTTTCAAAATATCCAGATGTTTGGCATCACGAAAGAAAAATATCCCATTTAATTCAGATCATTTGCAATAGATATACACTGAGTGCTTGTTATGGCAGAGCCCTAGGCTCTAGAAGTATATAAGAACTGTAGTAGTTTTTGGTGTCTTAAATGCAGAGTCTAAGTAGTAAAAACAACAACAACAAAAAAAACAACAAAAAAAATCACCTCCCTGGATATCGAGGCTTAGCTTTTACAATAAGTGGCTATCTCCTGCCTTCTCTCCTAAAGGCAGCTAGATAATGTAGCTGACAGAGGGCTGGGCCAGAGTCAAGAAGACTTGAGTTCAAATGTGACCTCAGACATTTATGAGCTGTGTGACTGAGTAAATCACTTAACCTCTGTCTGCCTCAGTTTTTTCTACAGTTAAATGAGGATAATAACAACACCTACCTCCCAGAGTTGGTAGGAGGTTTGCAATAATAATTATAAAGCACTTAGCCCAGGCCCAAAACATAGTAGGCATTTAATAAATCCTTCGTCCCTCTCCTCCCTCCCTATAAAATTCCTGGCTGTTGCATGCATTTCTTATCTGCCTATACAGTGAGACAGAACCCCGAATATGCCACACTAAACAAAAGGAGTGACCAGAGCCTGGCGTATTGAGACGGGATGTCAAAGCAAGAAAGATGACTCTTCTAGGTTCTTTTTCCTCTTGTCCTTTGAAATCAACTCACCTGGGTTGGTTCTTTGTCTGAGATACAGGTATATCCCATGGGTCTATGCCTCTCTCCTCTTGTCTCTGGATGTTTCAAGTTAGGCTTTATGCCTTCTCTTACATAAGTTAAAATACACTAAATAATGACTTCTTGCTTTTAACATCATTTGGTATAATTACCTTTTCTCTGAAAACCTGTAAGTCTCCCAAACCAGCTTCAATAGACTGGGACAATATCCTCCTGAGCAGAGTTGTATTTTAATTCTTCAGGGGGACTTCTTGATACCAAAAGCCTTTAAGATCCAAAGGAGGAATTTGTAGTAGTGGAATGAGAAGTGGCATAGAATAGTGAGTGACTAGACACACCTGACTTAGGGGTTAGAACAACCTGGGATCAAGATCCACCTTTAATACAGACTAGTTGGGTGGCCCCAGGCAAGTCAAAACATTTCGGTGCCCATGTGACTCTTAGGACAGCACTGGTAGTTAATATTTCCTCACAGGGAGCTTCCAAGACCAAAAAACAAAACAAAACAAAAACAACCAAACCAGAAGTTAACATTCATTGGGGAAAAAAGTAGTATCACATAGGTAGTCACTGTCTCTTCAATAATGCCAGTGTTGCTTTTATCACTGACGTGTATCATAGTGTTAATTCTCTGATTTAAGAATCATAGAGAAAAAATTTATAGGATATTAGAACTAAAAAGTCTCTTGGAGATCATGTAGCCCAACTGCAACACAGATAATGAAAATGAGGCCCAGAAAGGTAAGGTGACTTGCCCATTGTCACACAGTTTAAGGACAAGAGCCTCAACTCAAACACAAGGCTTCTGACTCTAAATCAAGTGCCATTTTCACTATGCCATGCCACTTCAGGCGAAGACTGGGCTTAATTCTCACTACAAAAGGAACCTTCCACATGATTACACTAGGCAGGGGAGAAAATCTCTCCCCAGCAGGTAGGAATAATCTATTCTGCTCCTATGTTAGGTGTTTAGGGGCTCTGTCTAATCCTTGGTCTTAACCAGGTAATGCAGTTATTAGCCACATTAAATAATGCTTTTCTTTGTGACTCTGAAAGACATGCAGAAAAACCCTGGAGCTGTATGCTCTATTTAGGATCACCATGATCACAAGGCCCACCAATGTCCCTCCAGGAGATTCAGTTCCAAGAAAGAATATGGGAATAATAAGGAGAAGGCTGAGGAGACATTCAGGTCCAGTGACTCAAACTGTCAGGCTCAAAAGTTGACAGGACCACATAAACAGACAGAAGAGGAAAAATACAACTTCGTGATAATTTTCCAAACATAGACAATTCTTGCTTTACATAAGTAGAGCATTCCATAGACCTCTGTGTATTTTTATGTAATACAAATTTGCCCACCGATGTGAGGAAGGGAGGGAGGAGGAAAGGTAGGAAATAAGCCATGTGTCCGTGGAGGGAGGAGGAGACATGGACACATGGGGGTGAGGGACAGAGTAGAGAGAGCAGGAGGAAGAACATACGGGGGCTAGGGCCAGTGCTGTGGGGCCCTGACCAGACCAAGAAGAAGATGCAAGGGGAAGACATATAGAGACTGCACACAGACACAGAGAGGAGAGGACAGGCCATGCAGGGGCCAGGGACAGACAGGTGGTACCCGACTGCAGATGGATGAAAGACAGGTGGGCAGAGCAGGGCAAAGGTCTGCACTCTTGGCGTCAGAGGTATTAAGCCAAGCCCTCAATCCAGAGGCACCGGGGGTGGTCTCTTCATGCATCTGCTCTACTTTCACTTGGTGTCTGTTAGTTGTTTTTTTTTTTTTTTGAGGGGAGTATTCTTTTTAGGGGGGTATGGGATAGGAGGCTGCAGAGTGCCAAGCCAAGGGGCAGGAATGGAGAGAGAGAGCACAGTACTGTATAGTAAAGTCAAGTATTTTTGGGGAATGTGAATTTCTTTCAAAATTCTTTATATAAATTCAAATTTGTATAATATGAATTTACGTAAAGTAAGAATTGTCAGTACACTAAAACATAAACCCTAGGTATCTACCAAAAAGAATACATTATTTATTAGTTATAGTGGAGAACACTCTGATGTGTTAGATTCTGTTACAGCTAAGCAGGGTATCAATGAATCTAGATGCCTCTTAAGCTAAAACGGAAATTGCCAGAAGATTGATAAGAAAGGAGTCGCAGCAGCAGCAGCAGCCAAAATCCAACTGTCAAAATCCAATAGAGCTTAACACTCAAATTACATTGGCCATGTCCACTCTCTGAGGGAAAAGGCTGTCAGACAGCTCACCTTCAGAATGATAGGTGACTGGCAGTAATTAAGAGCTGCTACACCACTTTCTTCTATGGACTGTGTTGGAATAAGTCACTGGGAATGAAAACAACATTACTGTGCATCTTTAATGGGGTCGAATATAAAAGGAGGGAGCCTAGAGTGAGCTACATTCACTCCTCTCATCATGTGTGAGTAGGCACATATAGGAATGAAGAAAAGAATAAAGAACAAAAGAATGAAGAACAGCACTCTGCCCTGAGTTGGCAGGATGGAGTTTGGGATTTATCACAGGAGTGTGGACATGAAAAATCTAAATACTGAATATAAAAGCTCAGTGTTCCAAACACTGGATAAACTAGATTTGCTCCTAAATAAACGTGGATTTGCTGGCCACCAAACATCTGGCAGGGAATCTGGCTCCTCCATTTTCAATTCACTTTCTTATCCTGTCTACAAATGCAGAAAATTTGGGGGGGGAAGGAAGAGGAATGCACTTTAAAGGGAAATAAATAAAAGAAAGACACTCGGGAAAAATAGCTTGATTTGGAGGCAACATGTTGCAGTAGAAAGAGTGCCAGATTTGGAATCAGGGGACCTGGATTCATATCCCAGCTTTAACACCTACTATTTGTGTGGCCTTGGATAACTCACTTAACACAGCCAAATATTGTAGTAACTAGAATACTGTATTTGGGATTAGGAAGGTCTTCAGACAATTATTAGGAATGTGTGACCTTAAGCAAGTCACAACCTCTGTAGGCCTCAGTGTCCTCATCTGTATTATGGAGATAATAACAGAACCTACTTCTCAGAGCTGTTAAAAGGATAAAATTAGATAATGTCTGTTTGTTTGTTTTTTGCCTTTTGCTAGGCAATGGGGTTAAGTGACTTGCCCACAGTCACAGAGCGAGTAAGTGTTATGTGTATGAGACCAGATTTGAATTCAGGTCCTCCTGACTCCAGGGCCGGAGATCATATTTGTAAAATGCTTTGCAAATCTTAAAACACTATGTAAAGACTAGCTTTTATTATTACTTAACCTCACTGGGCAGCGGTTTCCTCATCTACAAAATGAATAGGCTGGGCAGGATTACCTATAAGGTCCCTTTTTACTATGATTTTTATGATCATATTTGATTAAGAGGTGTTAAAAAAAAGTCTACCCTCATTTACACCTGCGGCTCTTACACCCTCCTTGCTTCTTACTCATATAGTTACTACCTTCATTCAGGACCTCATCCTTGATTACTGCAATAGTGTCCCAATGAGTCCCCCCACTTCAAGTCTCTAACCATCTCAGCCCATGCTCCACATTACCACCAAAACAACTCTCCTTAAGCACAGACTCTACTACTTAACTAAGTCCAGAGGCTTCCTGTTACCTCTAGAATCAAATATAACTCCTACGGATAGCTTTTAAAGCTCTATACAGCCTGACCGCATACCCTAAAAAGAGGGTAAACTGATTTTCTCTGGGTTTCCCACATGTGATATTTTATCTCCCACCTTCATGCCTTTTCACTGGCCACTCTTCATGCCTGGAATATATTATCATTTTACCTCCTTCTCAGAGAGCGCTTTGCCCTTCCTCTAAAATTCAGATCAAACTTCATCTTCTGCATAAAGCCTTCTCCAATCCTTAACACTACTAGTGCCCTCCTTCCCAAACTGTCTCACATTTAACTACTTTGTATATTATTTGTATTTACTTGCTTTATCTCGTACATCTTTATATCTGTGCTTGTCTTCCCAGCGAAATGTAAGCCCCTTGCTCTTTGAGTTTGTTCCATTTTTTTTTTCCCTTTGGGTGAGGCAATTGGGGTTAAGTGACTTGCCCAGAGTCACACAGCTAGTGGGTGTTCTATGTCTGAGGCTGGATTTGAACTCAGGGTCTCCTGACTCCAGGGCCGGTGCTCTATCCACTGTGCCACCCTGCTGCCCCTTCTGTTCCATTTTTTGTACTCCTATCCTTAGCGCCTCTTTGAGCTTACTAAACGTTCTCTGATTGATCGCTCTTGACTATTTCAAGAGTCTCCTACTTGTTCTCTCTTCCCTCTTCCAATCCATTCTCTATGCAACTGCAAAATTGATATTCCAAACTGATATATATTGATGTCGATTAAATGATGCCCTACCCCCTCACTTCAAAATCATCAGTGATTCCTTATTGCCTCTAACATGAAATACAAAATCCTGAGTCAGTCATTTATGATTTCCTGTAATCTAGCCTCCACCTCAGACCTATTCAGTCTATCTCCCATTCCTCCTCTTGTCACACTCTTCATTCCAGTCAAACCGCTGCCCCTCAGAAACAATATTCTAGCTCTGGCTCTCTTGCTGTTGCTAAGTGTTCTCCTCCACCCACAATACACTCCTCCTGCATCTCCAACTCAGAGAATCCTTAGCTCCTTTCAAGGCCCAGCTCAACTATCATCTCCCACCAGACAGCTTTCTTGATCCTCTCAGTTTTGAACACCCTCTGCCTCCCTGAAATTGCTCAGTACTCTATGGTACCCTCTTGTATTTATTTATCTGCATTATCTGTTGTATGCTACTAGTAGAACATAAGCTCTAGGAGGGTAAGGACCGCTTCATTTTTATCTTTGTATCTGCAATACCTAGCCCAGTACACAGCACCTAGTAGTTACTTAATAAGTCTTTGCTGAACTGAATTAAAAGTGAACGACTTTGAACTAGGAACTAAAACAATCATTGCTGTTTGATGAAATGATGGCAATAATACTTTGGCAATTGTAAGGCACCTACAGCCTTAGATCTGAGATATTTTCTTTCTATATCCTTCAGGTAGTTGATCTGCAAAATGATGACTGCCTTTCTTAAAGTTAACTATTTATACAAAAATACATACCTATATGTATAGTCATAAGTGTCTAAAGGGCCAAAATTTGCCTTTCTATGGTTTAGGATCATAAATTTAGAAATGGAAGGGATCTCAGAGGCCATTTATTCCAACTTCCTCATTTTAGAGTAGAGGAAACTGAAGTCCCCGGAGGTTAAGTGACTTGCTCAAGGACACAAAGGTAATAAACAACAAAGGTAGGATTTGAACCCAGGCCCTCTGAGTCAACTCTTTCTTCAGTCTAGTTGGCTGATTATTAATGGAGAACACATCAACAGAGGGCTTATGTACTGTGGTAGTTCAAGCCCAGTTCCTGAAGGTTCTACTTAAACACCTGTGAGTAGTAATCATCCCTCTGGGGACCCAAATTTCCAGCAAGTTATAGAACTGGCCCCAGAAAGGGTGCCATATTGTTTTCCCACATTCAACAATAAACTTGTCAAAAGCAAAGACAGAACGTATTGTTCATTTTTCCAAACTCTCAGTATATATTACAGTGATCTTCGTATGGGCCCCAATAAGTTTGGTAACTGAGAAGTTAAAAAATATTCAGATTTTTTTAAATCTGGAAAAGAAAGGGTTAAATGATTAACTTAGTATCTTCACCAGTGAAGGGATATTGTACAAAAGATACTGAATACATATAGAAAGAATAAGGGAAAATGCCTCTCCTACACCCGAAAGGAAAACTTGACCATCTGAACTCAGAATACACTGGAATACAAGAAGCTAGGAGCCCTTCCCACCCCCAATCAACTTATTTAGTGAAATAAATATCTTTCGGGAACAGTTAACTTCAAATCTGTGATTGAGTCAAGAGATTAGATTGGCTGACTTCTAACTAGACCTTCCAATTCTGTGAATATCTTACTCCTTGACTTACTCGTTGACCACCAATAGTCTCCATTTTCACCCCATGTAAAACTACTTAACCAGGCTGAGAAAGCAGATTAAGAATACACAAATCAGGCCCTCTCTCCCAAAGCACATCTCCCATTCTACACAGCATCCTTTGTGGGGTCAGGAGGAGTCAGGCGAGAAAGAGTAAAGAGTGAGTTCCTCCAAAATAAGAAGCAGAAACCAAGGGGATGTCAACACAGGTCTTCAACATTAACTGCTGAAAATATGAAGAGCTCTTAAAACCTGGGAAAGCTAGCCAGAGTACTAAAACGTCCATCTTTATGTTTTGTTTTTCAATCTTGATAATGGCATTGCCATGGTTATTATTGCTTTCCCCCCCCCCAGCTCCATCCCACAGCAGAGTGCTTCACATTGTCCTCATGTGCCTTATAATCTTTAAAATATATCTAAATGTCAAAGACAACAACTTCTTGAAAGACAACTTCTAATCTGAGGCCCAGTGCCACTTCTCTGTTTCAGATTCTCCAGGGCTTACAGAAAAAACATTCAGCTTTTTTCTTTTCATTCTCTTCAGCGTTTTTCCTTTTCCTTTGTCATCTCTTAAGGATATGAAAGGGAACAGCAGACACCAGATAAAAGGAACATTCTTCTAGTCCCTTATTTTGCAGTTGGCAAAAAACTAAGGTTTTAAAGAGATCCTTTTTATACATACAGAAATAAAACAGGATGACAAAGGAAGCACCTTCTCCTGGAAAAACAGTGGCTGCTGTGAACAAGACAGAGAATGGACCTCTTTGTTTGTAATATAAAATTTCACACAGGCTTGGGGGCAGGGGGAGGGATATAATTAAAGCAGAGTTGCAAAGCAAAGCAACCCCACAGATGCGAATCTTGATAACACGATCATTTAATCTATTCTTAAGTAATATTTTTGCCAGGCACCATTATCCTTGTGTCTTGAACATATCTATTTTTTTTCCACATCAAAGAAGGCAGAAGGCCCTGAAGATTATCAGAAGTGATTGAATACAGCAGCTGATGGAGCAGAATACAATCAGTAGAGGAAGGAGAACCAAAGGTATTTTACATATTTATGGCAAAATTACTATTATAAATATAAAACACCGTATATCTGGGCCCTCATCTGTTAAAGTATCGTCACTTTATGCCCATCTAACAACCAATGGCCACAACAAAATTTACTCCAGCTTATGGATGGCAGAAACAACTAACTTAAAACGACCCATGCCACAAGAAGTTTGGAGGTGCACTTCCTCCTATTAGCTTTTCTCATGGTTCTGATGACACATAGCTACAGCATTAGGGCTGCCCGCAATTGTATCACACTGACTTTCTCCTTACTCATCAGATGGGTGGGAAAATCCAAGTCATGCAATAAGTTAGTAAGTCTTTTTTTTTTAAACCTGTGCCCAGGTATCCTGAGGCAGCTGCTTTTCCTTGGGCTTTTGGTCATATTATTGACTACACAGTAGCCATAAAGGTGGCCTGTTTTTCTAGCTTTTTAAAGCAGAGCTACAAACACTCCTAGGTAAAGCTGGGGATCCTAGAATTCATGTGATTAAGCTGACGCCTATCCTGCTCTTCCTCTTCCCAACCCGATGCTCTCTCTCCTTATTGGTTTTATGTTTAGGGTTCCTAGGAAGATCATTTACCAAGAGGAGCAGAACATTTTTCTCCATGGATTAAGTATGTGCACCAGCTATTCATCTCACTTTTTCTATTTAATATCACCTGTAATCCAAGCATGTAAGTGATTTTTTGATGTTGATGATGATGATGATGATGAAAGAAGCTAGATTACCACAAATGGGTAAAGCAGCCATGATGTAGTACATAGAGAACTGACCTAGAAAGCAAGAAGTGCTAGTTTCAAGTATTAGCTCTGACATTTTTTATTGGCCAACTTCAAGCCTGGAATGCACTCCCTCCTCTTCACCTCTGTCTTACAGAGACCCCTTCTTCAAGATTCAATTCAAAACCCAGCTAAGATAACCAGAAACTGAAAATGACAGCTAAAATGAAGCTCTAAAATTTATAAGATTCTATAACTTACTGTCACAGTAGTATATATTGGTGTCTTTTGATTTGCATAGTAAATATGTAACTAGGGAAAAAAGATGCAATTCAAATGCCACTGCCTACTTAAAGCTTTTCCTGCTCCCTCAACTGCTAGTATCCTCCTTTTACAACCACTTTGGTTTTTTTTAACTACTTTGTATTTATTTAGATGTATTCTTTTCCCTTTTCCGTGAGGGGGAGAGAGAGAGAGAGAGAGAGAGAGAGAGAGAGAGAGAGAGAGAGAGAGAGAGAGAGAGAGTGTGTGAGAGTGTGTGAGTGTGTGTGTGTGTGTGTGTGTGTGTGTGTGTGTGTGTGTATGTACTTGACTTCCTTTTTTTTTTTTTTTTGGCTAGGCAATGGGGTTAAGTGACTTGCCCAGAGTCACACAGCTAGTGTTATGTGTGTCTGAGGCTGGATTTGAACTCAGGTCCTCCTGAATCCAGGGTCGGTACTCTATCCACTGCACCCCCTAGCTGCTTGTACACTTGACTTCTCTATTGGAATGTAAGCTCCTAGAGAGCAGGGATTCATTCTTCACATTTGAATCCACAGCACTCAGAAGTGTGCCTGGCACATAGTAGGCACTTAATAAATGCTTGTTAAAGAATGTATTTAACAAAGACTGTGGACTCCAGGCAATTCAGTTAACCTCTTACTACCTTAGGCAGCTCTCTAAAACTATAAAGTTGAAGACTAGCTGTCAAGCTGTATAAACAGCAAGCTTCCTCATCAGTAATTTCCTATACCCATGAAATCACAGATCAAAGACATTTAAAAAGTCATAGAAGGTGACACTTACAAACTCTGGATAAATGACCTCATATCACCTTTTTTTGGTCATTGCTTGTTTTGTTGCCGCTAGAAAGTTATAGTCCCATCCAATAGTATGAGGGCCAGACAGTGTATCAGATGTGTGCACTAAATACCTCAATGGAGCAACCTTCCGGAACAGCTATCATATACTTCAGGCTTTCCTACGGCAAGTTTGCCAAAAGAGTTCCCCCTTTGGGGGCCTGTAAGTGGTGTATTTTGAGAAATGTCACAAGGAGCCTTACTGAAGGGATAAAGCACAATGGAGCCCTCTATTCCTATTTACCTCTGCCCTTGGCACTCCCTTCCATGGAGCTGTCTATTATTGTTTAGAAAAAAACTATGAATAGTCCAATTCAGACTCCACACTGTGTGATTAAATCATATAAAGCGCATTACTATGCAATGCAAATATGAATTAATCATCTCAATCACTGAAACTATTTCCTAGTTCTTAAATACAATGGCAAAGGGTTGAAAGTCCTATCTTCTGTTTTGTCTTATGTGAATAACAAAGTAATTCCTTTCAAGGACTTGCATTCCTATAGCTATATTATCTATGAGTTTTGCTTGATGGTACCTAAAAAAAGTGAAGTCTTGCTTTTTTAATGAAATAGATTCATTTAAAAACATGCAAACCTTTGTCATCTTAACAGTCAAATTTTAATTTTCCTCGCTACTGAAATATTAAGAGAAATCTCCCAGAGATCTTAATTAAACTCAAATACTATGTTTGCCTAGTGATTACCTTTTGAAATATGAGGGAGTTATCTTAACAGTAAGTTCAAAAGCTGCTAAGGATAAGGAGAAACTAGACAAAAGGTTTGGGGACTGAGGAAGAGGTGAAGGAAGAGAGAAGAACAGAGATTAGAACAAAAAGTATAGCAGTTCTGGCCAGATCTAAACAACAAGGGAAAAATGAGATGGGAACCAATAAAAGCTTTCTTAGGAGCTACCTTAACACCACCCAAGTGGTAGGCTTGGCGTTTAATAAGCCACAGTAAACCAGTCTAATCAGATCCAAATTGGTGGCAGTCATAAGGATGCACATTTTTCTCTTAATAAAGGAAATGTACCTAATAAACAGGTACATGGTGTGGTTTTGAGAATGTGAATCCCTAAATTAAAGAAATTCTATAAAAGCATGTGAAAATCATTCTTCATGCTCCTCCTATTCAAAGTCATGCGTGACACTAAAGCAGCTGGCAGGACCATTCTGTGCCAGATGTAATCCTTCTATCCTGAAACATTAGAGAGGCTGGATTAGGTGGGATTACCCTCCAAAGATTGCTGGTACCAAACCACAATGTCTTCTCCTCTCCTGTCCAATTTGGCCTACTGTAAATAAAATCTTACAGGCTTCTGGAATTCAGTTAAGAAAGTGTAGCACAAGTGGCTTCTGATGCCCAACTGGCAAACCATGTAAGAATTCCCAAGGAAATCTTCTATCTATGGAAAGAAGCAGTGGCTCCTTGTGAGAGGTACCATGCCTGGCAAGGAAAACTGCGACCTTGGGAGACATTTCACAAGTTTTTCACTATTTCTGACACTGTTTCACTGAGAGATCAAAAGGAGGAGGGAGGTAGGCCTTCAAAAACCTAGCATTCTGGAACTGAAGGAGTACAGTGAATTGTACTGCATCTTAATCAATTCCAAGAAATCTGGACAATGTGATAACCTGGAGTTTCCTGAAGATATTACTGGTGTCCCAGGAAGCAATTTGGTGTCAAGGCTTCATCAAGCTCCAAATGATTTTTCCTCATTTTGGTTCTCCCCATCCCTACCCAGACTATAGGAAAAATAGGAAAAGACAAGATGAGGTGTTTCCACACACAACGGGAAGAAACTAGGATAGGGCATGGGTAAAATAAGGCATGGGTAAAAAGAAACCTAGAGTTGGGGCTTTTAGATACCTAAAGGAACTTAAAAGCACTAAGGCAAGTTCTGGGTAAAACATGGATTCAGTCCAAAGGCCAAACTTAAGGACTAGAAGGCAACATGTGGTCTTCAGGCAGCAGGTTCCCCACCCTTGGACTAAGTGATGTCACTACTTCACACTGAGGTTATTTTAGAGAGAAGCGGGGGGGTTATCATGACTATAATTCCAGACCAGGACGACACTCAAGTGTGGCCTTTTGATGATTTGTTCTGTGAAGTTTGGATTCAGTCAAAGGGCCACACTTGAGGACCTAAAGGACCACATGTGGGCCTCGAGGCCGCAGGTACCCCAACCCTGTCCCAAACAGCCACCATGATGATAGGTGGGAAATAATGTCATGTCTTTCAGGGCAAGGAAGATAGTTTCTAGGTTTGAAAGACCCTATGATAATTGGGCAAAATTGAAACAGGTGACAATCCAAGAACTAAAGGAAAGACGGATGGAAGGTTTGGGGTTTGTTTGCACAAAAATACGGGACATCCAGTAAAAACTATTTAGGAGAAAGAATGGTGAGGACAGTTTAAAAGTTAAAATTTTATGCACAATTTATCAATTTTGTAAAAAATCTCTCTTCACTAAGAGGCACTGTTTAGCTTTTTAAGTTAATATACCCTTTTGCTCTTTCCCAGACTATCTAAGATACATCTTGACAGTGGAACTTAAATGATGACACTTTCTTATATAGTGTGAGCTGAACGTTGGGTTTTTTTTTCCTACAAAAACAAGTGTTTGAAAGGGAAAAGATAAGACTATGGGACAAGGCTGATGTGTTCCCTGGTGGTAAGTGTATGTGTGTTTGTTTTTTTAAAAGCTGTGATGGCTGAAGGCACCCTAGTCACACACAGGAAGAACTGAAACCCAGAGAGGAGACTGCTACATAGATGGGATTGTGATTGAGGGGCAGTCTTGCTATAAATCCATCACTAAATCTTTATATGTCAATGACTCAGAAACTCTCCACAAGATCAGCTCCATATATTTAGAGCCAAATGCCCTAAAACTTCAGCACTGAAAACTAACTTAACACTGATCTTATCCCAATACTGAGAATGGCTTCATCAAATAGGAGAGAGGAAGCTACACAAATAAGTAGCTAGATAGGAATGAAGGGGAGGTAGTGGTGGTAATTGGGGAGGGAAACTAGGCCTCTCTAATCTGAGTGCAGGAACTAAAAGACTCTGAAGATCCGTAAAAAAATAAACAAAAAACCCTAACCACATAACAATGTGTAACAAATCAGAGATAATGACAAGATTCAGTAAAAAAAAATTAGTCTTGGTCTCATCTTTTCAACAATAAACATTCATTAGAGTGGGTGTTACCAAGCATTATGAACTGACTTGACAAATAAATTGTCTTGTATAAATACCAAGTGTCCCAAAAGTCTTTATACAGTTTTCAGCTTTAAAAATTTCAGAAGTATAATGGCTACAAGCTTACAAAAAAGGGAAAAAAGCCAGCAATTTTTAAAAGTTTAATTATTTAAATTTATTTTATACTTAATAAGTTTCCTGAATTTTGAAGAATAAATTTTTAGTTTTAACAAGAAGGAACATTCTATCATTGTTTGAGTGTGACAGTTTCTGAATGACATTGTCTCAGTCCAATGGATTGGTAGAAGAAGACCTCTTGCTTGGCCACCATAGTCTTGCTCTATCTCCATTAGACTTTTACTTGTGGGGTAACATCAAAAGTGTCGCATTCTCATCTAAATTTTGTTCTTTGGATAATTTCAAGGCTAGGATTACAAATGCAAATCCTTTCAGTCCTTGAGCAGCCACTGGTGAAAGCTTTTACAAAGTTTGAAAATTTAAGAGTAATGTATAGTACAAGACAGTCATTATGTGGTATTGTAATAATCCTATCAATGTTTTAAAATTTCATAGGTTTAAAATGCTGCTTTTTGAAGTTTGTAGCATTTATGCTTCTAAAGTTAATAAAGTTTACAACTACACTAAGACTTTTGGGACAGCCTGGATATGCCAGGCCAGATCAGGTGATCCCCAAGTCTTGAGAGACGCCTCTGTAGCATGCAATGTTTATTGCAAGTTTTTCCATCTAAATCCATGTAATTAAATTTCATTTACCATAATGTACACTAAGGGTACACTAGGGCTCAGCAAGCATGCCAATGGACACTGTTTTAGAAGCACTCTCTATTATTAAATAGAAGATTGCTATAGATATAGTAAAAAAAAACCTCTTGTTTTAGTAAGACTCTCTCAAACAACATTTTGACTTAGAATATTAAATACCTACATGAGGATGATGAAGTCTGGTACAGAAGACATCTCTGCAAGGACTGGAAGATGCCTCCTTTAATGCTACATTTTGAAACAATTAGTGGTAGGTCAAATTAGACATGAATGATTGGTTTGTTGGCTCTGCTAAGAGAAATGCTGAAATAATTGCTAGATGCTTATTTAAGATCCAGAGTCTTTAATTTCCTTTGAGCATCTGGTACCAAATGTCAGCAGTATGTTCTTCTGTATTATTACAGTGACTTGGGAACTAGAGGTCTCAGTGATTTGAGAAAAAGCTGCCTTATGGGGGAAAGTGGGCAGCCATCTCTGTTGAACCCCAGGTTCCAATCTGAGCAGGGTTAATTAAGTCTTTATCCTTCTGAGACAGAGTTTCATCACAATGGAAGAGGTAAAAAAAACTGAGGAACCAAGGACTTTAAAAACTAAGCTTCTCAAGAAAAGCAAGTGTTTCTTCTTTTGACATCTCCATAGCACAGTTCTCTACACAAGATGGTAGCCAAAAAGAAATATTAATGATGAGCTCCTATGTGCAGAGATACAACAGACCTTGTAGAGTAGGATTTCCCAACCACTGAGGGACCAACACCTAAGGCATATTTATTACAAACCTTCAAAATTTTTTAATAATAATAAACTAAAAGAAATTCTGAGTACTCCTCTCTGTAAACTGCTTCTCTCAGATACAATCTCCTCTGTCTCCTAAGTTTTGGACCCCTGCCCAGATTTTTATTTTACTAAATATTGGCCTGGGCTGGGAAAGACTGCTTTATAAGACTAGGGTCTAGCACCTCGAGCCCATCAAAGCCAGATATACATGTCACCTATATGTCTTTGCCTTTGTTAAAAGGGCAAAACACTTTATTCCCTCCGTGAAACAAAATCTAAAGAAAGATAATGTACAAGTTCTTTGCAAATGAGTTCTTCATAAATGACACTAAGACATATTTTCAAATATAACAAAGAAAAGAAATAAAAGCGGTCTGAAATGAAATGAACATCTTACTTATATCCATATGCAGAGTTTCTTAGTGAAATGCGATATTTTCTGCCCTCATTCTGAAAACTCAATATTATTCTCTTTCTTCGGACACACTTATACAAAAGTTCTAAACCAATGGAAGCTAAGAACCCCTACAGAAACAAGCTCTGTCCATGTTTCTTCTCATGGATGGAATGGCTTCTTTTAGATGCCATACTTAGTTCATGGAGGATCAGTATCTAAACAGCCTTCATTCATGCTCAATTACTTGGAATGAGTCATATTTTATTTAGAAGTGTATGATTTTAAAAAATGAATACAGACTGTTCAAGAGAAAATGTGAACTCAATTCAGCATCTTAAAATCCACATGAGTTTTTAGGATTATTTTCACATCTAAGAACATAATCTGTCCCATAGAGTTAGACTCTGAAGTTAGGTAATATACAATAGAAATCTTTTATAATACTCATGTCAAGAGATAGGATTAACGCCTATTTTCTTTTTTTTTGGTTTTTGTTAGTCAGTTTGTTTTGTTGAGGCAATTGAGGTTCAGTGACTTGCCCAGAGTCACACAGCTAGTAAGTGTTATGTGTCTGAGGGCGCATCTGAATTCAGGTCCTCCCGACTCCAGGGCCGGTGCTCTATCCATTGTAGCACCTAGCTGCCCCTGCCTATTTTCTAAGTTAGCAAACTCATATGAACAATATTTCCTCTACATTGTTACTATTTCTGTGGACCATAATTTGCCCTCTGGTATATCCAAACTCGGGCTGTAGAAAATCATGACATGGAATTAATGTAGTTATGCTGCAAGTGTTTCCAGAGCAGACAGTACCTGGTTTGTGACATTTTAAAGTCTCATTTTATCAAGTGTTTCAAGATTAGGAGTTATGTTAGGTACATACGCTGTACTTTATTTCTCCACATTAAATGTTTTGTTTCTAAATGCTGTGTTTAGAAAATACTGTGTGGATTTAAGGACTTTCTGTGATTCTGCACTGGAAAATGGGAGTTCTCTTCATTCTTCCTAAGGTTAAGCTAGAGCTGAAGTCAAGTTGTTGCTTCTAAAGCCATGGTCTGCCATTTGGACATCATTTGGGCTCTTGAAACAGTAGAAATTACATGTGAAGGGCACAGAAAAATACCTTCTATTTCCACATGCCCCCCAAAACAGGCAATATAACAAACTGACCATTTAAAAAGCAGAATTGTTAGCCACATTTCACCACAGTGGGAAAATCACCGTGTCATTTAGCCCACTTTGTACTCCCTACCCTTCTTCCACTGTGGAGCCTTAATATCAATCACTGGGCCATGAAGGTCTCAGCTAAACACCTCAGTACTGAAGGGACATGTAAGCTCCTTAGGGTCAGAGAACGTACTATGGTTACTGAATGCTACTTTTTTCTGCAGTTACCTATGAGGAATATAAGCCATGGTACTTCCTAAGGTCATTCATGACATGAAGCTTTTGGCATGGAACTATTTCTCTAGTCTTTATTCTTACTCATACATGCCCACTTTCTTACGGTTTGCCTATGACAAGATCACCTGTTTTAAATTATAAGCTCCTAAAATCAGGTACTATATTTCTTTTTATTCATTTTGTCCAATACCCATCAAGAGCATGTAATAAATACTATCTGATAATGGCAGCAATGATGAAAAGGACTTACAAAATTTTATAGAGCAGGCCACCAAATACGGGTCCTAATGAAAGCTACATATATCAAACTGGCTATTCCATTCTTATAAAATCTGAAAGTAAGTTAATAATGCAAGTATTATGAATCACAGTCTGAAGTCTAAAAACTAGGAACCGAAAAACATTTCATTGCTCCATCCAAGACATCTTTTCCCCCTGAGGAATACTGTAAAATTTAATTACCACATTCTTTAGGCTCCAGAGCAGGGAAAAAAATAAATTGTTTAGGATTGTTCATATTTAAAAGAGACCATTGAATGCACATTCCACACCACAAATTTGGAGTCTCCTACCTCTTTAAAGTTATCAAATGCTGATAAAATGATTTCATGCCCTCCTCTTACAAGACAAACAGCTGCCAAGAGTTCTAACACAAGTGCTTTCGTTCTGTCAAAACAACAAGAAAGAAAAAAAACCAAAATCAACGAGAACATGATTAATTAGATCCTCCTAGGAAAAATGGAGGCAGCAATGTGAAATACATTTCTAGTGTTTTTAATTTTTACTAGCTTACAATTCTATGATTTGTCTAAGACAGCAAATTTATGACCCATTTGACAGGCCTGCCCCATTTTCACTAACACAGAAATTGGATATTAATGAAAAATCGAGAAAAGAGTTACACCAGCTATTAAACTCTGGGTAAGGACATTGTCTCCCACCTTTAATGTTGAGTGATAACAGTTCTGCTTTGCTTTTAAAACAAATTTACAAGCTGAATAGCAATAGGAAATTTGGAAACGTTAGGAAAAGAAATCATTGGTTACATATTTTCTCCATGCTATGGAAACAAAACTATTTCATTTGTCTAAAAAGTTCAAAATTAAATTAAATAAATGCTCTCATGCTTCAAACTTGCTCATTTGCAGATGGCTCTGAATAAATCCTCTGTGACAATGTGAGTTTGTAACAAGCTTACTTTCCCTCCCTATGTAGGTGACTTGGAACTAGCAAATAACAGCTGTGCTAATATACAGATAGTTTCCCTGTCCCCAGAAACAAAAATAAAACCACATCTGAAAATATTATTGGAAGGAAAACTCAGAGAAAAAATTTCTAAACTTTCAAAGTAAAATGCAACAAGGGTGCATCATATGCCAGCTATTGGTGCCAATGTATAATCGGGCATACCGTGCCTTAGAGAAAGGCTCCCACATGGCATTTTGGACAAAGGTCCTTGTGACAGCCAATGATATAAAAAAATCCTAAACAAAAGCAAATGAGGTTTGGGGGCATGGAGGCTAAGGATGTACTAGTAGGATTATACTCATTTAATACAAACCAAGGAAGTTGATCTGCCAACTCCCAAAGCTCCCCTCACTTGAAATAAAAAATGGTGATCCAATTGGAGAGGATCTCACTTCAAATTAGATTCTTCAGGGGGTCACAAGAGTTCTTAGATATGTGATCGCTCAATCGATCTATCTATCTATCTTTAGAAAACTGACAAAAATAGACTGTAACTAGGAGATATAAAATATTCTGCTGGAATACTAATTATCATGGGGCAACTTTGAAGTAGATAATAAAGAGATACTTCTGGAGATAATCTGTGATTTAAAAACACATTCACAAAAATTATACACGCATATGTGTCCAAGACACATACATGCAGACATATATGCATACACGTGCATTGCATGTAATATACAAAGGGATAAGGATAAGGAATTGGAACTGGGATTTTATTTCTATAGAGAATGCTGAGGCGTCCTCTCTACTGATGACTATCAGCACCTTCTCTACTACTTACTGTTTTCAAGAATTGACAAAAGCACTATCAGGTTGAATAACTTGCCCAGGTTATGTAGCCAGTCTATGTCAAAGGAGGACCTTGAATCCAGGTTCTTTTTGCTTTTATGTTATGTTAGGCCATTATATTATGCCATCTCTCATAATAATAATATACACACATTCATATATACACACAGTGGTGGTAGGATACTCACAGCAATGAGATCACAGATCCACTTAAGCATATAACGACATATAAGCATATATACAAATATATAGATATACACCTACGTACAAAGTTATACACACCGACACAAATACATACACATGTGCTTTGAAAACAAACTAAAAGAACATACCTTCCTTTTGCTTTTCAAGGTTCAAGGCTTTAGACACATACTTCTAGTTTCTAGCCCTTATAAAAATTATTCCATATAGACTTTCTTGAATAACCTTACTATCAAAGACTACAGGTCTCAAGGTGATATAATAGGAGGAAGGGATCACTTTTTCTATAAAAAATATTACCATTTGGGTGATGACACTATTGAGTGATGACATATACCAAAGGTATAAGTAGAGGTTCCCAAGATTCTACCACTATCACATTCTTAGATATCCCCACTTCATCCAACAGACTTGAAGATAATAGAGATCAGTTCTATCAAGCAATGAAAGCTAATGAGATCTAAAAGTTAGCAGTGTCACCATTTAACTGTGCTATATGAAATTGCTAAAATAAACATTTTTAAACCTACAGTATCGTGTTTCATTCCAGAGAGAAATATAGGCGGTTCTATAATTTAAAGAGACCAAACAGTTTAAGTCTATGACTTAATTAGCTTGTATTAGTTTTATATATCACAGAAAAACCTTACCTGGGGTTTTTGTTGTTCAAACTTAGTGCAATTTCATTAACAGCGTGTGGATGTGACATGACCATATTGAAGCCATACTGAAATCAACAGAAAAACAGAACGGTTTACAGTTCAGTTTGGGGGCTGTCAAATATTTATTAAAAAAAAAAATTAAAAATTTTAAAGTCTAGCCTATTTCCATGGGAACCATGACCAGAATATCTAATCATCGGATCTGGCAACTTTTGTAATTTCTGTAAACTTTTCCTAACTTCAGTAAAATTTGAATGATTAATAAAATTCTGGCCAAGTCACAGAATTAGCCAGAGGACTGGGAAGTCACCACTAGCTAAGTCATAGTCATAAGTCATCAAATTCTGACCCCTTTTGTCTTCATGTAGCCATTTCTTCCTACAGTCATCCTTATAATAATTATAATAAAGTAGCTTTGATCATCATTTTATTGTATGCAAGCGTAAATGAAAACAAAAAGATTTTAAGGGTGATAACTGAAGGTCCCATAAGCAACTAATGACATTAGTGCTAATTTTTAGTCACAGCTATTTTATCTTGCTAAATTTCCTCAGGATGCCTTCCTTTTTTCCCCTTTATTTTCACCTTTGTACAGTCCTTCTTATTGGACTTCTAAATCTGTTTCCCTACAAATCTTTTATATTTACCTTTCAGTAGAGTTTCAATTCGATGTCATCAGTTTGTCATAAACAACAATTACATATTTCTAAAGAACACTTTATCACTGTTTAAGCCAGGAAATAAAAGTCTATAAGCCTAGCTCTCTATTACCAAAAGATCTTACTCATCCTTTTTATGATTGCATGGCACTTTATTCTTGCCTGTCAGAATTGTGGGGACTCTACTACCAGACAGACCTGCCAAAGACTCTAGCTGGGTATCTCACTATAATCACAGCCACAATCACCCATGGAAAATCCTGCCTTGACTAGGGAGCAGCACTGCTCTTTACCACTGGCATGAAGGAAAATACATTGCTTCTGGACTTATATGACGTTCACAATATACCTTTCGCAACACATTTCTCTGTCTAGTCTCTTCTGCCTGATTTAAACCCGACACTCTGTTCTTATTATACTTGGCCTCTATCTCTGCCAGTGCTCTGTTGCTCATTTTGTAACTATAGAAACTGAACCCTGCCTGTGTAGCCCAATTAGATTCTCTTGCCTAGTTCAAACCTTTGGAGACACTTGCCTATTCCCTCTAGTATGGCCTAATCCCCTTCAGTTCTAACTTCTGCTTTACCCACATTAATGTACCTTGCATGCCCATTCCTCATACTTGGGTTTATACTATCTGATCTCCTGAATGAGTTCTTGGCTGTACATCACACTTTCTTCTAAGTCCCACAAACAAGACCAAGGTCTCAGTGCTGGCTGTTCTGTTTGGCATTAAAAAGCCTTTTATAACCTTCTCCCCCTCCTCCCTTTTCATTTTTATCACACGTTAATCCTCCTCCCTCCAAGTACTCTGCGATCCAGTAACATTGGCCTCCTAGAGGTTTCTTGAACAAGACATTTCATCTCCAAACTCTGGGCACTTTCCCTGGCATCCCTCATTCCTTGAATTCTCTTCTTCCTCATCTCCACTTTTCCAGCTTCCATGGCTTCCTTCAAGTCCTGGCTAAAATCCCTTCTATGAAAAGCCTTTCCCGATTCCCTTAATGCTAGTGCCTGCTCTGTTGACAATATCCAATTCATCCAGTCTACATTTTATTTGTCCATAGTTGTTTGCATATTATCTCCCCCATTATTGGACTGTGAGCAAACTGAGTGCTGGAACTGTCCTTTGACTTTCTCTGTGTCCCCAGGTGCTTAGCTCAGTGCCAGGCACAGCACAGACACTTAAAAAATTCTTGTTCACCTGACACCTGGCCTTTTGCTGCTTATGTTCTGACAGTGACACTCTCTTATGGACAAAAACATTCTCTTAAATTGGAGATACTTTATTTTTATAAAGAAAAAAAAATGTCCCCCATCACTTATTTCTCCCCAGATTAGGAGATATCATCAGAATAAAGGGAACAAACCAAATTTTAAGTTTCTAAATCATTAGAATTTTCTTTCTGACCATGATATCATATTGGAAATTTGGGGACATTTAAAATGGAAATAACATAAAGAAGAAAATTAAAATATGGTCTAGGTTCAATTTGTCTAGATGGTCAAGAGGACCTTTGCCGGGGGCAGGGGTGGGGGACGGGGGTAGCGGGCAAATAAATTTAGCAACATTTCCTGAAATAAGAATACATACCTGGTAATTCATGATGGCACGTAAACACATGATACAGACGTGAACATCATCCTTTTTACTCACTAATCTTGAATTTTTCAGAGTTCTTCTGCTTGGCAAAGTATTATAGCTGCAATTGAAAAGAGCAACTTTTACAAAACAACAGACCACTTCCATTAGCTGGGGGATATGTGACTTCAAAAATGGATTTTCCCTACCTTTTACCAGCTAATGACTGGTTTTCATAACATACATTACATGATTCTCCCAGTGCCCGGTGCAAAATAAGTACCAAGTGCAAAAACACCAATGCAAAAATGGCCATCACAAAGCCTTCTTTCAAACTAATACCTGTGTTGTTTGACATAATGGCTCAACACCTTGACATGCTCAGTTGGTTATGCACAAGACACTAAAATGCATCCTACATTGATGGTACACATTCAATAGATGCAAGAAGCCTAAAGACCCACATGAGCAATGTTGGACAGCTACTGGTTCCTAATGAATAAGCTATGTTAGCTTTGCAGAAGTGACCTGAGGCAGGATGCATGCCATCCTAAATGCAGCAAAGAGGTGAGAGGCAGGAAAAGCCTTAGCTTCGTGACTCCATCACTCTTTGAACATGTGGCACATCTTCAACCTGGCATTCTCATCCAAACTTGCCATCTGTGCCATCCAGAAGCTCCTGCTGTGCTACTGCAGACCTAAGCAAAGCAGCACATTCAGGCAGGACCAAACACTTAATGGTGCCAGGCCCTTGAACTTTTTAACACTGTGCAAATGATTCTGAAGGCAGTCACTCACCTAAAGGCAGGTACAGTGGCAGAATCTTGGATGAAAATATGGAATGTGGGGGCGAGGAAGGAAGAAAGAGGAAGAGAGAGAGAGAGAGAGAGAGAGAGAGAGAGAGAGAGAGAGAGAGAGAGAGAGAGAGAGAAAATTTGCCCATGCTTTTTCAAACTAAATTGAGATGCTTGTAATATTGGACTTCCCTCTTTATCATTTACAATGAGAAACTTTTCATTATTAGGAGATCTTGGAGGAAAATAGTCTAGATGATGATCCTGTAGAGGTGACACAAAAACAACTCTGCAGATACCACACAACACAATTCTCTGATTTACATGCTGGGTGTGTATACAGTATCTCAGAATAGAAGCATAGGATGCTAGTTTTCTTTCCAAGCCCAAGACAAAAAGAAATTTTAAAAATGGAAAAATTATTTCCCGAGAAAGAAGCCAATGGCAGAAATGCCCTCACAAAACAAGCTATATCCCCCCTCTACTACTATACTAAATTAGAAATACAGATGAATATTTTGTGATTAACTAACATATTCCTCAAAAAATTTAACAGATGGTTAATGATTTAAAATGTCTGTGGGTATTCTGACAGGTAGATGATTATCTAAAATTGTCTTACTGAGCATACCAATTGATTTCAATTAATCTTCAATTAGTCTCGTAAATAAGCCTACTATTTGGCCAAATTAATTTGGCCAAAGAATTATAACAAAGCATCCTTTTCTAGATAGTAAAATTTTCAGCTATCAGACTATCTTGATTTTGCTAGTCATACAAAGGGGGCTGAATTTCAAGACTTCCTGGTTTGTTTGCAATTAGAAATAAAATCTCCAAATTTCACCAATTACACCATATCTTATTTCAATTGTTTATGTGAAAATGAAAGAAATTGAGGTTAAAGAAACAGGTTCAATTTATATACTCACAAGCTCAATATCATTATCTAGTTTTAAAACCAATTATCATTTCACTAGGACACATCATTTATATACAGCAGCTAGATGGCACAGTGGATAGAATGCTGGGCCTGAAGTCAGAAAGACTTGTCTTCCTGTGTTCAAGTCTAGCCTCAGACTAGCTGTATGAACCTGGGCAAGTCACTTCACCCTGTTTGCCTCAGTTTCTTCATCAGTAAAATGAGCTAGAGAAGAAAATGGCAAACCACTCCAGTATCTTTGCCAAGAATATCCTAAATGGGATCACAGAGTTGGACGTGACTGGAAAATGACGGAACAGCAACATCATTTCACCATAACCACAACCAGAGCATGACTGCTAACATTTCTTGGAAGTCTCACAGAAAATGGTACTTCTTTAAACAATTACCACGCTGCCAGCCTGACCCAACTATGTTTAATCTACATAGCCTACAAATTAGGTTTCTCCTTTTCTCCTACTTTCCTTCTGTTGTTTTTTCCCCCTTGGTATTTATTTTCTAGCTGAACTCAGTCCTTAAGTACACAGTAAACTGTACTAGTGAGACAGTCTTCACCTCTCTGATTGAAAGCATTTCCTGCTACTTTAAAAAAAAAGGCCCCCAAAACCACCAAGAAAGGAAAGTATATTTTCAATAAAAGCCACTTCCAGTAGTGACACTCTCTTATTTTTAGCCATAAAAGCTGAAAATGTATTTAACAATGTACAAAAATTTATTTATGGACCCAAGATATATCATACTAGAGAGTTTCACTTACCTGTAGTCGTTCCAAATAAATGTTAATTATTTTAGCAAGTGGAACAAGCTAGTATACTTCATGGTCTTTCCCAGCAATTAAGCAATCCACCTAATAACTATGGATGCTATATTTTTTTTTCTTTACTGCAGTTCTATCAATCCAATACCAGGGATGTATGCAGTAAGGATCTTTTTATAAAGCCAAGATGTGTTTGTAATGATTCAAAAGGATTTAAGTCATACTTGTATGGCTTATATTACAACTTATATGGTTTAAATTACAACCTCCACAATTTATGTTATAATGAAGATTCTTCCAAAAGTATTTGACCACCATAATCTTATAACACTAAATGTTTAAATAAAATATTTCCATTCATATCAGTAGTAAGCTATTCCTAACTTTATTTTATATATCATTTAAAACAGAAGGGCAGGCTCATGTAGTTGATAGAGAATTGGCCTTGAACCAAGTTGACCTTGGGTTCAAGTCCCAATTCTGACACATACTAGCTATGTAACCTGAGACAAATCACACAACCTTCATGCAAATCTTTAAGATTCTATAGTGCAATGTTTTAACAATTGTGAAGAACAATTTGGCACTATTCCCAAAAGGCCATAAAATTCTGCATACCCTTGACCCAGCATTATCAATACTAGGTCTGTATCCCAAAGAGATCAAAAGAAAAGGAAAAGGAGCCACATGTACAAAAATATTTATAGCAGATCTTTTATGGTACAAAGAATTAGAAATTGAGGGGATGCCCATGAATTGGGAATGGTTGAACAAGTAGTGGTTTATGATTGTGATGAAATACTATTATGTTGTAAGACATGATGAAGGGGATGGTTTCAGAAACACCTAGGAAGACTTACATGAGCTGATGCAAAGTGAAGTGAGCACAATTAGGAGAACACTACATTGTAATAACAATATTGTAACAATAATCAACTGTGAAAGACTTGGCTACTCTTATCAATACAATGATCCAAGATAATTCCAAAGGACTCATGATGAAAAATGCTATCCATCTCCAGAGAGAGAATTGGTGAACTCTGCGTGCAGACTGCAGCATATTTTTCCCTACTTTCTTTATTTTTCTTTATTTTTTTTTAAGCAACATGGCCACTATGAAATCTATTTTGAATTACTTCACATGTACACTAGGTATCATATTGTTTGCTTTCTCAAGTTAAGGTAGGGCTAGACAGGGGGAGAGAATTTGGGACTGAAAAATAAAAATTTCTAAAAAAAATTTAAATTTTTAAAAAATTACACTGCCAAAAAATAAAAAAGACTCTAAGTTGCAGAAAAGTTGCAAATCAGAATTGGCAGCAGGAGCTTCCTTACTTAGGGATTTCCTATATCAATGAAATTAGAGAGGTCTAGTCTTATCCTATCATTTAAAATATACTATATGTTAAAAACCCATGTGAATAATTATTAAAGCAAATATTTAAGAGGTCAACACATTCTATGTGTACAAAATTGTAACTTATAAAAGCTGATTTTGCTATCTACTCAGACAAATCAGTTTCATTACTTTACACATACACCCTTCCCCACATATGTGTATATGCATATGTATACATACTGAATAGAACAGGTACACACACACACACAAAACATACAGGAGACAGGAAGTCTGACATAATGGATACAGGGTTAGTCTTGGAGTCAAGAAGAGATAGGGTTAAAGTCTCAGAAATCTACCAGCTGTGTGAAGATGAGAAAGTTAACTTTAATCAATGAGCATTTATTAAACACTTACTAGGTGTGAGTCACTGCTAAGCCCAGGAGAAACAGTTCTGCCCTCAAGGAGTCTATGGTCAAGCAGATAGGTAGATACAAGATCAACAAAAGTTATTTCCCGGCAGGGAGTAGATGTCAACAACCAGGGAGATCAGAAAAAGTGGCACTTGAGCTAAGTCAATGGAAATTAAATCTTTTGAGAGACAGAAGCAAGGAGGGAGAAAGATCAAATAAAAATAAAAGTGTTATCAATAACAGCCTTTAGTAGCTTACTTACAAATGACACTTAGTTGCCAAAAAATACCAAGGCCAAGTATTTTCCTTTTTCTTTCTTTCAGAAAGAAATTGGGGTTAAGTGACTTGTCCAGCCTCACATAGCTAATAAGTGCCTGAGGCCACATTTGAACTTAGGTCCTCCTGACTTCAAGTCTAATGCTGTGCTACCTAGCTGTCCCCAAGGCCAAGTATTTTCAAAGTATACTGTATTATAGTTGTTCTATACTGGGCTAGACAGAATTAAAGGACAAAAAAAAAAGCAGGGTTGGAACATGAGTCAATAATAGCCAATCAAGTTCTCATGTTAAAACCTTGCTGCCTGCAACCATATGTGCTAGCTTATTCCTTGCCAAAGTGTTTATTTCCTGTCATACAGAAATAGCTTTTTTCTTCAGCTATTTATGGATGTCTTTTTTTTTCTGGCCACCGATTATTTCAACCACTATGGAAGCTCAGTTTGCCAATAGTAGCAGGTTTTTTTCCCCCCCTGTATTTTGTGTCACAATGCAGAATGATGAATTCACTTAGCTGGTCCGAGGGACCATTTTACATTTGAAAGACAGAGGGCCCAGCTTAGATTCCTTTGTGAGCTTCTCCCTAGACAGAGGAAGCCACTTGCTCCTTATCAGTCCCACTCATTTTGTTTCTCCTTAATGATAGGAATTATTATTTTTAAAAAATCTTTTCAGGTAAAGTTTTTCTTGCTAATCATATGATAAAGAACTAGACAGGGACCAGATCTGTAATTTCTTTGGTACAAGGAATTCCTGGGTAAAGAAACTCCCCTGCCCAGAGTCACACACCCAGTATGTGTCAGAGATGGGACCTGAACTCAGTTTTCCTGGCCTGAAGGCCAGCTTTCTATCTGGTATGCCAAGCTTCCTCTTGTTATAAGACTCAGTGGTAATCAGTAGGAAATTCTGCACTGTATTTGGAAATTTATTCTAAAAGCATCTTCTCCACCCCCAATATAGAAAAGTATCTCAATTAAATGCCACAAATCTTTCTTTCTAGACAAACAAATGGCCTCCTGAGGACACTCAATTGGGACCTCATTAAATCCAGCAAGCTAGACTTCACTGATTGTTGCAATGGTATGAGGAATGTATATCACTTGTACTCAGCGGGCACATTTTCTTCAGTGTGACAACTTTTGCACTTGTGTATTTTGTTTATTTGCTTTAATTATCTACTCTTTGTACACCCCTTCTTTTGTCCAACATACAAACAACGGTAGAACAATTTGGTTTTCTTATATCTGCCCTAATACACTGTAGTCATTACCTTGTAATGCCTTTAAACATCAATCAATGATTATTTAATTCATCTCTTTACAATTCTACCTTAATTTACTGGCATAAGTTCATAAACTATTATTTTTGTGAGGGATCATCTACAGCAAGTATTGTTAGACTGGGGTCTACAAAAGGGGTCTGTTGATATGTTTCAGGTGGGATCTGTACACTTAGATGCAAAAAAAAATTATATTTTTATTTCAATATGATTGGTTTCATTTGTAGTCCTATGTATTTTATGAGATTATTCTGAGATAGGGTTGATACCTCCTCCAACAGGAGTCCATGACACAAAAGAGCTTTAGAACCCCTGATCTAAAGTAATGAAACATGTTGCTGGAGTTCTCTAGCATAAGGTACTGCCTGTTTCATATGTGAATAGTTTGGCTGTTGAAAAGGGGCAGAAAAAAGAACCTGTGTATATGAAAACCTGACAACATCCATATATAAAGAAATACAGATTGGCAGGAGGGATAAAGAACCGCCTGGGAGGAACTGTTGGAGGGGAGAAATGACCCAGGCTGCAGGGCACGGTATAGTCTCTCACCTCATTTATATGTGATTGTTTTTCATGTTTAAGAGATAAAAAGTGACAAGGTGGTAAATCAAATAATGTTGGAGACTATGGAAGATTAAATAAAGACCATGGGTCTCATAATTGACAGGTGGATTTCATTAGTTTTACCTCGCAAGGGAGCCTCTATGAACCTCTGATTTGAGGCATGAACAGTGAAGAAACCAGTCAGCGGAAGAAACAGCTGTGATAAAGCAAAGTTAAGAAGCAAGGAGAAAAAAGTTTCAGCTGTTATGTTTGTAGCAGGCTGATAGGAAGGGAGTCATTCCTTGTCATATGCGCTCAATAAAAAAAAGGCATGGATTATGCTGGAAGACCGTTGAACTCCTTAGTTGAGCTATTGCTCTCTACTTCCCCTGCAGGTTTTAGAGGGGGAAAAAAAGAAGACAGGCTTCCCATTTGTTTTGCTATCTAAAAAGACTTGGATCTTATTGGACAATGAAGAACACTGCTCTGCTTGTTTGCCTTGCCCAGTAAGCCAACCTGAGGAGCTTTGCTGTAATTATAATATGCTAAGAGCCCAGAATCTTTTTTTTTTTTTTGGCGAGGCAATAGGGGTTAAGTGGCTTGCCCAGAGTCACACAGCTAAGAAGTACTATGTGTCTGAGGCCACATTTGAACTCAGGTCCTCTTGACTTCAGGGCCAGTGCCCTATCAACTGCCCCACCTAGCTGCCCCTAAGAGCCCAGAATCTTGTGTGAAGCTCTGGCTGGATTTGTCTACACTGTACAGACAGCCAACCTGGAAAGCTTTAAATATTCTCTGACTGAAGGGAAATACTTCTCATTAGAATACTGTAACATGATTTCTGTACCTTTTAAATGAGTAATGTTGAATTGAAAGTGCTTGTCACTGCTGATTTGCTCAGGAAAGTGATGAGGATCGATGAGCAGTTAGCAAATAAAGTTTGTGTGGTATATACTGAGGGGTGTAAGGATCATCTAGGACTGAAGTCAAGAATTATAAGTTGTTCTGAGGCAATGTTCTAGGAACACTGAATTTGTTGGTGAGTGAGTGTAACCCAGGTTTATGTGTAGAATATGATATTTTGATTGTTACTGATTTGCTCTGAGTAAGTGTGATGTCATAATTATTACTGCTTTTGCTGAATCATTTATAGTAAGTGTTTCATATTTAAGAGCTAATGATGTCATGGTGATTGATTTTGAGTAAAACATAAAACATGCCAGCTACAGTGGTAAATAGCCAGAGTACTCTTTCCCTCTGCCTCTAACAGAGCTACTCTTTTCCTCTGCCTGACATTTAAAATCCTTCAAAAATCTTGTTCGAGTTTATCTTTGCAGGCTGATTACACATTATTACATTCATGCTCTCTCTGCTACAGACAAAATGTCTTGCTTGTTCCTCATACATGGAGATGTTCCATCTCCATTTCACCTCCACGCCCTTGCACAGACTGTCCCCAGTCACTGAAATGCTTTTTCTCATTTTTATCTCTTAAAATCCCTAGCTCCTTCAAGACTCAAGACAAGGGCCACTTCTTTTCATTTGGCCTTTGTTAATACTGCAGTCACTTTATTCATATTCTATGGCACATTTAACTATTCCTCAATAGATCAGCATATATTGTATTTCCAGTTTTTTGTCATAAAAACAATGCTGCTATGAACATGTTGGTACATTATGTATTTTTTCTGGCTGTCAACAACCTCTTTAAGGTATAATCCCAGTAGTAGAAGATCTGGGTCAAATGGTATGGCAAATTTAATGTTTTTCCCAACATAATTGTGAATTATTTTCCAGAAGAGTTGGGCCAATTCACAGCTATCCCAACAATGGATTAGCATGCCTGCCTTCCAACAGCTCCTCCACCACGTAACTTTCCTATCTTTATCACCTTACTAATTTAATGGGTAAGAAGTGATTATCAGACTTGATTCAATTTTCATTTCTCTGAATATTAGTGATTTTGAGCAATTGTTCAGAAAGTGGTTAACAGTTTACAATCCTTTAAAAATTGTTTTCTTTTTTATTATAAACTTAAAGAACATTAACAAATAAGAAAATTTCAAAATTTTAAGGGAAAAACAAAAAGGAGGAATTATTGAACTGGTAAACTTCTGTTTGGTTCTCCACCCCCCCCCACACACACACACTATGTATAAGTTGGTATTTTTTATTTAATTCAAATTTAACACTGCTGTTCTAAAAATTTTCTGCTTACCTATATTCCCTTTCTGCACTTCCTTCTGCTCTCTTGATTATTTTTTAAATGATTTATTGATATTCATCTTTGGTTTTGTTTCTTCATTTTTTTAATTATCCTTATACTTTATCCAGCTATTTATTGGAAAATGGCTTACTCTTACAAAGTTGTGTTAATTCCTTACAGATTTTGATGTTAGACTTTTTTCCTGAGATATTGAATGCAACGATTTTCTTCCCCTAGTTTCCTTTAAAACGTTTCCTAAAAGGGGGCATCAATCAGGAGTTGAGCCTGGTGTACACTGCCAAAGCAATGCTGGTAAACCGATAAAATTGTTTGAGTGATTCAGTTCTAAACACTACAGAAGCAACTATTACCAGAAATATTCAAGTTACTGCAGCTCCAAAGACCTCGCCTCAAAAAGACTCATCCACTGAATCCGCAGACTCATGCTTGTATTTCCGTGCCCCTCCTCTCTCCCCCAAGGTTATATGGAGTAATTAGCTATTTTAAAAGTGAATTTCCAAGAAATGGGGTGAGAATTATGGGGTTAGCTGTTTCACACCTTATCAAGGATATGAGTCATTTTATGTCATGCAGGTAGAGCTGAAAATCACTACAGTAATCCACAATTGATTAGAAATTCCCCTAAGAATCAAATAACACCCATCACTTCAGGTCAAATATGTCCAGGCTATTGTTGTTCCAGAAGCCACAGCCGTCATAGAAAAGTAAAACCAAAACTAAAAGAGAACTAGGCTTGGACTTTATGCCACTGCCCTTTAGGCTGCACCATCATCACTTTTTATAAGTCATGATCACACTAAGTTAAATGTTTGAATAGTAAACTTCCTACAAAGACTCGAGCTCTGCAGGAAATAATGCTGGTGACTCAGTACATAGGGCTAGTGCCTTGGACTTGTAAGCTAATGACCTTGGTTTGTGTTCTGTTACCATGTTACATAAAACGAAACTGACTATAATACTTTGTTCTTAGAGCCATTCACTGAGTTCTACAGATGGCAACATCTATCTGAGCAAAGCCAAACTGGGAGGATTCAGTTTTTGCAATTGGCCTTACTTCATTAAGGGGCAACACCAGTTGTTTTTTAAACGCCCAACTTATCTTAATTTAGTCAGATGACATTTTGGTCATGTCTAATATAGCTTATTTACTTGTAAAGACACTACTTCTAATCTATAACCTTGTCTTTTTCCTAAGAGTCCTTTGAAGTTTAGGATTCTTCATTTAGTTAGAACAAGAAAAAACAGGCACAAAAGGTGACATTTACTTCTGTTCTTGAGTACCCACATTCCACACTTCCAATACGAGTTTAAGGGAAAAAAATTTTAATTGTAAAGTCATTCTTTGGATGCTTCATGGAACTAAAATGGTTCCCTTTTGGCTGAACTAGCTCATGTGATTCCTTTCGTAGTACAGCTATTCAATGTTTGGCCATGAATACATTTTTTCACAAAAGATAAGCCTTTAGAAATTATCTTGCATGTAAAATAACATAAAGTTGGGGGTGGCAGGGCAGGTGGGGGAAGAACTAGAAGAACAGAGCATACACTGACCCAAACTACATAAATAGGAAAATGTATGCATAAATGTAAAAACATAAATGGACAAAAATATAATGAAAAGGAAGGAGGTACTAACTTATAAGCTGTTATAGGCATTTCACGTGATAAAATTCATATAATGTAAACACAATCACAGAATTTTAGGGTTGGAAGGGACCTTGGTGGCAAACTAGTCCAACCAAGCCATCCCCAAAAAGGAACCCCCCACAACTGTAAAATGCCCATTTGGTGTGCTTCCACCCTCTGCCTAGAGATCCGCTGGGAGCATAACCCTATTAACTCTGGAGGCAGCCCATGCTACTTTTAGGAGTCAGGAAATTTTTTCTAGACTTTACACCTAAATTTGGCTCTTGGCAATTTCCACACTGCCTTTGGTTCTGCGCTCTGGGTCAAGCAGAGAAAATCAAATCCCTTTTCCACACAACAGCCCTTCAAATATTTGGATTCAGCTATCACCTGTTTTCCCTCCCCTCCTCCATTCTTCATCCCCAGTGCCTTCAATCAATTCTTAAAAAAGCATGAGCTCAAACCCCAGTCACTGACAAAACTACTGATATTGTTTTTATCTGGATGATCTCTAGTTTAATCTTTCTTAAACTGCTGAACCTAAGACTAACACAATACTCGAGATGTGATCTGAGTAGGACAGAACACAGAGACTGTGTGATCTGAGTAGGACAGCTCCTTAACGCTGGAAGGTATGCATGCCTCTTAATGGACTGACTGAATTAGCTTTCTGCCTACCACATCACACTGCAGGGTTACATAGCTCTTGTTGTTCAGTTGTTTTCAGTCATGTCCAACTCTTTGTGATCCCCTTTTTGGGGTTTTCTTAGTAAAGATACTGGAGTGGTTTGCCCGGCTCATTTTACAGATGAGGAAACTGAGGCAAACAGAGTTAAGTGACTTGCCCAGGGTCACAAAGCTAGTGTCTGAGGCCAGATTTGAACTCAGGTGGCACTCTATCCACTCTGCCACCTAGCTACCCAATTTACATTTACAATTACAATCCGTTTACGATCCATTAAAACCCCCAAATCTTTTTCCAAATGAACTGCTGGTTAAGCCACATCACCCCCATCTAGTCCTTGCAAATTTTTATTAGAAGCCAAGTGAAAGAATTCGCACCAGCTGCTGAATTTTATCTTACTAGATTCAGATCAATATTCTAATCTGTCAAGATCTTTTTGAATCCTAACTTGGTCATGCAGTATGTGAGCTCTCTCTCTCGCTCTCTTTCTCTCTCTCTCTCTCTCTCTCTCTCTCTCTCTCTCTCTCTCTCTCTCTCTCTCTCTCTCTCTCTCTCTCTCCATTTTGTGTCATCTCCAATATCTGATGAGCATGTTATCTATGCCTTTTTTCAAGTCATTGATCAAAATGACAAATAATAGCTGACTGAGACATTCCACTGGAGATCTCCTGCCAAGGTGACTCTTCTGAGTCTAATCAATCAATAATCATGTTAAGCACCCACTATCAAGCACTGTGTTATGCCCCAGAGATACAAAGATAAATGTGAGACATGTTATGCCTTCAAAGATCTTACATTCTATTGGGGCTGACAAAATACGTGTGTGTGTGTGTGTGTGTGTGTGTGTGTTTCATATGCAAAGCAGAAATGAGATAACCTTGCACAAGGAAAGGCCTCATGCCAGAAAGTGACATGTGAGCTGAATCTTGAAAGAAATAATGGATTTCAAAAAGTAGAGTTAAAGTTCATTTAAGGCAAGGGCCACAGTCGGTACAGATACAGTGAAAGAAGATGGAGTAGTGTATGTGATTAAACAGCAAGGACCAGTTTAGCTGGACAAAGAGAGTGTGTGGAAAAGGGTAATGTAATAAGGCAGGAGAGGTTAGGAAGGAGCCAGGCTGTGTTAAAGGACTTTATATGCCAAAGAGAGGAGTTTATAGCTGATTTGTTGATATTGCTGAATTGTTGATATTGTAAGTTGTTAATTTTTTTTTTAATTTAAAAGCATTTTATGTATAACAGGTTAATGTCAGAAGCATAAAATCAGTGGCTATAGGAATCAAATCTAAAGGATAGATTGACTCTAAGGATCACCTCTAATGATGAGCATTTGGATTTCTTTTTCTTTTTGCTTTGCTGATCTGCTTAAGGAATGATTTGCCTGGACAAAAATTTGCCGTTTGCCTGAATGTGCCTGCCTCATGGTGCTTCTGGAGTCTCATGAATTTATTCTCTCTCTCCATTTCCTCTCTCCTTGCCCCATGTCAATTCAAATATTCATTACTCAGGAATTTATTAAATAAGAAAAAAATCCAGCTCAGATACTTATTAGCTGTGTGACACTAGACAAATCACTCCACCTCTGTCTGCCTCAGTTTCCTCAACTGTAAAACAGGGGTAATTAATAACACCTATCTCCCAGGGTTGTTTTGAGGATAAAATGAGATTGAGGTATGTGTGTGTGAGTGTATACATATATCACTTAGCACAGTTGCTTAATAATTGCTTGTTTCCTTCTAACTATCTATGTATACACATTTCTAGCAGCCTTACTGCTATGTTCCCTCATCTCCACTTCTGCCAATCCCTAATTTACTTTATGGCTCAGAACACGTGTCACCTTTCTACACGAAGGCTTTCCCGGTCCCCATAGCGACAAGTGCCTTCCCCACAAAATGATCTTTTATTTTGTAAATATTTTTCAGAGGCAGCTAGGTGGCACAGTGGATAGAGTGCCAGCCCTGGAGTCAGGAGGACCTGATTCAAATCTGGCCTCAGATACATGACACTTACTAGCTGTGTGACCCTGGGCAAGTCACTTAACCCCATTGTCTAGACCCCAAAAAAAATTTTCAAAAAATATTTTTCTGTAACTGCATATGTATGTGTTTTCCCCTCCTTGGGAGATTATAAGCTCTGTGACTGATTCGCTTTTCTCTTGTACCTCCCAGAGCTTAGGACAATACCTGGCATGTGATGGGTGCTTAATAAATGCTTGATGGCTTAGGTATACAATACTGGCACAGATAAAGATAAATAAGAAAAAACTCCTGCTCTTAAAGGAAAATACATGTACTCACATGCCACCCACTTAAAACAACACAAAATATCATAAATGCATAAGAAAAAGTGCCATGAGTTCATATGACTTGGGCAGCAATCAATCAATAAACACTCATTAATGATTTCTGTGTACCAGGCACTGTGCTAAGCCCTGGGAATACAAAGAAAGTCAAAAGTACAACCACCAACCTCAAGGGACTCTATTCTAATGGGGTAGACAACATGCAAACAACTACGGATATATAAGATATTTTGTTGTTGTTCAATTGTTTTAGTCGTGTCCGACTCTTCATTTCCCTGTTTGGGGTTTTGTTGGCAAAGATACTCCAGTGGTTTGCCATTTCATTCTCTAGCTCATTTGACAGATGAGGAACAGAGGCAAACAGGGAGAAGTGACTTGCCTGGGGTCACCTAGCTAGTAAGTGCTTGAGCTCCGATTTAAATTCAGATGTTCTTGACCCCAGGCCCAAGATTTAGCTACCTAGCTTCTCTATAAGACATATACAGGATAAATTGGAGGTAGTCTCAAAGGGAAGGCACCAGCATTAAAGGGGACAGTAGACATGTCCTGTAGAAAGTGAGATTATAGCTGGGACTTGAAAGAACCCAGAGAAGTCAGAAATTATACAAGAGGAGGAAGAGAATCCTCAGCATGGGGAGCAGTCACTGAAAACATGGCATGGGGAGAGAGATTCATGGAGGATGATGTCTTTCAGTTGGGGGTTGTCAGAATTTTAACAAGTAGAAGTTGGGGGTGGGGAAGAAGGCAAGAATTCCAGGAGTAGAGAATGGCATGCAGAAGGGCAGGAAAGAATGGAATGTGCCAATTATCCTGTTTGGCTAAAGTATAAAGTGAGTGACAAGAGTATGAGATAAAGCTCCAAAGAAGCTTTGCCAGCACTGGTTTATGGCAGTGGCAGAGGCTGAAGATATCAGAAGCAAGTGCTTCGATGGCTGTCGACATCAGATATGCAATAGATAGGGAGAGGGAGAGGCAGAGGCAGAGACAGAGACAGAGATAGATAGTTGGGTCTATAGACAACTTCTTCCATCACTGGACTCTCTTCTAGTGAATGCAATGCTTTAGTTTCCATGCTGACCTCTCCTATACTCCCAGATCACCACCCACGAGATCACTTCCATCTGGAAACACATCTTCTCAGTGCATGATAAAGCTAATTAAATCCTTCTGAAAGTAACAGAAAAATCACACACACAGGAAAGCACCAAGAAACTTCACACACCATAGCTATCCTGACACCCTGAGTAGGAGATTACACCCAAATCTTGTACAAATAATTCTAAGTTATTTCCAGGTCACCATCTTTACAGTGCTTAGGGCTCTATACCTTGCCCTTAGAGAAGGCAAGAAAAGGGAATAAGCATTTATATTGTGCCTACTATGTGCCGGGCACTGTGCTAATTTGAGCTTCACAACCATCTTGAGAGGTAGGTGCTATTATTATTCCCATTTTATAGTTGGAGAAACTTAGGAAGTACCTCATGAAGTACCTCGGCCAGGATCACAGAGCTAGCAAGCATCTGAGGCCAGATTTGAACTCCGGTCTTCTTGATTCTAGGCCCAGAACTCTATCCACTGAATCACTCAGGTACCTGGATCATCCAATTAATCAATTCAATTACCACTCCCCTCCTCCCTCTGGAATAGGATTCTTTCAAGGTATCTTCCTTCTAAATCAACACTTATGTATAACTTCCTGCCATTGAACCAGGGCTTGAGTGTCCTATGTCCTTTTTGCTGCTAAAGGGATGGTTTTGAATGCCAGGTGGACTTGATTAGGTAGAAAATGGTGAGCCTCAGAAAGTTTCTGAGTAGGGCAGTGATGTGGTTAGTGTTGCAGTTACTGTACTGCTACGTGATCAGCACTGTACTATTCACAGAGGGCTGTTACAAAAGTAACGCTATTTTATCCAGAAAATGTTGTCACGCAATCCTTACATACAGCTGTTAAGAATCCATTTTCTATTAAACTATTTATGCAGCAACACAAATTCCGTCACATTTACATCAATTTTGAAATCCCTTCAATGATGCATTAGAATTAGATACAACTTTTTTTTTAAGTAGATGAAATGATAACAGAAAAAGACCAAATCCTACACAAAGAGCCAATCAGGATACAAAGAATGAACAGAATATGAAGGAAAATGTCTTTGACACTTAGTAGCTCTCCCTCAGACACTGGGCCCCGTATTCTGCAGATTACATCCATTTGATATTCACTCAGAGACTCTCAAGAAAGAAATTTGCTCAGGCTGTTAGCTCACCTGCTGTCTTAATTGCTCATGCACCCTTCCAAAGGCATAATAAAATCTGAATATTAGCAAGCCCTGTTAAGAACAGCTCAGAGCTCGAGGTGTCTGTGGTTGAAATAACCCTTAAATGTACACTGGTTTTCCCTAAGACAGGAAAACCTTTCTTTGAAGGTCAACAGCTGCAGGCAATAGGTAAAAAACCAAGCTTACTAAACGTGACACAATTTGACTCTGTACCAGACAGAACTGGAATTGGAAGGTCTCTTGACAAGGAACATTTTTCTGAGACGGGAAAGGCCACAGAATTACGGAAGGAAGCAGGAGGTCTGGAAGCAGGTCCCTTATTCCCTTTCCTTCTGTGGCCAGAAATCTTCCAAAACTCTGAAGCTTTAAAAGTAAGTTCTTAAGAATTAGCTTTTGTTTGATTTCATCCCGGGCATTTTTCCTTTCCTAAAATAAAAACATTTATCTGATCTTTACTGTGGATTCTTTACCATCAGAAACAATGAATGGACAGCAAGTCATGTAAAGAAAGGATTAAATGAGCAGTCCTGAATATAACTCATAGTTTGAAATTTAGTTCTGTCCTTGCCTTGGTAAAAATATAAATACATAGATGTTTATGTATGTATATGTATGCACATATATATGTATGCGTGACATCCAATGGCTATCATTTTTCACAAAATTGAGAAAAGAGAATTTTACTCTCTTTCATGAAGACTACATTTTGAATTCTCAGTAAGAGCTCCCTCTACCAAAGCAGATTTGGCACCTGCAACTAACAGTCTTACTGACTGGGACAACTGCCCAGGGTCACACAGTCAGACTGTGTTAGAAGTGGACTTGAATGGAGTTCTTCCTGACTGAAGCCAGTTTTCTATCCACGATGTAACACTGCCTCTCTACCTAATTACATTCTGGAAAATGTGGATCAGACTTTAAAGTTGATATGTGGTCTGTCTTTGTTTGATTTTAAGGCACTGAGTTATGACGAATTTATTTTTCTTTTTTAAAATAGTAACCGGGGGGCAGCGAGGTGGCACTGGCCCTGAACTCAGGAGGACCTGAGTTCAAATCTGGTCTCAGACCAAACCTTGACACTTACTAGCTGTGTGACCCTGAGCAAGTCACTTAACCCCAACTGCCTAAAAATTAAAAAAAAAAGTAACCCATCTATATAATAACAACTCAAATTTATATAACTATCCCTGTAAGGTTTACAGAGTGTCTCCTCACAATCCTATGAGAAAGGTTTGTGACAGCATCATTAGCAGGACTTCACAACTGAGGAATCTTAAGTTTAGAGAGAGTAAGTGACATATTGGCAAGTGTGAGAATCCATGAATACTACTCTTTTTACAAAGAGCAATGTCTGCAGCACCACATTTCTTAAGAGCAGTACAGTCATGTACACTGTAATAAATTACTGATCATACCACTCTAACACTCTGCAAAAAAGATTTCTTTACAGAATACTCTCTGAGGGGCAGCTGGGTGGTACAGTGGATAGAGCTCCAGCCTTGAAGTCACGAGGACCTGAGTTCAAATCTGACCTCAGACACTTGACATTTACTAGCTGTGTGACACTGGGCAAATCACTTAACCCCAACTGCCTCACACAAAAAAACCCCCAAAAACCCCAGAATACTCTCTGAACTTTCCATGAAAGTCCTTATAAGATTTTTACTCTTGTTGTGTTGATTTTCAGTCATGTCCTACTCTTCATGACCCCATTTGAGGTTTTCTTGGCAAAGTTACTAGAATGTTTTGCCATTTTCTTTTCCAGATCATTTTGCAGAAGAGAAAAACTGAGGCAAACAGGGTTAAGTGACTTGCTCAGGGTCACACAGCTACTAAGTGCCTAAGGCCAGATTTGAATTCAAAGTCTTCCCCACACTAGGTCCAACACCTTATCCACTGTGCCACCTAGCTGCATGCCCCGAGGGGAGAATCCACCTCCCCACCTCATACCTTTCTAACATCTTGCACAAAGGTTCCCTCTACATAATACTCTCTGAACTTTCCATGGAAGGCCTCACAAGATTTTCACTATCTAGGTCCTAAAGACACCAAGAAAGAGGGAAAGAAACACGTATTTTCACCTTACAAAGTAAACTGAAGTAGTCAATACAATTATCTAAGAATTCAAATACCAAAAAAATAAGAGAGAGCTCAAAAATTATAATTATAATTATAATAATTGGGCATAAGTATTAAAAACTCCCTTGGAAAATGTTGCTGATCAAGCCAAACTAGGTACCTGGTCCACGTGAAGAGAGGACATCACATAATTAGACTGGATTGTGTTAGTAGTTCTTTTTTGTTGCCAATGTCTAGGCTGAAAAGAATTTCCTAAGGATTTTGGATCTAGGCTTCCCTTCTACCCTGCAGACATTATGTCACCTAAGCCATATTTAGTCTATCAATTAAACTCATAAAAGATCTGAATCCTACAAAATGAGTTCTGAACTTTTTAACTGTCTCTACAAGCCAAGGGAAACAGAGTTGAAGTGGATGAATCCGGATGATTTAGGGGGGAAAACTCTAAACCATTCTTGTCTAAACTACAAAGATCATCTGGGTAAAAAGTAGGTCTAAATTCTGTCTAAATTTTCTGGAAATTGGATTCAATTCTCCATGACCTGGTATTACCATTGAGGACCCGATTTTATAACCCGGGTAAATTAAAGTTAACACTTACTTTGAGGAGACTACACGTGGCTACATCTTTTCCAGAACACTAATGAACACCTTTACAATTCTTGGATAGCCAAGTGGTACAGTGGATAGAGTGCTGGGCCTGGAATCAGGAATACCTGAATTGAAATCCTGCCTCAGATAGACACTTCTTAGCTGTGCGTCCATAGGCAAGTTGCTTAACCTCTCTTAGCCTGTTTTTTAATCTATAAAATGAGAATAATCATAGCTCCTACCCCACACTGACTCTGGTACCTGCTACATTCGAGGCACTACGAACAGTATTAATGGAGTCAAAAAAAGAATAAGACATGGTCCTGCTTTCACAATATACAAATGACATATTGTTAGCCTGGGCCTTCTGGATGTCTTTGTCCATACGTTCACTGGAGGAAGTATGGCATAATGGATAGAGCACTGGATTTGAGTCAGGAAGACCTGAGTTTGAATCCCATCTCT
Source organism: Phascolarctos cinereus (assembly GCF_003287225.1). Classification (NCBI taxonomy): domain Eukaryota; kingdom Metazoa; phylum Chordata; class Mammalia; order Diprotodontia; family Phascolarctidae; genus Phascolarctos; species Phascolarctos cinereus. The sequence continues at coordinate 240,158,622 of NW_027556098.1, forward strand.
GACACTTATTAGCTATATGACCCTGTCCAAGTCAGTAATTTGTGGCTCCCACTTCCCTCATTTGTAAAAACAAGAGTTGGATTTGATAACCTCTGAAATTGGAGCCAGGATGACCTGAGTTCAATTCCAGACTCTCACACTTAATGGATGTGCAACCCTGGGCCAGCCCCTTAATTTCTGCCTCATTTTCCTCATCTGTAAAATGGGAAGAATAACTGCATCTACCTTACAGGATTGTTGTAACATATGTACAGTACTTTATAAACCTTAAAACACTCATTATCACACCAGCTCGTTATTACTCTTGTTGCTATTGTCATGGAAACCTGGAATTAATTAAGCTGTACAAAAAGAATAAAAAGAAAATATCCTTCAACATAACACTGAGAGATTAATCTTTGTCATTGCTTCCTCCTCATATTATCCTTTGTCGGGTACTTAAAATAAGCTAGTTTAGAATCACTAAAGGTGAGGTTCAGAGGAAACCTTAGAGATGGTCTTGTCCAACTCTCCCATTTCACATATGAAATGACAGAGGTTCCCCACTAAACACACAGACACAGTGGCCAGGGAAGGGCTAAAATCTGTTTCCCATTGTTTACCAATCCAGCACTCTTCTAATACAATTTCCTCTCCAAAGGTCACATTTTGCAGATTTATGAGGTAACAAAGGCCTAAAGAGGTTAAATGATTTGCCTAGAATTCACACTGCTTGTCATATAAAACAATGTCTTGCGCTTCTTTGTATTCCTGGCCCTAGGCCCTGCACACAGTAAGCACAGACTGAATGCTTTGGTGATGAACACAGCACAAAGGAAAGAGGACTGGATCTGGGATCAAAGGGTCAGAGTTCAAACCCAGATCTGCCATCTCTGGTCTGTATCATTTTTTCTTGCTGGGCCTTGGCTTCTTCCTCCATAAAAGGAGAGTGCTGGACTAAACGACCTCTGAGATCCCTCCAGTGCTACATCGATGATCCCGTGAGAACAGGGCATCCACAGGCTTCCACAAGCATGACTCACTGACTCAACCCCTCTCACACGCTTCCCAGCCCCACCTGCGGGAATGAGTTCAGTGAAGAGCACAACAGTTCCCATGGTCATTCCAGATAGGATCCGTAGCTCTGCCTAGTCACACAGGGGCTGAATTATAAGACCATTCTGTGGAGAAGCCCTTCAGTGAGATGAACGAGGGTCCAAGGGTTATCATCCTGTGAGTTAGAGCTAACCTCATTCTCAGAGCATTCTTTTCCTTCCACAGGAAAGTTTCTACTCCTGGGTACCTCTTGGCAGACCAAGTATCAATAAAAAGTTTCAAGCTCTTGAAATGTTTCTACAACACCTATACAAGTTGCCCCAACAAGAAGGCTTTCAAACCTGTGTTTGAAAGCCATCTCCTGAGATGGTTAGGAGAAAGATTACAAGCACTGTAATGTGTTTTTTCTCCACTAGAGCAGTGTCTCTCCTATCTGATCTCAGGCAGTTCTGCAGACAGGCCTGGGAGGGGAACTGTAAGGATTTGGAACAAGTGAAAGGCAACCTTTCTCATTCCAGGAAGTTTTGAAAACCTGCAAGTAAGTGGTACCCACAAGCAGGCTATAATTAAAGCCTATCATCATTTTCATTCTAACTGGGCTGTAAAAATATGCTCTGAGCTGAAACCCTGGAATGTACATTCTTGGTATGGATGCATTTTTTCCCTTTTTACAACTCTTAGACAAAAAAAAGAAGCATACACAAAAAACCCAACACTTTCAGTTGTTTCTCGTTATAGATTTGCTAAAAAAGAAAACCAGAAGGTTACAGCTTATAGACTATTGTGGGAAAGTTTTCTGAATTTAGAAAAACTTTGGTGTTGTGTATTTTTTTTTCCTGGATAGTTATAGCTTTTTTTTGAGAAATAAATCTTCAGGTCAAGAGTTCAGGATCTTTAGCTCCATAACCTTACTCCCCCCAAAATGCAAGAAATAATTTTTAGATGTTCACTTTGTTCCTCTGTTTTTCTTCTGTCCACCACCTTTGTCTTTTCTCTCCCCTCCTCTTGCACCATTTTGCTCTCATTAATCTGGGGTCAATGAAAACATTACAGGATCTACCATCCCATCACCTGAAGAGATAAATTGAATCTTGTGGCTCTCTGTCATTCATACCTTTCTCTGTCACTTACACTTGCGTGTGCGTGTGTGTGTGTCTGTGTGTCTGTGTGTGTATGTATGTGTAAATGGTGGCCAGGGAAGTTGCCAAGTTATAAGGATAGTGAGCAGAATGCCAGGAAAATAAAGTGACAAGCCTTTTTTAGGAGAAATGACAGTTGATTTGATTATGGTTCATGAACTAGAAAGAGGAAGGGAAACAGAGGGCATAAATTCAGTAACAATGTGGCTAGAAAAAAGATGGCCTGGGAATAAAGTGAGATATGACTGGAGCCAAGTTTAGGTATAGTAAACTGAGGAAAGAACCAATTATGATAGTGAAACCACAGGGCAGGAAATTCTGGGAATGAAAAGGCTAAGTCCTCTAGGGCATGGTTTCACACTAGTGCTCCCTATGCCATGACAAAGGTCCAATCCTTATTCCTCTTGAAAACTTAATACTGAACATCAACACAGCCACCTAATCTGTTTAATGATTGTTTGCAGCCAAACTTCTATAAATAAAACATCATTACTTTTTTCTGTGTGTTACTACCCATCAAATCATCTTATATCCCCTCAACACAAAACAGAAATATTTCTTTCGTAATTACACACACACACACACACACACACACACACACACACAAATGCACTGACCCTGTCAATGGATACCTGTTGTTTCTTACCTATAGTCCATCATTTCTCTACCAGAGTGAAGATACATTTAATCCTTAGTCTTTTTCAAGTCATAATTGATTAAAACTTTTGTCAGGGTTCAGAGGTCTCTTAGAGTTGTTTCCTTTCATATTCTTACATAAATTGTTCTTCTGGTTCTGCTAATTTTATTCTGCCTAAGTTCACATCAGTCTCTCCATCATATCCCTCACTTCTTATGGTGAAATAAAATTCTATTATACTTGTACACCACAATTTATTCAGCCATTCCCAAACTGATGGACACCTATTATGTTTCAGTTCTTTTTAAAGCAATAACAAAAATTGTCGCTATAAATATTCCTGTACACCCTTTTCTTCCATCCTTGATCTCCTGGTGACACATGCCTAATAGAAGACTCAAAAGTGCAATTTAGGGATTTGGGGGATATAAATCCAAAGTATCTTGCCAATATGGGTGAATAAATTCACAACTCTACCAACAGTGCCCTACTATGCCAGTTCTGCCATGATTCCTCCAATAATTGCAACTTTTCTCTTCTGATACCATTTTCTATCTAATAGGTATGAGAGAAAGCCTCACAGTTCTTTTAATGTTCATTTCTCTATGTATTAATAACTTGGAACATTTTTATATGGTTATCAACAGCTCACATTTGTTCATTTGAAAACTGCTTGTTCATCTCCTTTGACCACTTATCTACTGGAAAACGTCCCTTATAACTTTCATATCCTCAACAAGGGAACACTGTTTTCCAAATCAATTATTCTCAAGACCTCTCTTTCCTCCTCTTTAACCCCTTCTACAAACCATTTAATAAGTGTTGTTCATCTGAAACATCTCTCACACCTCTCTCTTCCTCACCATTCTCGCTGCCACCATTAGCATTATCATCATAACTAGCATTTATATAGTGCTTTAAGGTTTTCAAAGTGCTTACATATGTAATTGCATTTGATTCCTACAACAATCCTGAGAGGTGGATACTATTATGTCCATTTTCCAGACAAGAAAACTAAGGTCAAACGAAGTCATGTGACTTATTTATTGCTCTTTCCTTTGCCCTATCCTATTTTCTCCTTTAAAACTAAGTTGAACTAAATTCAAATATGCTTATTTATTCCACTGCTATAGAATTCAACCTGAGACACTTTTGCAAGTTAAAATTAGAACTCAATTCCCAGAAGAGTGTGAGGTATTCTAGATGTTCCTGATTGTGGTTCACATTATATTGACTGCATCAAATCTCAAGACATTGTACAGCCTTCTGGAAGAGAGATCTACAATCACTCAAAGGAGTCTGGCCTGTCCAAACACAGGAAAGACCAAATGGATAAAGAATGTCTACTACTCAGCTTTCAACATGCATCTTAAGGGGAACCCTACAGAGCTTATCCAACAGTAAGTATATTTGGAACAGTTAAGGGCAATGAAGAAAACCTAGAGTTGAAAAATAGAAAGAATGGACTGGATTCAACTTTGGAAAGTTGAAAAGCACTTTTACTGACCTCATGCTTCCCATAACAGCCAAGATTCATCTTTTCAATGCAAACATATCAGTAGTGCTGCCATACTGTTAACACCTGAAATACCACTGCCTCTGAAGAATTAAAGATGAGCACCACATAATGGGCACATGGTGGTTCTAAGCAGGCTGCAGTATAACCAAAAAGGAACTTCAAAGAAGGACGGGAGTAAAGGATGTCATCAAAGAACTGAATGATAGAGAAGATGTGGCGAAACTAAAGGGATGACAGGTAGATGACCAAAACGTTCCCTCCACTAGTACCCTAGTGATGTGAGAAAGTGAGGAAGGTCTCTAGAACTGGGTGGAGGATGCCTGTGGCAGACTTTCAGAAAGACTTAGATGAGAGTTACGAAGGGACAAATGGGTTGTGAACTGCATCTTTGGAGGGAACTCCTGAAACCTCAGATTCATCTGAATATCTGAGAGAGAACTGGCACACTTTTACTTTCACATTTCCATAATAAAGTTTGTTTCCATGTTATATACACATGTAAGCATATCCTTCGTATATATTTAATGGATTTGATTAAACTGATTGGTTTTGTGTATTGTCCTTTATTAATCACAAAGGCATTTTTACTGAAGATAAAATGTACTACAACCTTTAGGACAGGGCCCAATCCATATTTTCTATAGCAATGATTCAACATTTTAAGTAAGCAAGAAAAAAAGTAGATTTAATGTACTTATTACAAAATTATACATAATTACATGTTATATAATACCATATGTGCTAATAAAATACATAATAAATATAAATTTAAAGATTAATTCATGCTTCAAGAATTCACATAATAGAGGTGCCTGATGTCATAAAACAAAATCCTCTTTCACATGACCATTTCCAAAAGCGTTTCTGTTAAATTTGAATTTTAATGCATTTGACTTCTCTTGATATCTAGTCTTGTAGTCCAAGTCCTATCAGTCTTATAACACAAAACATTCCCAAACTATATTTGATTTATAATATTAGCTGTTGGTGTGAATTAGAAATTCAGTTACAGAGACTTACTAGACTATAATGAAGTGTCATTGTCTCTTGGATCCTAACAATGTTTTTGGATATAAAAGAAATAAAGCCAATAAAGTACAGTTAAAAGAATAAATTAATGCTTATGCTATAGTCACATGATTTATTAAAGTGTTTCAAAACATAAACTGAAATGTTTGTAAAAACTTAGTATAAGTGCATATTGAGTCTCCAAATGATGCATCTTTGGTGATGAATCTAAGTCATGCAGTTTTTATATTATAATTGGATGAGGAATGAACCAAAATACCCTCCCCCACCATATACCATTAGCTCTTCTCAGAAGAATTTTATACTCCTGATTAATGAGGTGTTTTTTAATTTGAAGCTTCATCAACATCATTTGAATGGAATCTGCTTTGGAAGCAGAATGTCAAAAGCAACTCTTATTGGCATTTTAACTAAAGATCTCTAGGCATAAAAAATGAATCAAAATAGGGGAACATGAAGTAAGTGGGTCAAGACAGCAAATAGGTAAAGACAATGAGAATGAGGCAACTGTGAAAAAGAAGAAAGGGTCATAAATGGAAAGCATGAAAGCATCAAAGAAGTATAGAGGACAAAGAAGATGAGGAAAGGAAGATGAAGAGAACTCAAGAAAAATCAGTTTATTCTTATGTAAAATTCAACATGTAATACATCTGTAATTCTGATTTCTTCCTTTTCAATCTCAAATGCTGTCAAATGGTAAAGTCCAAAATTGACACCCAGGCAAACATCTGCGGATCATAATTCTTAGACTGGACTTTAATTTACATACATTGTATAAAAGTCTATCACATAAACCAGCAAGTAGGCCTGCTCATAGCAATCCTCATTTGCATCATAAGGATCCATGAATCAGTTTCAAAAGAAATTCAAGAGTCATCCCTGAGTTTAAGGCTTTCTTTCTGACACATTTTTTAAAAATTAAACCTAATTGGTTTTTTTCAGCTTGCTAACTTCAAGTACAGCTGCCTCCTGGAAACAACATCCTGTTCTTGTGTGTTAACTCTTTTCAAATAAACTGAATTTCTATTATACTTCATTTCTAGGCCAAATGAGTACTGAATGTATAACCAGAACACTTAGAATACAATACTGGCCATAAAAACAGAAAGATCTGAGTTCAAATGCTGCCTCAGACATTTCCCAATTGTGTGGCCCTGGGCTCTTGTTGGCCACTTTTCTCAGTTGTAAAATGAGATAGTAGCACCAACCCCACAGGGTTGTTGAAAGGATCAAATACATTAATGTGTAAAGCTCTTCTGTACATCTTAAAGCACTATACAAATGCTAGCTATTATTATTAACATTACTTCACCTCTCTGGGCCTCATTTTCCTTCTCTATATAGTGAGTAGATTGGACTAAATTATCTCTGATGATCTTCTCATTCTTTTCTTTCTGACTTAAAATGTTTACCTAGCCCTAAATAAAATTATGACTGGGCCAAATAAAGCCTGACCTATATTCAATGTTTTGTTAGACTAGGTGCTTGCATTAGATCCAAGGGCCCTTTGACTTTTTAAAGGGGGAAAGCGAGGATGGGGGTAGTAAAGAACTAGATATAACTCAAATTCTGATATTCTCAGGGGGAAACCCTGGATTCAGGCATGAAGAAAAAGGGAAGGCAAAGGAGTAAGGGAAAAAGCATTTATAAAGTGTCCACCTATGTACCAGGCACTATGCTAAGTGCTTTACAACTATTACCTCATTTGATCCTCACAACAACCTTGAGAGATAGGTGCTATTACTCAGTTGAAGAAACTGAGACAGACAGAGATGAAGTGATTTGTCCCAGATCACACAGCTAGCAAGTGTCTGAGGCTGGATTTGAACTAAAGTCTTCCTGATTCCAGGCCCCGCGCTCTATGTATTACACCATCTTTGCTTCCAAAATAACAAGAACAACACAAATCATTACTGAGAAGCCTTCAAGACTGAATCTGGTGTGTGTAAACCTACAGCTTTCCTTCTGGCCTTAGATTATGTTTCATTTGACTTCTCTAATGTACCCACATTACAATGAAACTACTGATTTGAGTGTCAGAACCTTAAGATCTTGATTTAATTATTAAGATCCTTTCCTATGCATAACAAAAAAAAAATCAGGAGAAGGGGGGAAAAGACAAAATAAAGAGAAAAAAAGGACAAATTAGTAGAATAATGAACATCACAGAGTTAAAATTCACATACCACTGACACAATTTAACCATCTTGACTCTGCAACACTTTGTGAAACTATGTCCTAGACATGACCGGCCTGTAGTAGTGTACAGTCATGCTAGTTGATCAACCCTCACAAGTTCGATGACATGGGACTAGTAAGTAAAGACTCTTAGTTAACCCAGTGAACCTGGGAACTGTAATGAATGGGGTAAAAATATTTCAGCTACTGGTATTGCTCATTAGAATTCTTTTTTCCCCATAGGGAAGGGCAGACATTAGTCATTAGTTTAATCTGATGTTTCTTCAGTAACAAGGTACTAGAAGAGCTTCTTTTGGAAGAACCATATAGCAGCATGGCATTCCTTATCATTAAAGGCATAAAACCACTCAAGGCTAAAAGATACCACCTACTGAAGGCATCTCCTTGTAATTCATTACCCAAAACTCTCATGTCTCATGAATTCACCCATCATCCATCACACACACACACACACCCGAGTTCCCACTGAGTGAAAGGAACCAAAGAAAGCTGAAAATGGGAGCAGAAAGCTCTCTTGATTCTCAAGATACTTCCAAAATTCTCTCCCAGATAAATTTTTTTTTTAAATTTCAGTACCATAAGCCCTTTATCCTCCCACATATCACCCTTTGTTTCCTTTTTGTCTATGGTCTTGAGTAACTGCTTCAGAAAGCTTAAAGAAAATTTAACTGATGTGATACCAGTTTAACATTGTTCATCCAAATGCATCCTCCACATGGCACTCCAAGTGATTTTTCTAAAGCCCAAGTCCAACCATATTGTTTCACTACTCAATAAACTCTGTTGACTCAAATAAAGCTCAAATTCAAACTCCTGTTTGGTATTTATAGCTCCTCATAATCTCATCCCAACCTACCTTTTCATACCTTATTATACATTACTTCTCCTCTCTTCACTCTCTAGATGACCAAATTCTCCTCAGCTACCATCTCTGTGACTTTTGACGTGCTGTCCTCAATTCCTGGAATGTATTCCATCTTTAATTTCACCTCTTCAATGCCCTAGTTTCTTTCAAAGTTTACTTCAAGCATTATCTTCAATATAAAAGCCCTTTCTGATACCCATGGTGCTAGTTCTCTCCTCAAATTTATTACATATGTATTTTATGTTTTACCAAATAGGTACACATTGTTTCCTTCAACAGATTGCAACTTCTTTGAGGACAGAAACTACTGCTTTTTTTTTTTTAAGGGGTTTTGTATTCCTATTGCCTAGAACAGTATCCTGGCATATAGTAGTCAATTTATATATCTCTGTTAATTGAACAACAAATGCCAACTCTGACCTATGGTTTGAATAAATGACCTTATCTCATTTCTTTTTGTTGAACAGAGACATAGGGTATCCAGAAAGCTTTTAAAGAGTGGTAGCTTACTATGTCTTATAATGTGGGTCCCTGGAATGGCAGCTATCTGTGACAGAAAAAAACTTCAATGAAAATGGACAGTAATATTTTATAAACATAACAGTCACATTTCCAGGGGAAAAAAAGGGCAAGTACTCTGCACGCACAGTAGGCTTTTAATAAGTGTCTGTTGAACCAATGCATCAGAGTAGGGCAGTTTCCTTCCTCTCTGCTTCCTGTTCCTATGTTTGCTGCCTGATTAAAAGGTCTTACCGTAGGGTCGAATGTCTCCCAGAGCGAGAGATGCTATTTCCAACAGGTGATGGTAAGTTGCTTCCTCTATGCAAGTCTTCAATAGACCTGCTCCATGGTTTTGACTTGTCCACTGAGTTTTCCACATTGTTCTCCAAACTTTCAAAGTCAAAACTGAAAAGAAACAGATTATTATCCTGAAGGCTTGCAAAGCAACAACAAATACACACATAGATGTGTATCACTTATTCTTCCTATTAAAAAAATCTATCCTTCCTTTCTTATTTCCATACATTTTGATAGTAATAGTGGTAGCAGGTTACATTTTATTGGTAGTCAGTTGTTTCACTTGTGTCCAATTCTTCATGACTCCATTTTGGGGTTTTCTTGGCAAAGAAATTGAAGTGGTTTGCCATTTCTTTCTCCGCCTCATTTTACAGATGAGGAAATTGAGGCAAACAGAGTTAAGTGACTTGCCCAGGATCACACAGCTAGCATCTAAGGCCATATATGAATTCAGGTCTTCTTGACTTCAGGCCCAGCACTCTACACAATTAAGTCCTGACTCCAAGTCCAGGGCTCTATTCACTACACCACCTATCTGCTTGTATTTTACATTACACAGCACTTTAAGGTGCAAGGCTTCCCTTACAATACACTGTAAGGTCAGTAGGACAAATGTCAGCATCCCATTTTACATAAGAAAACTGACTCTCAGACAGGCTAACTTATCCCCAGTCACAAAGAGGTGCTCACACCCAGCGGTCCTAACTCCAAGTCCACAGTTTTTTCTACTACACCACATGGCTTTCTTTTCTACACTAAGTCCCAGTGGAAGTAAAATAGCAAAACAACTTATGTAAAAGGATTTCACATGAATTCCAATAGGTATTAGTTTGAATTACAGACTGTGGTAAATAATGAACCTGGACAAAAGAATAAGTGAACAGTGCAGGAATGTAATCTAGAAACAATTAAACACTCACGTGTTATTTTTAAGTTTGTATAAAACAAATATAACAAATGCTGATTTGCCAAGTCACAACATTGCCATAGTGGAGGGGGAAAATATAGATCTTACAGCTGTCTTCATTTTCCTTTAACAAATCAATACTTTGTGTTTGTACTAATTTATTCCTACCCATCAATTGTGACTGAGTATTTCTCCTGGTGTGCTGGCAAGGGGACTCTCCAACCATGTGTGATACATTACCATCATAATTATAGATTCTCTTTGATTTTTTAAAAACAATGTGTTGCTGTTTAAAGAGACTTGCTTCCCCGACATTTGTTGAGGTCTTTATTAATGTTAGTCATGTTGGAATGAATGGCAGGTTAACTTGCTCACACTTATACCATTTTAGGAACAGATTTTTTTAAAAAGAGGCAGGACTTTGTATCTCATGCACATCTTCTAAATCTGGCTTCATTAACTGTTTCTATGTGTGTTTCTAACCATTCCATCTTACTAGAATGAGTATAACTGGTCAAAAAATATGATCCTCCTTCAATCACTAGAAACCTTCTATGGATGGGACAAACTGTCTGAGTTGGACTGGTAGAACTCTCAGGCAGTGTGTCCACAGCTCTAAAAAGAGGGAAGTTCTATATATAACCTTTCATCATGCCACTGATAAGGCACCTCGGAGGCCTTGACACTGCAAAGACCTCTCTATGCTCCTTTGAGCGGCTTCTTCTCCATTACACAAAAGAAGATGACATGGACTGCCTGAAGAAGCCACATGGACCAAGGTCAAAGAAGCTCTCCTCTCTTCCAAAAAAAATGAGGACATGCCACTGACACTAAGCAATTCTTTTGTCCTCAGATATTTAAATAGCCTAGGGCTATGGTACTAGGTGCCTTTGTCCATTATATATAAAGGAAGGTGTGCAAGACAGCATGACACAGTAGAGAGGGGGCTCTGGATTTGAAGAAACATGCGCTTAATTTGTGCCTCTTACACATAGTGGTTGTGTGACCCTGGGCAAATCACTTACCTCTTGTGTCCTAGATAACTAAGATTATAAGTTGCAGAGTATCTGCTGGTTTACATTGGTAAAGGGAATTTCCTCGCCAGTATCTCTTACACCAATGAAATCATGGTTCTGGTTCAAAAAAGTGCGGTGGAAATATTTGTGAGGATAATCAAATAAGGCTGGCAGAAAACTAGTATTATACATATGATGAGTTAAACACAATGTATACATAGTATGACATATTTTTAAAAAATGTGCCTCCGCTGACTTAGCCTTTCTTCCACTCCATAAACATAACCCCAAACTTAAAAAATATGGACCATACATAAGAGGGTAATGTTATTTTGACACAGATATGCAGAGAGAGAAGAGGAGGTTGGCAGCTGGATACAATGGAAGTTGATAAGAAACAAATTCTGGAAATGAAAACTATGAAACACAGCTTATGTTTTATAGGACAATTTCTCAAGACAGCAACAACTTGCTCATTTGTTTTTCTGGGTCTGTCCCATATGATTCGTGGGAGGCATCAAAGCTGAAACTCACTAAGCAAGTTTTGGTATTTCAGCTTCTTCGTCTGCCAGGTAGGAATAATTATAGCTTCCTCCTGACTACCTCCCAGAGAAATTGTGAAGATTAAAGAGATAACATCGGTTAAGGACTCAAAACATCACATAAGGTACTGTTATTAAAAGTAGAATTAGGAAAAAACAGACTACCCTCAAATACTAGATCAAAGTTCTTTCAGTGAGGATCAAGATGCAACCACATTTCCTCCCTAATTTGTGCACTGTATACATTTGCTTATGAGGAAAAAAAAACATAAAGAAAAAGATAATTTCTCCTTCAAATGCAGTTTTGTTGCAAATCTTACCAATAGTTTGGGTAACAGGAGCAATCTGTGTACTAGAACACAACATATTTAACCATAAATTTCAACAGCATTTTTAAGGAGGAATGGATCCTCCTCCAAAGGGCCATTTTATCACCTGTTAGATTCCAGTCTTAAAGTCACCTATAATTCCAATTATATAATTTGTTCCAAGCTACAATAAACCTCTTTAAAAACCGCCACATCTGCTTCCACACTTCCTCCTCCTAATAGAATTGTATCACCAAGCTTCTTCTTCTGTAACCACATGAAATCTCAATGCATACAAGTTTAGTTATACTTACGTTACTGCGTACTGTGCAAATGACAAATACTCCACCAGAACATCAAGACCTTTGTTTTCTTCATTCAAAAACTCTCTGACCCATCTGTTAGAAAAATCATTAGAGAACAGTTCACTTTATGGTGCTCTACTGAAGGAAGGGAACAGTGGAAACATTTTCTCAGAAACATTCACTGTATCAAAGGAAATGTGGAATAAAGCCTTTAATCTTTCACAAGTTAAAAGTGGCCTTTTACGTATGGAAACTAAGGCAACCAAATCATGACACACGGAAGGGTGTAAAATTTATACTTATGCCATGCATACATTTTACTGCTTGGAAGGCTTTAGGAAACCTCTATGGAACTTTCTAAAAAAAGAAACCTGGTAAATGTTGTACTTTTTTCCACCACAAATTGATCTGCAGTGTACTTGGTGAAGGGGCCAACATTATAAGGGGAACTCAGCAAGCTGGTAACATGATGACACCACCACCAAAGTTCAGGCCTCATTCCAAATCCACACTCATCTCCTTTCTGGCACACCAAGCTGTAGAAACCACCAAACTAGCCAACGTCAGGCCAGTGTTTATGGGCTTCTTGAAATTCAATAGGCATAATGATTTGGCTTAATTTTTTCCATGAACATGAAAAGCTTTGAAAAAGTTACAGACACCACATAATATTTGCCAGGATATGACAAATATAATCTTTCTTTTTAAAATGTATTTTTAAGTACATATTACTCCTCTTTCAAAACAATGCATTGATTAGTATAAGTTGGCATGATCATTATTCAAGGAAGCGGTCAAAGAAATAATTAAGTAACTAAGTAACTAAACAAAAAGGTATGTTAGATCCATTGTGGTTCAGTGCTCCAATCCCCCTTGTGTTGCTGGCTTTGGGATTAATCCTGAAGAATCTGCTTAGGGGTTCCATTTATTTATTTTCTCACCAACTTCATCTCTGGAAAGGGGATGACTTAGGATGCTTAGATGAACCTTAGCCAAAGTCAGAACCACAAAGGTTAACTAAGGAAATATCTCTACTGAACAGATAGCTAGAATTCATTAATGCAAAATGTGTTCCAACAGAGTTGTGTTCCCCTAGTCTTTAATCTTCCAAAGAAACCAGGGACTACAGTGTGCCATGATATCTTTTGCAGGTGATGCAGGCCAACTCCACCAAACCCTTTCACTCATCCAGAATGGGAGCAGGGACAAGAAGATTAGAGATTACTTAAATGACTGATGGATATTCATGAGTGCAGGCCCGGATTCCAAAGGAATTCTACCAAGTCCTGTGTTTAGCCTCGCCTGATGTTTTCAAAGGTAGCTGAAGTTTGCTCACCTAGATTAGAATGTCCAGATGCTTTTTTGTCTACCTTGGTATAAATCTCTATAGCCTCTAACGTCTGTAGGCCATCCAGAACCAGTCAGTGACCTAAACTGAACTTGTTACAGGGACTTTAGCTAGCCATATGTGGCTTCCTCAAAACAAGGGTTTAGGATGGCAGTGAAGCAATGAAGTAGAGGGCCCATTATGAGTATGTGTTCCACCAATGGTTTTTATATTACTCAATAAACCCTGTCATTGGTAGAAGGTAAGGGTGACTCCTTTTCTATTCTTAGAAATCTAGGGCTTAACACCTATAATCTGTCAACACAATAGTGATGTGAAAATTTGATAAATCCATGGCTGACTTTGAGAAAAATGACTAACAAAATGACTGGGCTTCCTGCACTGAAGGACTCTCATCTATGCCTGCTGAGGAGAAGAGGCAACAGGGGAAGCCTGGAATCTGTCCTTCCCATCTTCTGTTATCAGCTCTCAGCTCTAGTCCACCTGGTTCTATCTTGCCCATTATCTGGATCCAGGCCTACAGGGACCCTAGAAACAAAAGAGGTTAAATGTGCCTCTTATTTTCTACTTAAGCTATTCTGAATAGGTCCCCATGATGCTCATAAGGCTACAGTAGTAATATGTGAGTCTCTGATGTGCATATGCTTAACTGAAATTTAAGGTTGTGACACATACTAAGAATGGCTAGGAAACAGTATTGGTTATGACTAATGATATGACTTTGTCATGAGAACTATACTAAACCAGCTCAGCTGGACAACCATGTATGTGATCTGACAGTATCTGTTTGTAGATTGTTTTTCTAAATGTGATTTATTGTAGTAATTAGGCCTTGGGACATGTTGACAACGTTGATAATCAGAGGTTTAGAAATCACAAAAAACAAAACAAAACAAAATGAAACAAAATGGCATACAAACTGGAGAGACAATTAGACTAACTCTCAAAATCTGATTCTCAGTTTGTTCTTTAAATAAAAACCTCTTGGCTTTTCTACCATTCCTACTGATGGGTTCTCAGAAGGAAGATTTGCATACAGATTTCAGTGAAGGGTGGACATTTAAAGCAAACTACTAAGGCCTTTGGCCCTTCTAGAACACCTAAATCTCAGTTATCTGAAACTGCACAGTTTCACGAATACCACCAAAGGTTACCAGGACCCTCCACGCACTCTATATACCTTGTATTTATATAGCTATTTATATATTGTCTACTGCATTAGAATATGAGCTTCTGGATGCAAGAACCATATTTTTGTCTTTCTATCCTCAGCACTTAGCACAGCGTCTAGCACATGCTAATTGCTTCATAAATGCTTGCTGACTGCTGATATGCCATTTTCTAAGCTCTTCTTTGGAGGGTATCTAGAGTATAGAGCCACAGCCAAAAAGGGACCCCCCCAAAAAAAAGATAGTATAAGGTGTCAGTATGACACAGTAGAAAGAACATTGTAGTTGGAAGTCAGAGGACCCAAGTTTCATTTCCTGGTTCTGCTGTTTACTATCTATATAAGATAGGACAAATCACTTAAACCTCTATGATGCCCAGGTTTCTCATGTGTAAAATGAGAGGGTTGGACAAAATGATCTCCAAAGTTCCTTGAAGTTTCTATCTCTATGGTCTCAGGATGAAAAGACCTAAAGCAGGCTGACAGAAGAACACTATGCAATCAAAGATTCAAAACGCCAATTTGTATACACTTTGCATACCGAAGTCCTGACTCTTTATAAGATAAGAGTTAATTAGTTCTACGTGGCATTCCTGGTCCTTTCCTGCCCTTGGGTATCAGAAGCCTAAGCCTGAGTGAGTAATCACCTCCAGGTAGATTGTTGTTGTTGATGTCCTTGCTGCTACCGCTGTTGTTGGTGGTGGTGTTGTAGCTCAACCTTTGTTCTTGAAAAGGACCAGCGATATCACGACAGTGATGCCATGACTTGCTGAAGTGGATTTAAGTGAGGCAGGGCTATGCAAAGTCATCAGCCTCACTCTCTCCTCTAGAGTCATCACAGTCCAGTGGCAAGATACAGGTCAGCACAACTGGCAATGGCCCAGGATGCAGTGGGGGACTCTGGCCTTTTTAATCTAAGTTCTTTTCCAGGTCTCAGTTTGTTTGAGGCAACCCTCATCCAGTAATTCGAGGCTAGGTAAGAACCCAGGCAAAAAATGGCCTAATTTGCCTTCACAAAAGAATTAATCTGGGAGGGAAAAACTCTCTGAGCTCTAGGTAGAATAAAAGGATGGATGATGTAAATAATGGGGCGTTCATGCCAGGTAGACCAGAGGTGTCAAAAACGTGGCCCTTCAGCCACATGCACCACGACTCTAAGTGTGACCGAAGCAGATTAAAATGTGCTTCCTATCTGATTTTAATGTGTTGATGTATTAATAAAAAAATAAATATATAAAGATGTTTAACTTTCGAAGTCAATAAGCAGCCTACAAAGATCCTTATGTCCAGGTCAGTGCTCTCCACTTGTATTGCAGTTGGACCACACTGGTATAGATTACAGGAGATGGCTGCCTGTAATGCTCCGTGTAGTGCACAGTTCTTGTTCCACTTCTAATCCAAAGCTGTAAGATTTATCTACACTGCCCTGGTTCTGTGGCCTTTCAGTAACTTAAAAAAGTGCCTGTAACTAACCCATTCTAATTACCATGTGGTACCACCTTAGAACAATGACTGGGTTCTGAAAAAGAAGCCAGAATTTACAGTGATGGGAGATTTCAGAATGACTGCTGGAGCAATAAGGGAATTATTAGGGATCAAGATAGAAAGCAGTTTTCCTCTTTTGCCCTTCATCCCCTGAGTGTGCTCAATCCTTCCCTCTCTTCTTCCAGTGTGTGACTCTAGGCTGTTTTAGAGTCTTTTGTTTTAATTGCTTTATACTGAACCTTAACTCAAGTGCCACTTTCTCTATGAAACCTTTCCTGGACAATCTGCAAACCTTTCCTGGACTAGTACCCATAAAATGTCAAGACCTAGAAAAAGGACCCCTGAATCCTCAGTGACCTCCTATGGAAAATTTTGAGAGGACACAGACAAGACTCACACAGGTTCAAAAAGTATGGACAGGTTACTGTTTGGAGGGAGTACCCATTTTGATGAAAGCACAGATGTACTAAAGTAAGTTATGGAGTCTGTTGAGGGAGGTGAGAAGAAAGAGGGAGTGATAGAAATAAGACATTAATCATGGCAAAAAAAAGAAAAGAAAGAAAGAAGGCATCAAGCAGTCACATAATACCTTATTGAATATAAATATATAGGAGAGGATGCCTCCTTTTTACAGATCTGGGTAAATGATTCCTCCCCCACTAACACCCTATTCTAATTCCTCATGGTAAGCCAGGGTAGGAAAAGAAGAGGGTTTCTTAGGCTATTTCAGAGGGGATCAAGTTCGGGCAGGTTCTACCAAGTTGCAGGTCTGTTTCTAAAGAGCAGCCAGGCTGAGTTCAGAGAAACTCTTCATCACAGGGTTGGCCACCAAGTGATTCATTTTCTTTAGCCAAAGCAATTCATTAAGTATCTACTAAGGCTTGGTGGGTGGAGAGGCTGTCATCTACACTGGTGGAGTCATAACCACATGGATGAAATCACACATCCTTGAAGTACCGAAATATGTAAATAATCATGCAAATGACTTAGCCATAAAATCAGGGTTCCCACAGCAAGCAATTCCTTCTTTTCTTCAAACCACTGTGCATGTTCCACACATTTTCCTATACATCTCTCTTTACAAAAGGATTCAAATTAGGTAATTATACATTTTGGAAAGTAGAATTATTCCTGGCTCTGATGGCACACATTATTTACTCAATACCTCACAGCTTCAGGGCAATTACCTTATGTCATAAATTTGCATTTGGGCATGCCCCAACTAAAAGAGGGGTTGTCAAGGAAAGATGAGGGACAGGAGAAGGGGAAAAGAAGAAGTAAAAAATAGCTGGAACAAAAAGTAGGAATGGGAGTTGAGTACAGTGGCCACTGGTCACTGTTTCTGAACAGTGTTCAGGCCAACATTCCTAAGTTACTCTCTCTATGACTCAGCTAGGAAAGCACAGAGCTGAGAGCAAATTCTGGACATAGTCTCTCCTTCAGAATATATATTCATCATCATCCAAGACTACAGGCACCAATAGGAACCAAGTTTGCTGAAAAGACATGGGCCAGAGTTAATATCAACACTAGATATTACTCTCGCTCCTTTCTCTGTTCCTGCTAGGGCTCTCATAGCTGCCTGTAGCCTGTCAGACAAGGTGGAAATCAGCTCAGCGGTTACCTTCTTGGGCTTGCCTCTCCTTCAGCTGGCCATGTGCTCCTGCAGTTACTTTCTTGATCTTCCTACAACAGAGGCAGCTGGTAGCACAGCAAATAGAGTGCTGGGCTTGAAATCAGGAAGACTTGAGTTCAAATCTGGCCTTACACACTTACCAGATATGTATGCCTAGTCGAGTCAACCTGTTTGCCTCAGTTTCTTCAAATGTAAAATGAAGAAAATAACAGCACTGTTGTTAGGATCAAAGGAGATAATATTTGTAAAAGTGCTTAGCATAGTGCCTGGCATATAGAAAACACTATATACATGCTTATTCCCTTTCTTTATCCTCTTTCACCCTGGCCCAGCTGTGGGCTCTAAATAGAGAAGAAGGGCCACAAAGTAATGTGAGTGGCTTCTAGAACTTCCTCAATCTTTAACCCAAGTTCCTATAAAATTAATTTCTCTCATCTGTTGTTGCAGACAACTACTTAAAAAAAATAATTCTCTTTGGGGAAAGAGTGGTATCAACAGTACAATGGAACAACCATATGAAACAGCAACATGGCCTAGTAGATAGAGAGGACAGGACTTGGCAGTTAGAAGGACTGGGAATTCAAATCCTGCCTCAGACATTCTGACGCATAGCTTCTGATCCTGGGCAAGTCACTTAACCTATCTCTGGCTCAGTTTCCTCTTCTGGAAAATGGCAGGTAGGCAGCTAAAACTTATAAAGCTCTTGCTGTCTGGTGATAACCAGTGGGGATATAAGTATATGTGCCCCACCCCACAAAAATAAAGTCCCTGCCCTCAAGGAACTTACATAATAATAAGGAAAAGCAACAAATAAAAGAGAGCTAAAAATTACATGAATGGGTGGGTAGAACCCTAACAGGGCTGTTGAGAAGATCAGATGAAATAATATAGCCAAAGTGCTCTGAAAAAATTTAAGTGCCATTTGAATATTAGCTGTTATTATCATATGATCATGATATCTGCATCATCACATTTACTTATTCATACCACAAGGCTTTTATGTAACACTTTTTGGTTTGGTTCAGCGGTATTTCAGGACACTTCAAATGCTTTCATGAATTAGAATCCCTTTTATTCTCTATTATTTCTAGGCCCTAAAAAAAAAAGGGACCAGCATCATCTCTAGACCAACTTCTACCAATGTAATTTATCAAAAGGGAAATTGGCTTCTTTTCTCCAGGATCAAACCCCTCCTGATCCCTAAGATGTAGAGTTTCAGGTTTACATACAATCACCAGGAATCTTCTCTTTTAAAAATATGCCACCTAGAGCTATTATTTCCCAAAGTCTCACACCACCAACCTCAAAAATCTACCCTCTTTGTGGGTTTAAAGCACAACAGGAATACTAAAAGATGTGATTTTGTCAGTGTGGGGAAATTATTCAGCAGAAGGAACCTTTCTATGGTTTAGCAGATAAACACAAGAGAGCTGCTTGAGGCACATATGTATAGGTTTAGTGACTTGTCCAGGGAATCAAAGCTAGTTGAATGTCAAACAAAGGATAAGTCTTCAAGACAAGCCCAGCACTTTATATAGCAGGGCACAATTTCTCTATGCCAAGAATAACTATTCTAAAACAAGTATCCTAGAAAGGTGGCTTTTGATAATCCCTCAGGCATGTATGATATAACCAACTAAGATGGTGTACTCTAAGACAGTCCTATTGCCTGCAACTTCAAAGCAGCTGACAGCTTTCTTCATCCTGTAAGCTCTTTGAGAAAAGATATCTTTTCTGTAAAACATAAATACTTATGATTCCAAGCATAGTGTCCCCTATGCCACCATGCAAGGTGATAGTGCTGAAAATGGAGGTAATTTTAAAAAAATTTAGCCTTCCAAATTACACATCAAAAGTCTAGTTCTCCCTGGCCATGTTAAAATATATGTGAATGTTTCCTTTTTCCTTTCTGGTCCAATTACAAAGTGAATTGCTTAAGTCATAGTATGCCAGTCTGACTTCATGTATAGATATCCCTGCATTCGTCTGGACACAACCATTTAATTCACCCTCATTAATTTCTTTAACAATTACATTTAAGGCTTTTGGAGATCATTTCACATGGCTGAAGACTGAGGGAAAATTGCAGAGTGTACACTGGACAAACTCTGTACTTCTTATGAAATGCCAGCTCCATTTTGAATAACCAACCATACCAATTGCTTACAGATTGTTCCAACCTCATTCCAACCAGAGCCTCTTCCATTCTGCTAATTCCACATTAGAAATGATGGTTTTGCCTTGGTATGTGATGGTCAATTTCATTTCATTTTAGCAATGTTTGAGAAATACATTCTGATATTTTGTGGAAATCCTGAACTCAACTTACTCCACCATACTTTGTCAAGGAAAGATGCCAACTTCTCAGTCTTGGCCCTCAGAGTGGATTGCTGATCCTAATCCACATAGAACAAAAAGCATATGAATTCCCTGAATTTAGACTATTGGACACATCAACTCACAACCACCAATACCCCACAAACAAGTCTCATCATCTTTGTTCCACAGCTCTGGGTATCTCATTCCTGTTCAGAGAAAGAGCTTAGGGATTAATTTACTTCCACTCCTCTTTGTCAAGTCTCTCAGGATAGAGGTGAATGAACATAAACTCTGAGCTAGACCCAGTCAGGCTTCTGAACAGCTCAGCAGATCGAGGACAAAGGCATTTTTTAAACTTTGCTGCATCACTTTAAAACGATCTTTGTCTTTTAAGGAAGACAAAAGGTCTATCTTTTAAAACATTTGTATAATAAACCATTTGTAATTCATAGGCTCAAAGGTTTAGTGCTAAAAGACACCTTTGAGGTAATGGAGTACAAGTTCCTTTGAGGTAATGGAGTACAAGTTCCTTTTTACCTATGAGGAAACCGATCTAAGGTTGAAACCCATCTTAGTTTGATTAGAAAAAATAAGTGTGAAAAACTGAAACTTCTGCCTTTGCAGGGAGGAGAGGCATTGAGATTTGGGAGGAGAATGTAAAGCCGTAAATCTGCAACAAAATTTTCACCTAAAACAATAAATACAAGACAACACAGGATTACAGAATTCTGGAGCTGAATAGGACCTCAGAGAAAATCTAATTAAAATCTCTTATTTTACAGATAGGGAAACTGAAGCCTAGAAACCTGCAGTCTACCAAGGTTGACTCAGATCACCAAGCCACAGACCTCAAGAGGCAGAACCAGGCTTAGAACCCAGGTCTCCTAACTTCTAGGTCACTACTCTTCCAATTATACCACACCATTTTAGAGTCTTAGGAATGTCCACCAACACATTCTAGGAATAAGTAAGTATAACCTATTTGCTACAGGAAAGCAGCTACGGTATTGCATGGTAAAATTTCCTATGCTGTTTAGTTCAGGGTTCCCAATCTTTCTATAAAGAGGGATCATATATTTTGGTATCACTATAGGGCAGGACCTGATAGTAAGTTTATAAGTGGCAGCAGGAACACAATGTACCACCAGTTTCCTCCTCATCACACTAGGACTCCAACAAAATGAGGAAAGGGGTAAGCACAGCAGAAAGAGGTATATGCCATCTACAACCAGGCTGGAGATCCAATAAAGTTTTGAGATAAGCCAGTCTACAGATTTGGGGCAACTACTGCAATTCAGCCCATGTTAGATGACATACTCACCTTTAGCCTAACTGTTTTGAGTTGGCTTTATTCACAGCATCCTCACAAGAGATTGTGGAGTCGAGATAATCCCCTCAGTGCTGAATCAAGGGCTACTGACCCTGCTTCTTCTCTTGATACTTTTACAGAGAACAAGAATAGCTCATTTCCCCAAAATAAAATGTTGGCACACTCACCACCAGTTTTTGCTGGTGGTTTTTTTTTAATTTGTAATGACCAGAAAGGAAACTATTTCATTCCTTAGAATTGATGGTATCATTTTTACATAATGAAGATTCATCACAGGAAGGCCTCAGAGCTACAGAGTCAAAACATAACACTTACCCAATATGATTTGTTCTTAAAGAAATTTCCAGTTCTCTTAGCACTTGTGTAGATTCTTGGACTCGTCTCCTGAATTTCTACAATTCAAGAAAAGAAAAACTCAAGAAACAGACTTACGTACTTATGCAGACTGCCGCAATTGTAGGTTAATTGTAACAAGACTGATGCAGCATGAAAAACATGACCACTTCTAAAGTGGATTTTCTCATCTTTTATTTTGTGCAGAGTATACTAAAGCTATCTTTCAGTAGGTACACATTTTAGGGGTTTTTTTCCTCTCTAAGGGTAATGTCAAGATAAAGGGGGAAACCCTGATATTTATTTTCATGAAATAAGTAGCTTCAAGGCCCATCATAATCTAACCCTATTTAAGCTCTGTACTATTATTACCCATGATTCCAAAGGACTGATGGTAGAGGAGATTGGGGTGTGGGGTGTGTGTGTGTGTGTGTGTGAGAATTTATAAAAAAAGAAATATAGCAATGGCAAAAATGGAAGATATGAAAGAACAAATTATGTAAAAGCTAGAATTCATAAAAAAAGTAAAAGGTGTATTTATATACAAATTTTTTCTAATTCTGACAATGCACATTTAAAGTCTTTCCTAGTCAAGTCAGGATCCTCAGTGTTCCATAAAACACACTACTTTCATTCTTGCTGTTTTTCTCCACTGTAGTTGGTTCCTTGCCTGGAGTATCCTCCATTCTCCCTTACACTATCCGATGTTTTACACATCCTTCAAGGACCAGTTCAAATCTCGCCTCCTTCCTTCATGAAGCTCTTCATGATTATGCCAGTGCTTACTGAGCTCCTTGTCTTCTAGACTTCTATAGTATTTATAGTTTGTAAGACACAATTTTGCACGAAATTATATACTGCGATATATTTTTTGCTGTGCTTTTACCTTTTCTCCTAAGGCACAATGGAAGTTCCCTGGCATTTCTTACACACACACACACACGAGCACATGCGCGTGCACATACACACACACACACACACACACACGCGTCAATTTTGTTGATACTTTGGTATAAATCAGCCAGTCTTACAAACAAACACTTGGGGGGACGATGAGAATGGCCTGGTAACTGAAAAGCTGAGAAACCGGTATTACTAAAATACAGTTTTGATCAAATAAGTCCCTTAGCCAAGAAGCTTTTATGACTTCCTGTTGCCTCTAAGAAAAGACAAACTCCTCTTTTTGGTATGTAAAGCCCTTCATAATCTGACTCCAACTTAACCTTTCTGGGCTGATCACACATTACTCTTCCTTACATACTCTACAATCCAAACAAAGTAACTCACTTGTTCCCTGTATACAGTATCTCATCTCCTGCCTCCATGCTGATCTCATGCTCCTCCATGTCTGCAATGCACTGCCTTTTCACTGTTGACTCTGTGAATCAATTGACCAGAGGTTCTTAAACTTTTTTATGTCACGGACCCCTCTAGGGGACTGGTGAAACCTACAGACCCAATCCCAGAATAACGTTTGGAAATGCATAAAATACAAAGGATTATAAATAAAATAAATTATACTGAAATAGTTATTGAAATATTTTTAAAGACAAATTCACAGACCCCAGGTTAAGAACACCTGCTGTAGAGCCATCTCAAGAAACATCAGATACATAAGACCTTTCCTCATCCCCTACTTGTTACCCCCAAACTCCTGAAAAAGCTTTGTATTATTTTGTATTTATTCATTTGTAAATCTGTTTTGTGTCTCCTTTCTATATTCTTCTCTCATTAGTAATCTCCTCCCCAAGAAATCACTTTGTATTTCTTGGCATGAAACTTTTATGTATCTATAACATTTACTTATCTATAAGTAATTACTTGACCCTCCCCCACCACTATTAGAATATAAGCCCGTTGCAGACAAGCACTATCATTATTATTATTATTATTATTATTATTATTATTATTATTATTATTATTATTATTATCCCCAGCATTGAGTAGAACATAGCATTTAATTAGTACCTAATAAGTGCTTAATGACTGACTGATTGATTTCTCTACATTTTCTAGCCTGGTCTTCATCTAGACTTTGTATTGTAAAGAGTCAGCCTCAGAAGTCACTCGTCCATTAAGTAATTACCAAATAATAATGCTTTCCATTTCTATAGATCATTCTTTCTAGTACAAGTCAAAGTGCTTAAATGACAAATAGTGAATGACACAAGAAAGTATATCTTTGGGTTGGGAGGCATAAACCCCTGATACCACACTCCAGAACTGCCCTTGTAAAAGGAAGGTCTACTGGGATACTTTTGTGGCAAAAAGCAAGGTTTTGGAGGGCAGAGATAACAGGTTTTATTTCACAACCCCCAAAACGGCAGCTGCCCTTAGAGAACCAGACTCTGCTGGTCTGCGGTTTGCGGTCTTTTTTTGGTGCCAGACATCAGCACAAACCTCAATGCACAAGCAACTGCCTAGTGCATGGGGAAGCTGCCTTGGCAAATTCTGGTCACTGAGATATTTAATTTGGCCTCTTCCTTCTCTGCTCCAGTGGGTTTCATTTTAAGCCATCAAAATAAATTACAGAAGAATATCTAAACAAAACTTGCTTAGACACATTTTTTTTCCTAAAAAGAATTAAGTATCTTCTATTTGATTTGAACCAAAGATTAATGAATGAAATATTCTGTGACTCCAAGGACAGTTAAATGGAGGCAGCTCAGCCTAGACTGTCTGGCTGGGATTTAAAGCCCTGGTTTGAAATCTTTTTCTTTTTATTTTTTTTCCTCTCTCTATAACACAGCTGAGAATCTTAAACTCATTTTAACTGCAAACCATGCCTTATTCCAAACAAAATCTCCTTCTTTCCTGGCTTTAAGCATTACAATTAGGTTGTGTGGAACTGAGTGTCCCTTGCTGCCAGATCCTGACAGAAATCTTTCTAAAACCAGGGAGGTTTGATTCAATGTCTATTTAATTTTTTTTTCCGCTGAATTAATGAACAGGGAAAATGGAACACAGACCAACAGCCACAAAGCATTTCAGGGTGAACAGACACCATCCAAGGAGGTAAATTCAGGAGCAAAGGTCAGCTCAAACAAACCTTCTTTGTTGTTGACTTCTGGATTTTATTTGTTAGAGAGGAAAAGTTTTGTTTTTTGTTTTGTTTGCTATGTTTTGCTTTACAGTACAGGCAGGAAGCAACAGTCCCAAGGAGTGTCCCATGATGAGGCTGGGAACCAGATGAGGATAGCCCCACCCCTATGAGCTTCTTCCTCCCTACTATGGCTCTGGGTAGGGAGCCAAGTGCTTCTTAATGGGTTTTCAATTCGAATGCTGCAAGAATATAAAAATGTTTTCATTTTGTGAAATTTGTAAACCATTGAATGATTTAGTTTTGAGATCTGCTTTACTCTGATCCAGGGGCTCTGAGAACCCAGTCACAACTTTGGGAAGACAACAGTTGAGGCTTCTAGGAGGACGAGGTTCAGCATTACATAGAGCCACTTGGCATCTCACTTCAAGTTCCCAAACTTTAGCTCCTGATAGTGGGCTCAAAATAGTCCACCTTGGTGTACTGCAATTTACGTGCTGTTTGCAACCCATTTTTAAACATTCAGTCCTAAGAAAATGCTATTGACAACTGTCAGCAGAAAAACTGTACTATGCCAATTTGTGTGTTATTTTTAACCTTATTCCATTTTTATTAAGATACAGCTTATTTTAAAAAATAAACTTAAAAAGGCAGAATCACCACTGCCCTGCCTATGTCTCCTTCCCAGACTTCCTTTTGACCTCTTCTATATACGTTTAGATGCTTCCCTGTTGCTTATTTCTTCCTTTTTTCCATTCACATCACTACCCCCTCCACCCCTCCAGACTCTACCCTTCCCAATCAAAGTTTTCTTAGTAACAAATAAGTATGGTCAAGCAAAACAAATTTGAATTGTATTAGTTGTGTTAAAAAACGTATATCTCCTACTATGACTACAGTCAATCTGCTCTTCACCAAGAGATGCGCGGCATGCTTTCCCCATCAGTATTCATGGCTGACTAATGCACTGATCAGAGTTCTGGAATCTTTCAAAGTTGTTATCATTTAAAACAGGAGTGGAGAACCTGTGGCAAGGCCTGTTTTAAAACATTTTTACCTTAAACTCCTCAGCTGTCTTAATTCATGCAGCTCCATGGGAAGCTGGCAAAGTAAATTAGGGAAGGAAGCAAACCAAAAATGTCACCCATTAATTTAAGAACTGAGCAGCACTCACGAAGCTGACTCTCGTCATGTAAGGTGCAGCTCTACCTTCATACTTGATCTACACTACTGAATGAGTGATACCTATGCCATGAAACCAAATAGCTAGCATTTATATAGTACCTGCTATGTGCCAGGCAGTGGGCTAAATGTTTTACAAATACATTCCTTTGTTTCCCACAACAGCCCTGGGAGGTAGACGCTATTATGAGCTCCATTTTACAGTTAAGGAAACGGAGGGAAAGTGACTTGCCCAAGGACACAGAGCTAGTAAGCGTATGAGGCCGTATTTTAATTCTGGGGCTTCCCTGACTACAGATCTAGTGATCTATCCACTGTGTCACTTGCTATGCCATTAAGCTGCCTCAGAATGTAATCTCTTAGAGAGGAAGGCATTGTGCCAGGAGTCTCTCAAGAACAGAACTTAGTATATTGTAGACACTGAATGAATTTTAAAATGCACGCTATTTTTTTCTCCCCTTACTTATCACAAGCTACTCTCAAAAGAAAAGTTCAGAAAAAATTTAGAAGGAAGCAAAGTCTGTTCTCATTGGATTTCTTTTTTTGTTTTTATTAAAAAGCATAATAACAATTACCCACAGAGATAACAGCCCCTAAGCCAATAACTAGCAAGTGAAGTTTTTCTTTTTTTCTCTCCTGACCCACATGAACAACAACAGAGGGACTGTAGCCTTGACAAAAAGGAGGGGCAGTAGGTCAGCAGGAAAACAAACGTTATCTGGTGTAAAGCCCTTTTGCCCATCTTGATTGAGGCCAGCTTTGCCCTGAGACAGCCAGGGATTGCTCCAAGGCCCCAAGGGCTGTGCCAGGCTACATACTTTACCACAAGGCATCTGCCCAAACCAATTGTGTGGCTGCAACAAAGCAGGGCTTGTTTGGAAAGAAAGAGAATGAGTTGAGAATGGAATCAGATGTTCTCTCCTCACCTTCTTGAGGGAGGAAGAGGCTGTTAAAAGTGGCAACACAGGATATGAACACACAGCTGAACTGACAAAGCCACAGTAATTCTCAAGGTCTCTGGAAGTGTACCAGTGCATGACAAAACATCTTTCCTTTCTGCTAGGCACACTTTTCTCATGTTTTGCTACACCTTTGAGCTCTCCCCTTGCACACTGCAATGGGAACAAATGGCAATAACTGAATAGCCCTTCTGCCTGGCTTCCTTCCTTCTCCACTAAATACCCCCAAAAGCCAAACTTCCAAGGTGATGGGAATTGTCAGGGGAGGTGGAGTCTTTTCCCTATGTTCCCTTCTCATTTTTTCAATTTCAAAAGACTATGTTTCCTGGAGGATCTGGCAGCGGATTTGTGTTTGAGGAAGGAAGTCTTCTTCAAACACAAGAGGATTCTGCTTGCTAATGAGGACACAGCCTAACAGCCATCAAATTCATCTTACCTTCCTGGTTACAGCTGGATCCAGATAGCCTTTCAGCTTCTGGATGTATGTGTGGGGAGGATTCTTGACTTGGAATCTTTCCTGCAGGGAACACAAAAGAAATCAGAAAAATATTTAAGCTGTGAAGAATGACACATCCCCTCACATTCATAAGGATAAATATCACAGTTCAACACCAGAAATAAGTCTATGAAAGCAATCCTACAAAGAGCCAACTGGCAAAAGCGAGAAGCAATTTTTGTTTGGTGTGAACGAGAGCTATATTTAAGGATCAGAATGCTAGAAAAGCCCTTAGAGATCTTCTTGTTCAAATCCTTTCATTTTGTACATAAAGAAATGAGGCTCTAAGGGGGTAAGCAACTTTGCCCAAGCTGATCAGTTGTAGACCTCCGACTAGAGCCTAAGGCTCCTGACTCCAGGGCCAATGCACATTGCAAGACCCTACACACAGATATACCTACACACACACACACACACCAAATTTTAGTACAGCAGTATGCATATACATCTCATGTATACTATATGATTACATGCATGTATATATGCAGAGCATGTAAATATGTGTGTGTATGTATGTGTAGAAATTTATTATAGTCAGACAATCAACAAGCATTTATCAAAGACCTATTATATGTCAGGCATTGTGTAAAGTGCTCTAGTGCCAACTTCCCTCTTTTAATTATTTCCCATTTCTTCTGTATATTGCTTGCTTTGTATATATTTGTTTGCAAGCTGTCTCTCCCATTAGATGGTAAGCTCCTTGAGGTTAAGGACTGTCTTTTTCATCCCCAATGCTCAGTATTCCCAGTAGGCAGTTAATGAATGTTGACTGATTAGTTGAAAAGCAAACAACAGTCGCTGCTCTCAAGGAGCTCACAGGCTAATGGGAGAGACATCTATTACACATATTTCAATATACCTCAAGTTAAATTATTTCCCCTTCCCAACTAACTTCATACATGGCTAGTACACAAAGTGTGACTTTGAAAGCAATGAGACTGATTTGAAAACAGACATGGCAGAATTTATATATCTAAAAGAACTTCATCCCTTTCAAAGTAGTGACCTCTGAATGCATGTGTTCTAACAGTTTTTGATTTAAAAAAACAAAACCAAAAGATTCTGGAACTTGTTTTTTAGAAATGTCTCCAGAGTTCAGTTATGAGATACACAAAATTAAGCATTTTACCTTAATAATCACCCCTAATTTTTTTCCCCTCCAAATGGCATTTACTTTCTTCATCAGACTTGTTTCCAAATGCCTTAGTAATGTTTTTAAAAAGTCAAAATTACACTCACAGGTTAAATATGTGCCACCCCTAAAGATGTTCAAAAAAACACACCATAGGCTCTAAAGGCATTTCCAAAAGAGATGTCCCTCCACACCCTCCAAAAAAAGACCAGTTTTTAGAAATGACAGCATTGTGTTTTATTTAATTGATTTTTAATTTTCAACATTCACTTCCATAAGTTTTTAAGTTTTAAATTTTCTCCCCTTCCCTTTACTCTCCCCTCTCCAAGACAGCATGCAATCTGATATAGGCTCTAGTTATAGATTCATATTAAGCATACTGTCATATTAGTCATGCTGTAAAGATGAATTAGAACTAATGGGGAGGAACCACGAGAAAGAAAAAACAAAATAACACAACAAAAGAAAAGGAGAGCAAACATATGCTTCCATCTACATTCAGACTCCAAAGTTTTTTCTCTGGATATAGATAGCATTTTCCATCATGAATCTTTTGGAGCTCTCTTGGATCCTTGCATTGCTGAGAAGAGCTAAGTCTATCAAAATCAGTCATGGCACAATGTGTTGTTACTGTGTACAATGTTCTCCTGGTTTTGCCAGGTGTATCTTCTTTATGATTAGGTGTCAGCATCAGTTCATCTAAGTCTTTCCAGGTTTTTCTGAAGTCTGTCTGCTCATCATCTCTTATAGCACAATAGTATTCCATTATATTCATATACCAACTTGTTCAGCCATTCCCCAATTGATGGACATCCCCTCAATTTCCAATTCTTTGCCACCACAAAAAGAGCTGCTATAAATAGTTTGGTACATGTGAGTCCTTTTCTCGTTTTTTATGATTTCTTTGGGATACAGACCTAGAAGTGGTATAAATGACAAAATTGTTACAATAAATGTGCTAATACAATGCTTTCTATACCTTATTTGAGGGAACTTAGAGATACTCTCAATCATAAATACAACAAACATCAGGCACCCATTATGAGTGTATTACTGTGTGAGGCACTGGAGAATGGTAAATTCTGGATAAAACATGTCTCCAGTTTATAGTTTTATAGTGACACAAACACAAATAACCATAACATACAATATTTCACAATAGCTGCAAAGTAAATACCGAAAGAAGTTTGACTGGGAAGGTCATTACCAACTCAGAGTCCAAGGGAAGGCTTCTTGGAATAGATCTCTTGTGGGGGAAGGGGGAGAGCAGGAGCTTTAAGAGATGGGTTAGAATTCACAGGGAAAGAAGAGGAGTAAGGACATTCCAGGTATAACTAGGGAAAAACAAAAGGCATGGACATGAAAGAATTCCATAATGATACTTGGCTAAAGCCAAATGAGACAATGATAAAACTGAGATGATGCCAGGTTGTAGGAGGTACCTTGAGCATCAGGTAAAGGAGTGTGAACTTCACTAGGTAGACAAGAGGGAGCCAGTGACAACCGCTGAAGAGAAAGACATGCTGACGCTTAATCATAAAGAAGATACACCTGGCAATGCTATAAAGGGCAGGTGGGTTCAGGTAAGGAGTGAGGGTAGAGCCCTATTAGAAAATTCTACTAAACATGCTATTAAAACAGTCAAGTTTGGTGGTAATGATGGCCCTACTACTAGGCTGGGAAAGCAGAGATGGCAATATATATATGAGACATAGTGAAAAATTAAAATTGATAGGACTTGGTTACTGAGTGCTTAGGAGAGGGAAGAGTCAGAGGCAACACTAAGGGTGGGAATACGGGTTAGTTGGCTTCCTTGTCAACAATGCTTTTGGTTAGGGCAGGTAGGTGGCACAGTGGATAGTGCTCCAGCTTTGGAATCAGGAGGACCTGAGTTCAAATCCAACCTCAGATACTTGACATTTATTAGCTGTGTGACCCTGGGCAAGTCACTTAACATGGACTGCCTCACCAAAAAAAAAAAAAAAACAAGAACAACAATGCTTTCAGTTACATTTTCCTTAAGTGCTCAAAGCCTTTGAGATATGCTTTTAAGTTTAATAAACTTTCAATAGTTGTATTGTAAAAGCCATTCCCCAATTGATTAAATGGTCAAAAGGTATAAAGAGGCAGCCTTTAGAGGAAGAAGTCTAAGCTATAAATAACCACTTGAAGAAAATGCTCCAAGTCACGAATAATGAGAGAAATGCAGACCAAAACAACCTAGACTCATCAGATTGGCAAAGTTTTACAAAAAACGGAAAAGGACAAATGCTAGAGGGGCTATGGGGCTATGATCAAACATGGCCTTGTGACAGACAGATGATGGATGGACTCTTGGACTAAACTGGGGGAGGGGTTTTTTTTTGCATGTGGATAACACAAGAATTTGTTTTGGGGGGCTATATATATTTGTTACACAAATCTTGTTTTTCTTTTGTTTTTGGTTTTTTTTAATGGTGCGAGGAAAATGGAGAGGGAAATAAAAAGATTGTTAATTTTTAAAAATTAAAAATTATATCTTTCAAAATGCCTTGAATTTGAATTGTGTAAGAATATGCTTCCTTAACTTATTTTGAATTTTTAAAAACTTATTTCTATAAACTAGAGAATGAATGTTGTCAAGTGTTTAAAAGCGTATGTTTACTACCAAGTCTTCTGATTGTTATTATGACATGCTTTTCTCCTAAGAATCAAATAAAGCTACTTGGAGGTAAGAATGCAAAGCTCCAAGAATTTTCTTTCTTTTTTCTTTTCTTTTTTTTCCTCACTAAAAAGTGAGGCAATTGGGGTTAAGTGACTTGCCCAGAGTCACACAGTTAGTAAGTGTTATGTGTCTGAGGACAGATTTGAACTCAGGTCCTCTTGACCCTAGGGCCAGTGCTCTATCTACTGAGTCACCTAGCTGCCCCCACTCCAAGAATTTTCTTATTGCTTGGGATTGTCTAGTTAATCTCACATGAAACTACCATTTTGGGTTACAAGTACATTTGACATGGCAAACCTTATAACTAAATTAAAAATTTTTTTTCCTGATCATGGTGAACAGAACCAATGGATATCAAATCTACTTCAGTTAAATCGTTAACATTTGGAGAATTTCAGCACTACTCCCAAATAAATGCATTCAACTTGGAGAAATTCTTGGGTGGATTTTAAGCTTTGTTCTTACTCACATTCACTAAAGTTTTATCTCAGTTCCTGAGGTTCAAGTTTCTCTGCTGAAATCGAAAACTGACATTTTCTGGGATAACTTTTTGATCATCCTTTCTTAAAAAGCAGCCTCACAACAAATATCCCCTTATCATCTTGCCACACTGCATTTTTGTACACTGGGAAGTCATTCTTCTAGTTATCTGTCTATTAAGCACCATCATTACCATTCCAGGGCCAGACCCCAAAGCAAATCCCCCCCTCCCATACGCTACCTTGGGTTGTTGCAGAGTTGCAAGTTACCCATACTTATTTATTATGGTGATTTTTCCAACAGGAATAAGTACATTATTGCAAAGGACTTTTAAAATGCAAATTGCTGTAGATATTCAGAGCACCTCAACCACTCTGATATTCTGCACAGTTAGATGAAATCAGTCTATTTTGTGCCAGGCCCAATGCTGGATTCTAAAGATACAAATACCAATAATGAAACAATTCCTACCTTCAAGGATGGACATGTACACTGGATTTAATCAGAAATCCTAGATTTCAGTCCTGACTCTAACACTTAATAGCTGTGTTAACAGAAGCATTTATATTCTAATCTATGTTTTCTCATTTGGAAAATGGGAAGAAGGAATATTTGCACTATTTATCTTTTAAAAAAATTTTTTAATAATTTATTTTTAGTTTTCAACATTCACTTCCATAAAATTCTGAGTTTTAAATTTTCTCCCCCTCTGTGTCCTTCCCCCTCCTTAAGACAGCATGCAATCTGATACACACTCTACTTACACTTCATATTATGCATATTTTCCCATTAGTCATGATGTAAAGAAGAAATTAGAACTGATGGGAGGAACCATGAGAATGAAGCAATGCACTATTTACCTCTGAGGGTTGTCATTAGGAAAGCGCTTTGTAACTATTAAGTATTAAGCCAAATACAAATTGTTATGATTGTTTTCCTGATTAAATCCTATTCTGATGACAAATTTGGTTACTCTAGATTCTTCCAGGCTATGGCAATTAAGTTCAAGTGATGGCAATTATCACCAGGGTTGAAAGGCTTTGAGTACAGCCTGCTGAACATAGAATCATAGATTTACATATCAAAACGCATAGTGGAGTCTATAGAATCAACCCTTTCATTTTAGAGTTGCAGAAACTGGGCCACAGAGGAAGTCAAGCGATTTGCCCAGGGTCACACAGTAGCTGAGGCAGGAATGGAACTCAGGCCTTTCTGACTCCAAATCCAGTGCTCTGCCCACTGTTCCACACTGCTTCAACACTGATCAACCATGTGCTTGTCATGGGGGCAGCTAGGTGGCGCAGTGGATAGAGCACCAGCCCTGAAGTCAGGAGAACCTGAGTTCAAATACGGCCTTAGACCAAACACTTGACACTTACTAGCTGTGTGACCCTGGGCAAGTCACTTAACCCCAATTTCCTAAAAGCCAAAAAAACCCCAAAACTATGTGCTTGTCATACAAAAACCAACCTAGCTAACTAAGTTCAGGAGACTGGATATCAGGTGATGGAACTTCTGGCACAATTAATTCATAAGGGCCATCTACTGTGAGGTAGGGGAACTGCAATTCATGTGCATTCACTCAATGTATATACTCGTCTAGGCTTGAAGTATTATTAATATTCCTATCATTATTGCTGATAGGTACAAAAATGGTAATAAATCAATAATTTAGGATCTTTGCATGTGAGAAATGACAGAAAGGTCTTCATTAAAGAAAACTGCCCACATAACTAATGAGAAAAGAATAGATGAATGACCCAAATGCTATATTGTTATCCCTTAAATAATACAAGAACCAGAACCAGAAAAAAAAAGGCCTTGGGGCAGCTAGGTGCAATGGATAGAGCACCAGCCCTGAAGTCAGGAGGACCTGAGTTCAAATCTGGCCTCAGACCAAACACTTGACAACTTACTAGCTGTGTGACCCTGGGCAAGTCACTTAACCCCAATTGCCTAAAAAAACAAATTCAAAAAAAAACCACACAGAAAAAAAGGGCCTCAAAATATCACATGGTTCTTCTGTGGAGGATTTGGAGGAAGACATGAAAGAAATTGATAAAGCATGGAAAGGCTCAAAATTTTGATTCACACAAGTGAAAAAGGCAACAGTATTTTCATTGCCTTTTATGGAAAGTTAAATTAGTCATTTTCATTGAATTAAATACTGCTTATAATCCCAAATTCGAAGATAGTTGCATAAGTTTTTCTTCTCCAATGTCAATAATGTTGTTGTTTTGGTGATTCACAATCCACAGATGTCCTCTGTTCCTGATAGATCATAGTTGATGAAGATTAGAATGTTCCCAAATAGTCACAAATAATGGTTTGGATGCTTCCCATATTCAAATGTGGTAAGTTTGAGGACTCCTATATCAGAGCAACATAAGATTTAGAGTTGGAATGGACCTGAGGGACCATCTAGTCCAATTGCCCCATTTTATGAATGAAAGCAAGTGAGGGCCAGAAAGATTAAAGAAAAATTGCCCAAGGTCATATAGGGAGTAAGCATCAGAGGGAGCATGTGAACATGCTCCTCTGATGAGGGAGTCTGTGTTCTTTCCACAGCACATTTGATAGTTATTCTTTGTGTACACTTCTACCAATTTTCACTTTTTTTTACATGTGTGGATTTTATCACAAATTGCTAATCAAAATGACAATCAAATCTGATTCACTTATATTGGAATGTATTCAATAAAAACAAAAACATCCATTTTTCATCACAAATTTCAAAAATGTTTCAACTTTCTGTATAATTCAAAAAATGTTTTCAAAATTACATCTCTCAAACAACAACCTACACTTCAGTATGCAATAGTACATGGGGTCTGTGTTGGTTCAGACCCCACTCCCTTAGAAAGAACTGCAAATACTCAAGTCAATGAATTGTTCTTAATAAAATTTACAATTTGTATTAATTATGTAAGGAAGTCACTTAAGACCTTTTTTGCTAGTAGTCTGCATTGAATAAAACTGTGTTTCAGTTCAAGAAAGACATGAAAAGGAAATGATGGAGGGGATGGTTTCAGAGAAACCTGGGAAGATTTATATGAAGTGATATACTAGTGAAATGAGCAAAACTAGAAGAACAATTAATACAATGACTACAATATTATAATGACAAAAAACTTTGGACAAATTTAGTAACTTTGATCAGCATAATGACCAGCTATGATTCCAAAGAACTAATGAAAAAGCACTGGAAACATGCTACCCACCTCCTTATAGAGAGATGAAAGACTCAGAATGGAAAGTGAGGTTTTTTTGTTTTGTTATATTTTAATCTTTGGATGCGACCAATGCAGAAATTAGCTCTCCTTGACTATAGATGTTTGCAACAGGGGCTTTGTTCTTTCTTTTTTGAGAGAAGGGTAGGAGGGAAAGAAGGCAAATTTTTGTTGACTGAAAAAAATTAATTTGCATTTTTAAAAAAACTAGTTAAGGGTACTTCTATCTTTGACAATTTCATTTTTGCTGAGAGAAATAAAAGAGAGAGAGAGTAAAGACACCATGCATGATATTCCTTCCACTTAGGCATATGTTCTCCATTCACTAAATAAATTGAGTTAGCACTTATTCACATTGACTTAAAGTATAATTCAACTTAACCATGAAGAAACAGATTTTGAACCTTTTAGATTTTAAAATGAATGGACCCCTTGGTATTAAGTTCTGAGGTATCTGAGCTATGTACATAACTTGATAGTTCTGGAAGAACAGTGGTGGTACCACTCCTGTGGTGGTGGTGTTTGGTGTTTTTTGGTTTTGGGGGTATTTTTTGAGGGGAGGATTGGGGGCGGCTCTTAGATGGTCAATTTAGTGCCCTTGACAGGTACAAAATTCTCATGAAAGAGAAGGGAGTCCTAAAGCTCCACCTATCATGAGCAGAATAGGTTACCTATATAGACATGTCTCATAAAGAGAGAATGGGGGAAAAGAATATTTAGGAAGCTGGACCTTATGGCTACAGTTTTAAAATCTATTTTGACCACTGTTTCAGAAATACAGTGCTCTTAATATGAGTGATATCGAAATATATTTTCCACAATTGTGCAAAAATAACCTATATCAAAATTGCTTAATGTCTCACGGAAGAGAGGTAGGGGGAAGGAAATTTGGAACTCAAAATTTTATTAATAATGAATGTTAAAAAAAATAACTAAATAACAATTAAAAAATATATATGTAGGGCTCTTAAAAGTGGCAAAAAGTGACTGGCTTAACTGAATAGGCCACAGAGAACTGCAGTTTATCTTTGGCAGAGAAACAGAATCTTGGCCTCTTTTTAATCAAGAATTAGATCATAGTCTATTAATTAAGGGCTTTCATCAGCTATTTCTGAACTTGTACATTCACCCAACACCAAAAAAACCAAAACAAACCAAAACCCCCCCCAAAAAAAAGCAGCACCAAAAACTTGCTGAATCTTTGAATCAGCTATATGTATATGTAGGTGTATACTTACATGGGAAATTGCTTAATTGAGGTTAATTTGATGTTAATTGGAACTTCTGCTAACACATTAAAATAAGGATAGCTAGCTTCAAATGAAAATAAGGAGCTCAGACGAAGCACCCTCTAAACTCTGAATGGAAATGTACACTCTAAGGTTCATTCAAATAAGCTTTAGAATTATGGTGTTCAAATTAGGCAAACTAGAAAGAAAAGAATCCAAGAGAAGTGAACATAGGAGCCTTTTCCCCTCTCCCTCTCTATGTAAATTGTTCCTGGTTGTATTTCAGTCATACTTTAATTGAGTTGGGTAAACTGATTTGACATTTTCAAGGATAAAATAGAAGTCATCCTCACTCTACCATTATGGATGTTTTATGGTTTTGTTTTTTAAACATTTATTTTGGATGTTTCCAGCTTTCACAGGTTGTCTTTTTTCCTCTCTGGAGAAGTGAACCACTTAAGTTTGTTTTTCAACACTCTGAATAGGCAAACCAATAGTGTAAATGATCAATCATCATGATTATCGTGGTGAACAAAATACCCGTGGTAAGCATTTACTCTTCATGGCATCACATGCTCTTCATAATAAATGAATAAATGCATTCACAGCCCTAGTACAGGTGTTTAATAACAAAGTAGGTGTTTAATAACTGTTTTGTTGAATTTAATTAAAGCAGTGTCCCTGAAGCCAAGGGAGGGCAGAATAGTTAGAAGAGAATAATTAACAGCACCCTGTGCTGTGAAAAGACAAAGAAGAACATAATCTCAGAAGTTGGTCAAGGGAAATTTTTAATCCTCAGTAACATTTGAGATCAATCAATCAGTAAGTATTTAATAAGCACCTATTATATCCCAGTCATATGTGAGGCTAGGGATATAACTACAAAGAATGAAATAATCCTACTGTCAAGCATGAAGGAGGGAATATATATATATATATATATATACACACACACACACACACACACACACACACAACACACACACACCACACATATATATCTCATAAAGCTAAACAGAGATTTCTTCTTCTATGACTAGTGGGAAGTTATTTATTTGATGTCATAGAAAGAACACTAGATTTGGAGTCAGATGATTTGTGTTCAAATCCTGGGTCTGTTTGGTCTGGCCTTCAGTTTCTTCATCTATAAAATAAGGAGGTAGACTAGGTGACATCAAAAATTGCTGCCAGCTTTAAACCCTACCATCTTATGTGTATGATGCAAGGAAGTAAGAAGTAAGTGAGAAAGGGAGAAGCAAAACATCAGAGTGAGATATTCTGTCTCCGCATCATTACAATAATCAGAGAATGTCAGCTGAAACCTTCATATCTGATAGGTATTTGCTATAGTGACTAAATAAGGTAGCTTCTAGAGTCATCATAGGTTGGATATTGTCCTCTGAATAGTCCCTTGTCTCTAGACGCCTTAAATCATATCATTCTCACTAAATTTTTCCTACCCTGTAGGCTGACCAAGACCATTGTCATTTAAAATCTAGGCTCCAACAAGGTATATGCTATAGTACATGTGCACTTCCCTTCCCTCATTCTCATCTTTAAAAGTTGGCTAGTTGGCCATCCTTGCACTAAAACTGTGTTTCCTCTCAAAAAATTTAGCACATCAGATCCATTCCATGGGCACAGATTTTTGGAACATTGGGTAGCATTCTTTAGCTCTGAAAATAAAACACTTTTCCTATTCGGGGAAAGTATGAAAATTTCCAAGTGTTCCATTACAATTCTCAGTC
Organism: Phascolarctos cinereus; assembly: GCF_003287225.1. Taxonomy (NCBI): domain Eukaryota; kingdom Metazoa; phylum Chordata; class Mammalia; order Diprotodontia; family Phascolarctidae; genus Phascolarctos; species Phascolarctos cinereus. The sequence goes on from NW_027556098.1 coordinate 240,196,740, forward strand.
TGAAAATAGCTTTTGGTGAGACTTTTCCAAATTATTTCCTTCTATTTAGACTAGGAAGAATATCTTCTAGTTAAGCAAGTCTTTTCTGATCAAAACATCCTCCAACTTATTTTCTGGTGAATGAGTATATATTAATTTGAATTCTCTAATCCCAGGCACAGCTTTCAAAAATTTCCAAAACAGAAAAGTATTTAATTTAATTTTGAAGTAAATGTTGTGCCAACAATATAGTATTGCATTATTTCACGAAAACTTTTTTAGCCTCAGATTTTAACCGTTTGCCATTCAATAAAGATTTTAATCCTTTTTAGGTTAAACTTTCCACTTTTTGTATAGGAATCACTTTCTTTAATCAAGCTCCAAAAGAATGGAATCAGGTGACGCACATAGTGCACAACTTAAAGTGAGGAGACCGAAGTTCAAATTCTAGTTCTGCTATTTATTAGCTGTGAGATTATGGGCAAATGACTTATACTCAAGGTAGTTGGGTCACACGGTGAATAGAGATAGCACCCCTCTCTCAGGTTTGTTGGATCAGATGAGATAATGTTTGTAAAATGCTTAGCACAGAGCCTGGCATTATATAAGTGCTTATTCCCTTCCCTACTCAGTTTCCATATCTGTAAAATGGGGCTAGCAATATTGGCATTGCTTTTTTTTCCCCAAAGGAATGTTGTAAGGAAAGCATTTTGTAAATGTTAAAATGCTATATAAATGAAATTAGTTATTATTATTACTTGGTAAGTGAATGATATGAGAATTTTTTTCAGTGTTACAGGATAAGAAAATTTTGGGAAGCTACAGTCACACTCATGCTATCATATGGCTGTGAGGGATTTTCCTAAAGCACAAGTCTGACCACATCACTCCTTCACTCATTAAATTCCAGTGGACTCTAGGATCAATTACAAACTCATCTGTTTGCCTCTTAAAGACCTTCACAACCTAGTTCCAACTTATCTTTTCTGTCTTATTTAATCTTGCTTTCATTCACAGGCTCTATGACCCATTCTCACCTCACATCTGCCAACTCCATGCCTTTGCAATGACTGTCTCCTCCATGCAATCCCTCCTCACCCCCATCTCTTGCAATCCCAGGTTTCCCTCAAAGATCAGATCAAACACAATCTCCAACATGAGACCTTTTCCTGATGCTCCTTGCTGCTAGCACTTCCCACTGCTCAAAGTACCTCGTATTTATTTTGTATTTCATTTCTTCTTGTTTTTCGGTCATTTCAGTTACATCCAACTCTTCATGACTCCCATTTGGGGTTTTCTTGGCAAAGACTCTAGAGTCATTTGTCATTTCCTTCTCCAGCTCATTTGACAGACGAGGAAACCAAGGCAAACAGGGTTAAATGACTTTCCCTAGGTCACACAACTAGTGTCTGAGGTCAGATTAAAACTTAGGTCTTCCTGACTCCAGGTCTGTAGATCTATCAACAGTGACACCTAGATACTTAAATATGTAAGTTTTACCTCCCCTCTGACAGAATATAAGTGCCTTGAGGGCAGGAAATTTTTTCATCTTGTCTTTGTACCCCTAGCATCTAACAGTGCTTTACACATAGCAGGTGCTTAATAATCCCTTTAGATTGAATGGGAATCCTACAGAAATCTATAGAAATAGAGTAGATGACTCACATAATTCAAGGGGGAAGGTTGTTGTTTATAAGAGACACAAATCAATAGATTGAGCATTGGGCAGAGAGACTTCTCAGTCACAAAAGCACAGCTGACTTGAGAAAGTCCCTTAAATCCCAGTTCCATCAGCAGCAGAATGACTATGGTTAGCAACTTCCTCTTTAATCTTCACCCCTCTATACATATAAATCCACACAAACTTTCTCTCTCTCTCTCTCTCTCTCTCTCTCTCTCTCTCTCTCTCTCTCTCTCAGAAAAGTTATCATGAGTTCAAATCCAGCCTCAGATATTTACTAGCAATGTGACCCAGAATAAGTCACTTAACCCTATTTGCCTCAGTTCCTCATATGTAAAATGAGCTGGTGAAGGAAATGGTAAACCACTCCAGTATCTCTGCCAAGAACCCCATAAGGGGTCATTAAGAGTTGGACATGTCTGAAAACAATTGAACAACAGCCATAAATTTAAAAAAAAAATTATAGCCCCAAATCCTAGCATAAGTAGCTAAGTTGACAATTCAACAATTTCCCAACTTCACTCTATTTGGACAGTTGCTCTCAGGATAAAAAGAAAAAGCAAAATCTTACACTGCAAGACTTGTTGACAGAGACAGAATAGAACTTTATGCTTTCTTCTTTGACTTTACAGCCCTTTCTTTAATCAATTTACCACTTCACTCTATTTGGACAGTTGCTCTCAGGATAAAAAGAAAAAGCAAAATCTTACATTGCAAGACTTGTTGACAGAGACAGAATAGAACTTTATGCTTCCTTCTTTGACTTTACAGCTACCTACATGCTATTTCAATCCAATTCTTACTTATTAAGCACCTACTTTGCACAAAAGATTCATGCTAGATAGGATAACATATGTAAGGCATTTTGCAAACCTTCAGTGCTAAGTGGTATTAGTTATTATTTCTCCAGGAACTTACATTCTACTAAAAGGACATGTTATAACATGTAAGCAAATAAACCTAGGCATGATAATTTGAGAAGCAGAAGAAAACTAACAACTAAGATGATCAGGAAAGCTTTCCTATAGGCCACAGCACAGACCCCAAAACTTGAAGGAAGCTAGCAACATTAAAAGGCAGAGGTGAGGGGAAATCCATTCCAGGTGCGGGGACAAAGACTCCAAAAGCACAGTGGTAGGAGATGAGGAACTGCTATGTTAAGAGTAACTCCTGTGTACATACACTTCAGCTAGCTTCATTCACCCAAGGTCCATGTATACCAAAACATTCATAACAGAAGTTTTTGTAGTAGCAAAGAATTGAAAACACAGTTGATGCCCATCAGTTTGGGACTGAATAAACAAATTGTGGTATGGGAATGTAACAGAGTATTATTATAAGAAGTGATGGATATGAAGAACTCAGAGAAGAATGAGAAAAAATATATATGGTCTGATAAAGTAAAGTAAGCAGAATCAGGAAAATAATATATAAAGTAATGACTATAATAACATCAAGAGAAAAAAAATTAACTGAACACTATAATTATGATCAAACATTCCCAAAGAAGAGATGAGAAAATAAATCTTACTCCTTTCCTGGCAGAAATGGACTATGGGTCAGAATGATACATATTAAGACTACACTGATATGATAATTAATTTTGTTGAACTACTTCTTTTCTTTCTGATTTTTACTCTTTATCAAAGCATGAGTATCTGGGGAAGGTAGAAGGGACCTTTGGGGAAATCCAGATAATGTAAAAATAAAAAAATTTTAAAAAAAAGATCCGCCCTAGCACAAATTCAGTGAAATTTATTAATAATCATTTAGTATTAAATGAGAAGACTCAGAAAAATCTCAATTAAGAACAACATTTTAACTAACTACGTCTTGAAAATAGGCAGAAAGTGACTGGAGTAGGGAAGCTGACTTTAAAATCCAAGTGACTGTTGTCGAATAATCAACAAACTCCCACTAACATTAGCAGATAATCAAAATATGGAATGAAGACATCTTTTCTTTCAGTTTAAAAAAAATCAAATACATTCAAATAAATGTCACCTTCTAACCATGCCATTGTCATTGACTCTGGTTTATTATAGTGAATACAGGATTAGAATCTTACCAGTGGCAATGATTAACAATGGAGGCTACGTAAAGGCATCTGGTAACAGAATAGGCTCTTTATACAACCAGCCCATCCTCCACTATGCAAAGATTAATAAAGAATGAGATCATTCAGATACAATCAACACTCCATAAAATAATTGTTTGGGCCAAATTATATTAAATGCATTGTAACTGAGTGTGGTTAACTTTTACAAAAGTCTATCTTGATCTTATTCTTGGCTTAACATAGCACAATTAAAAATAAAATGGCCAAATACAAGCCAAACTGCCATTCAAAGTTGGACTAATAATAAACATCCCCCACCAAATGGTACCATAAATTCTTTTTGCTTTCACATCCTTCTAAAAAAACTTTCACATAGTGAGTCATTTATTCATTATATTTTATTTCAGGCACATGCAAATAGGATCACTAAACTTTTCATGAGACTAAAATGTTTAATCAACCTCTCCCAATAATAACAATAATTCACATTTTATATAGTGCTTTAAGGTTTCCAAAGCACTTTCCTTACAGCAACCCTTTAAGGTAGGTACTAAAATTATTATTATTCCCATTTTACAGAAAAGGGAACTAAGCCTCAGAGAGATTAAGTGACTTGCCCCCACAGGTTAAGTCACACAGAGAGTTTTACTACAAGGACACAGACTCATGGCTTATCATTCTAAGATGGGTAATTCTTTTCACCACCCTATAACGCCTCTCATTTGTCCAGAAGTAGCACCATTAAACCCTCCTTTGTAGTATCTCTCATCAGTTTCTTCTATTTCTTAAATCACAAGATTAAGAAAACAGAAATAGCCCCCCAGAGCAAAGAATCAACAAATTTAACAATCATTCAGTATCTTTTTAAGTGCAGAACACAATACTAGGCACTATGATCCTTTATTATTTCCATCAACTGCCTCCTTTGATCCCACTCAATGAAACAGAAGAAAATCAGGAAGCTGGTAACTGGGGGCATTACAAATTTCCGTGATCTAATCTCACCTGGGCCCTCCCAGTGCCAGGCACATAGTAAGTGCCTAATAAGAGGTCATTAACTGACTGAATGGCATGCTGTAAATGAAATGCTATTTGCTGAACTTAGAACCTTCACAGACACAGACTGGTATAGAAACTGAAATGGCAATAATTTTCTAAGTATTCATCAGGATTTTCAAGAGTGATGTGTATAGGTAAACAGCCACCATAGGATGTATACAGCCTCTGTAATACATAATTTATTATACATCTCTTTTATCCAACCCTTTCTCTCCACTCACATGGTCCTCATCCATTGGCCAGCACTCCTGAAATAGCCTTCTAATTGTTTCCCCGCCTAAAATCTCTCCCCTCTCCTGTACATCTCCACAAAACTGCCAAAGCACATGTCACTCCTTTGCTCAATAAACTCCACCAGCTCCCTATTACTTCTAGGATCAAATATAAACTTTTTTAAAAGCATTTAAACCCTTCACAACCTGGCACCAATCTCCATTTCCAGTCATTTTATATTACTCCCCCTTCACACATACTATGGTTGAGTCAAACTAAAGTTCTTAATGTTCCTCATACTTGACATTTTATTTCCCACCTCTAGGTGTTTGTATTAATTGTTCCCTCAGGCTTGACACCCCTTGTCTCTTCACCATCCACCTCTTAGAATCCCTAGTTTCCTTTAAAATTCAACTTAAACACCTCCAATAAAAGAAAGAGGTCTGTGCTGATCCTTCCAACTAGTAGTGCTCCTCATCAATTATACACACACACACACACACACACACACACACACACACACACACACACACACATATCTTTTTTTTTCTTTTTTGTCCTAGCACTTGGCACACAGCAGAAGCTTAATAAATGCTTATTGACTGATTAATCTGGATATGCCATGTGTAAAACTGTGTCCCTAAAAATGGATAAAACAGCTGTACCTTAATAACCTAGTGTGTGGACAGCTAAGTGGCTCTGTGGATAGAGACTGGGCCTAGAGTTTGGAAGATACACCTTCATGAGTTCAAATCCAGTCTCAGACACTTAATAGCTGTGTGACCTGGGCAAGTCACTTAACCCTGTTTGCCTCAGTTTCCTCATCTGTAAAATGAGCAGGAGAAGGAAAGAGCAAACCACTCCAGTATCTTTGGCAAGAAAACCTCAAATGGGGTCACAAAGAGTCAGACACGACTGAAATGACTAAACAACAATAAATTTGGTGTGTTTAGAAGGAAAGTGTCTGTACTATCTAGTAACAACAGCATTTCTATTTGAATCTGTACTGTATATACAGGTGTGACTACTTCTAGGCTGGGTGACTTTCAGACCTTTCCTTACCTGCCACTACATGACCCATCTACATAAGCATTCCCAAGACGCATACAAAATCAAGACCCGCCTCTGTCTTCTCCTCCACTGTAACTTTTGGCCAGTATTCCTTAGAATCCTCCACAGAGAATCTCCTAATGCCCTGGAGACCTTCCTCTGGCTCTTAACAACTTTATAAGCAAAAGGGTAACACCATGGCCGTCCTTCTGTTCTTCCTTGCTCTCCACTTATTTTTTCCCCAGTTCATATGTGTTATAGATGTTTTTTTCCCACTACTTCTTGCACATATGCTCCAAGGTTACTCAGAACCAAATCATGGATCTTTCCATTGTTCTTTGGGTTACCTGAAATTGAGACATTCTGCCATGCACGAATCCACACTTTATGCCTACAGTTATTACTGTAGACTACACAGAATATATGCTGATTTGAATGTTTTGCAGCATTAAGCTGTGCCAAAGCTCAGATCACACAGTCATAATTTATTTAGGATCATAGAATCAAGAAGGTTAGGGCTAGAAGAGAGCTTAGAGTTCATCTAGGTGGATAACCCCTACATTTTACAAGTAAGGATACTTGGACATGGACAGGATAAATTATTTGCCTAAGATCACAGTGAGTTAATGGCAAAGCCATCATTAGAATCCAGACCGCCTGACTCCTTGTATGATGTTTTTTCCACTACTCATGTACCTACCTCAATAATGTTTTGGTAGAAGCAAAACAAACATTTTTTTGAGGAAAACAACCTTGATGCTACACTACTGGTTTCCATTGTTGAAATAAAGAAAATACTGCTTTACAACTTCAGCAGAAATATAAATCAAGATACCTGCATCTTCTACTCCCTCAACTCCTCTCATTCCTTCAGGAAACAAGTATTACTGAAATGGTTGTAATACAGACCATGTTTCCAGCCCCTACTGCCATGCCTCCCCCTTAAATCTGGCTTGTATGAAACCTGAGTGCCTAGTATAATTGGCCTCTTAGTACACAGATGCTCACAGCTGCAAAGTCAGTTCCTTGGAAGTTGGTATGGAAAAGGAAAAAGGGGTTGGGGGTGGGAAACAGGTATGGTGAATCCAATGGAGTAAAAAAGTTTCTAAGCTTTGCAAATAAATGAGTGGCTGCCCCAGGAATGGAGCCAAGGAAGGGAGGACATGAAGGGCAAGTAAGAGTGATCCATCTGTGCTGGCCTTAGCCTTCTCTCTCCTCACTCGCGAAAAGCCTATAGGAATTCTGAAGCACAAGCACTTTCCAATCTCCAATAACTGACATAGAAACAGGGAGCTTTTCATTGGTCCAGGTATGGGAAAACCATTGTCTTCAGATACAGAGTAAAAAAGCAAGCTTTACATAATACATATTTACAGGTTCATGTTTAATCAATCCTCTTCCACTCTACAATGCACATGGCAATGCTTTCATTTGACATTTAAGTTCAGAATTTTTTAAAATTAAAAAAAAAATTCACAAGGAACCCAGACATCAGCCCAGGCTAGGGAGGAGTGCGGTGAGATTAGGGCTGTTTAGGAGAAGGAGGAAGTTTATAGTAGGTCTTACAGCTCAGGAATTTGCCAAACTCATAATGGAGATGGCAGAATAATTACAGCACTGCAGGTTATAAGGATGCTGTGAACGACTGCAGAGGGGACGGGGAAAAGAGAGAAAAGGTGAGGAAATGCCATCTGTTTCACCACCAGGGTACATAGTGATATAGTGAGGAGGGGTATCACCATCAGATGGAGGAAAGAACTGACAAGACATTTTTTTTCCTCCACATTAGCTATGTTGCCAAAAGGGGGGCGGGGCGGGGAGCAAGAAAAATGAAGTGAAAAAATATGCTTCAATCTGCACTCAAGACTTCATCAGTTCTTTCTAGAAGTAGATGACATTTTTCATCTCGAATCCTTTGGAATTGTTGTGGGTCATCCTACCAAGCAGAGGAGCAAGGTCTTTCACAACTGACTACTGGCTAAATAATGCTGTTTTCATGTATAATATTCTCCTAGTTCTGCTCACTTCACTTCCCATCAGCTCACATAATTCTTCCTGTGTTTTTCTCAAGCCATCCCCTTCATCATTTCTTACAGCACAATAATATTACATCACAATCAAAAATCACAACTTGCTTAGCCATTTCCCAGTTGATGGGCATCCTCTAAGGTGTCTTCACACCTTCACACAACACAATTCTTGGATGAGGTATTTATGTATATCTAGCAGCAAAACTCCTCAGTCTCCAGAATTATGTTTCTAATACGTTTTTTTTAAAGCGAGGCAACTGGGGTTAAGTGACTTGCCCAGGGTCACACAGCTAGGAAGTATTATGTGTCTAAGGCCGGATTTGAACTCAGGTCCTCCTGACTTCAGGGTCAGTGCTCTATCCACTTCGCCACCTAGCTGCCCCTTCTAATACATTTTTAAACCTTCATGTATAGTGCCATCCACCCTCAATAAGCAATGACTGATATGATTAAAAAGACTATCATTTAGACATAATCTCTTAGTACCCAACCATTCTCAGATAGTAATAGAGGCACTTTTGAAAACTTCATCAACTTCTCCAAAGCAGCTAAGAATGAGTTGTAATTAGCATATCAATTGTTTGTATGCAAACATACCTCTAAAGGCTTAAGGGTGCTTGAAAAAGTTTGTTCTCTAAATAGTTTAACACTCTTCTAACCAAAATATTGTTTGAACTACCTGCTTAGCAAACAAGTTCTTCAAAGGGACACAAAATAAACTAGCCCATTCTAAATGCTCAAAAATTCCGAATTAGCAGAAGCTACTTTAATTAAACAAAGTTCTCTCCATTTTCACTAGCAGGGCTCCCAACCTTCCAGGAAAAGCTCTTATTTTTTTATAGTTCTGCTAAAACATTCAGTTTCTTTTGACAGCCCATTTGGCCGTGTGTGCGTGTGCGTGTGTATTTCTTTAAAGGAAAAAACTCAAATTCTACTTCTAGGGCCAGATGGGCAGGCACTTTGGCAAACACAGCACATGGCCTGAAAGACACAGAATTTGACTGAGTTCTGGGCTTCTGCTCAGTCTGGCTGTCACTGAGAAGCACGTTTGACAGCCACTTAATTCTGGCTGCCAAAAATGAGTTAAAAAGAGAACACTTCATTTCTCCTTCCTTTTCCTTTTGTCTTCCGTTTTTTCTTTTCCTCTCTGTAGTACTGACAGGCTAGATCTTTTTCCACTATAAAGGTTGCATGACGATGGGAATCAGTATAAATAGGAATAGGTAAAATAAAGCTACTTTTGGAGGTTCAGCATCAACTTTCCAACACTCTATACGCCACCAACATGACATAGCTGACAGCCCAGCAGGTCAGTCATTGATCTGTCTGATTGTCCTGAATTTTAGCCTGGGACTGGAGTCCAGTGGAGATCAATATCCCTTCCTTTTGTATGGATGGGGATCAGAGACTTCTCTTCTTTTAATATGCAACTCTCAGTAACTTTCTTAGTACTGATAACCTTCGGTTCCCCACACCTTACTCACCCTTACTTTAATAAGGAAAAGAAAATGTGCCCTTCAAAATGCTAGTTACAGAGTATATACTATTTGACCCGAACAAAGTGTCTGTCATTTTTAAACTTTGGCAAAAATGACATTCTTTCTCACCAATTTCCAATTCTATTCCAGCACAGTACAATGAAAAACAGGACGTGATTTTTGAGAACCTGGGTTCAAAAAGCAATTCCACCTGTGTGACCTTGGTCAAGTCACATCACTTCTCAATTTCCTCAACTTTAAAATAATGGAGTTAGGCTAGATCAATCTCTAAAGTCCCTTTCAGCTCTAAATCTCTATGCTCTTATATCCAAGGCACATTGCTGGCAAGTTTCAAATGGATATTCTTACATTGAAAATTTACAAACATTTACAAACAGATCCATAAACAGAAATAACCCAGAGATTGCCTCTATTCCTAGTCACTTCCTAAATTCACCCCCAAATTAATTAACAAGCATTTATAAAGCATGTAACATGTACCAAGGACTATGCTTAGCACTGCTGCTACAAAGAAAAATCTAACCAAAAAAACCCAATTCCTATCCCGCAGATATTTGTATTCTGAAAGTAGGAGAGATATATAGTATCAATATCAATACATGTGTATAGATATGTTGTTGTTCTTTGTCCTTTGTTTTCAAGGAGGACCAATGACATGATATAGATACAGACATACAGAACTTCATTGAGGGGCCTAATTCCTTTACAGCCAAGTACAAATACTCAGGTTCTGCTTTCCTACTCTCTTATTCTGTTTTACTACTCTGCTTAATATCTGTAGCCATAAGGGAGGGTCCAGAACAGACATGGCTCAGATGTGGTAATATGGTTATTAAACACTAGTGTTTGTTAACAGGACAACTGCAAAAGTGAGAGAGGATAGGAAGGGGCAAATTCAAACTGATCACAAAAAGTAAGGAGTTACCAAAAAAGGAAAATCTTATCTAAACAATATAGAATTGATTTTTCACAATCTTAACATAATTGGAAACAAAATCAAACATTTAAAAAACAGTTACTAAAGCATATAAGAGAGAGGGAGGAAAATGTAACTCAATAGCTAGAAACAGAACAGATTAACACAAAGTCAGAATCTGAGAGTCTGGAGGTAGTTGCCTTTAAAAGAAAGAGCAGAGCTGACTGGGGCTGTAAACACAGCCAAAGATGAAGGCAGAGCTGAAAACAGGATAGAGCAGTCGTGCTGAAGTCAAATTGAAGCTATAGTCCAAGTCACAAGTTTCAAGAGCTGTCGGGATCTCATTAACAACCGCGTCTTTCATTTTACACATGAGAAAACCAAGGCTTTACCAAGAGAAGTGATCAACCCAATGTCAGACAGTGGTAACAAGAGGCAAAATACAAACCCAAGACTTCTGACTGCCAATTCCATGCTCTTTCCATTACAACATGGTTTGTCTTCATCAATGCTCTCTCAGTAACCTTTATAAATTGGAACAAACCACAATAAGGCAGACAACTAAAAATAAATATAAATAAAAATAAAATTACCTAAACACAAAGTGCCTACTATTATTATAGTTCAGTAACAGCAGCTGGACCATGAAAAGACTCAGACTTTTTTTTTTTATAACTATAAGATTTACTTGCAACAGAATCTTTTGGATGAGGGTTTCAACGGCAAATCCAGATTAACTGTAAATGGAGGCTGTCCACAAACTCCTTCTAGTGATTATAGGATATGGGAGGAGAGAATGCTTGATGACTATTGATGAAATGAGTTAATATATGTAAAGCGCTAGCTATTATTATTGCTACTACTAGCAGAAACTTGTGAGCATGGCTGCCAAGGCAATAAAGGTCCCAGATGGTCACAACGTTACCCTCTTGTCTTTCTTCCCCTTTCCTAGATCTAATAGCCCTCTCTGACCTCAGCTACTGTTTCAAATAATCAGTAACCTTCCCCTCTCAAGAAACTGTGTGGTCCACCTTTCCATCTCAGAAATGTAAAGACAGTGCTGGTCAGCATTTCTTTGTCAGCCTTGGTCTTCACCTGAATTAACCAGCAAAATCAAAATGCAGAGCTCTCTTTACAGTTATTTGCTATGGATATTCTTCCATAACCACAGCCTCCATTCTCAACAAAGGCACCAAGCACAGTGCTGAAAACACAGCAGAAGCTTAATAAATGTTAATGATAGAATCAGATAAGCACTGCTAAGACTTTGCCTTTGGTCTCCAAAGATCTTGTTCAAGGACAGCTCAAACTTCTGGCTCTCAAACTCCCTGAAGTTTTCTGACCCAATTTCACAAATGAAAAAAAGAGAAAAAAAAACCAACCAAGCAACCATAACTAGCATTTGTATAAGAGCTTTAAGATCTGCAAAATGCTTTGCACATATTAACTCATTTGATTCTCAAAAAAAAAAAATCCTGTGGAGATAAGTGCTATTCTTATCCCCATTTTGCACATGAGGAAACTGAGGCTGAGAGATAGTAAGTAACTTGTCCAGGGTCTGAGGAAGGATTCAAATTCAGGTCTTCTTGATTATAAGTCCAGCATTCTAAGCAATTGAAGATAGGAAAACCAAGATGATGTTGATACTGTAATACAAATATGAAAACGATTCTGAATGAAATACAGATTGGCTATCTGCCATTGCCAGACAGGATGGAGAGTTTAATAATTAATTACAGTCTTAATGATTAAGTCATTAAAAGGACATGGGTCGGTCTTGTTCCCAAAGGAAGGAGAGAACAACTGTCTTTGTTAGAGAGGAGCTTGACACTTACACAATGTAGCCCCCTGACTTATTTCTGGCTGCACCCAGATGGCAGAAGGGGTTCTCACCTTTCCCCTTCCCAGGCACAATGCCAAAACTGAAAGGGCAGGAATCCAATATCTCTGAAGGGTTTGATACAGGAAACAAAATCTGAATGGGCATGGCTTCTAGCTACCACTTCATCCTGGGCCTTTTTTATCCTCTTTTTTCTCTAAATCATTCTGTAGAAGTGAGGTAAAATATACTCCACTCTCCTACAGCCATCGCACCCCTCTACATCCCTGACCCTGGCTGCAGTGCAATGACACAGTCAGCCATTAGAGGGCAGGGGAGAGCCATGTGAGGGACACCCCCATAGAGAAGGGTACCCCTCCCATACCTGAGACCTGTTTTCTAAGATAAGAATCTTCTCATTCATTCAACATTTATTTGCTTCTAATTGCAAGATAAGTAAACGTTGTTCCTGCTCTCAAGATGCTTAAAATTTAAACAACAGATTTTGCTAGTTCCAGATCTCAGTTACCAGAGTCCACTTCAAACAGCACAAGTAATTTGTGAATTTATCCTGTCCCTCAATTTAAAACTTTCTGACTCTGTGCCACCTCTCTTCCCCAAAGGGCTAACCTTTCCAGGTTTACCTCTCAACACAGGCAGGCTACTAGTTAAATAGTTCCGGGAAATCCTATGGGAAAGAGGCTAGCGGGATCGTAACAAACCAACTCAGAAATCTTGGTCAAGGTTCTGTGGAAATAGCCCCTTATTTACTCACAGATTCGTCTTACTGAACAAGAGATCTCTCCATATGCAATATGATACATTAGAAACAGCAGTGGACTAAGAATCAGAAACCTGGACTCCGAGATCTACCTAGTGGTTTATGGAGTCCTTGAGGAAGAGACTATACGTTATTATTCCCAGCACCTGGTACAATGCAGAAGTCTAATAAATGTCTATTGAACAAAAATGAAGACTTATCTATACCTAACCTTACCTTTTACAGCAAATATTTTTCACTGTGAAACTATATGGACCTCATTCCAAAAGTAAAAGAAAGAGGAAAGGGGCTTTTATGTACAAAAAAATAAACACTCTCTTTGTAGTGACAAGCAACTGAAAACTAAAGAGGTGCCCATCAATTGAGGAAAAGCTAGACAAATTATGACATATGAATATAATGGAATACTATTGTGTGACAAGAAATAATGAAGGGGGGGGCATCTAGGTGGCACAATGGATACAACTCCGACCTTGGAGTTAGGAGGACCTGAGCTAAAATCTAACCTCAGACACTTGACACTTACTAGCTGTGTGTCCTTGAGCAAGTCACTTAACCCAACTGCCCCACCAAAAAGCAAAAAGAATAATAATAATAATGAAAGGAGTAGTTTCAGAAAAACCTGGGAAGATTTGTATGGGCTGATGTAAAGTGAAGTGAACAGAACCAGGAGAACAAATTATCAAATTATGCAATAACAACCACACTGAAAAAACAAGCAACTTTGAAAGACTTAAGAAACCTGATCATTGAAATGATCGACCACAATTCCAGGAGACCAATGAATCCTATCACTTCCCTGATGAGAAGTAATATACTCAAGACACATAATGAGACATATTTTTGGTCATGTCTAATGTGGGAATTTGATTCTGCTTCACTATGCACATTTATTGCAAGGGTTGTGCTTTTCTTTTTTCAGGGGAGCAGGAGGAGGTAGGAAAGTAACCTCTATGGAAAATAAATGTTTGTTAACTGAAAAAAAAAAGTAAAACATAGGGAACTCCATGTTCTGAGGCCTTAATCTACTTAGCTTTGGAACTCCCATCCCTGCTTACTATATGCTAGGCACTGGGCTTAGTACTACGGATACAAAGTAAGGCAAAAAAATTCTCTCTCCTCAAGAATTTATACTCTAGTAGGGGAGACAACATGCATAAAATGAATTACATAAAAGATATGTACAGAGTAGGTGATGAAAGTTGCTCTGATAGGGGAAGTTACTTGTAGCTGTGATGACCAGGAAAGGTCTCTTGGCAGAAGGGAGGATTTGAGCTGATTTCTCAAAAGAAGAGAGGGAAAATAAGGGGCACACACAGGTAAGAACTCAGAGCCTTCCAGACCCAGGAAAAGCCAGCAGAAAGACACAGCAACGACATAACAAAGAGAGCTAGACTGTGTTTAAGGAACAGCAAGAAGGCCAATGTCGTTGAATCACGTAATGCATAGAAGGAAGTAAAGTGTAAGAAGACCATAAAGGTAGGAAGGAGCCAGGTTATGAAAAGCTTTAAATGCCAAACAAGTATTTATATTTGATCCTCAAAATAACAGGGAGACACTGGAATTCATGGAGGGAGGAAGAGACTGTGACACAACTGGCCTTACAATTTAGAAAAAGCACCTTTGGCAGCTAAGTGGAGAATGAATTGGAGTAGGGAGAGACCACCAGTTAGAAGACTTTTGCAACGATCTAGGCAAAAGGTAATGATGGCAGCTTAGTGAGTAGGAAAGGATACATATAAAGGATGTTGTGAAAGTGGAAATGATAAGATTTGCAGAACAGATTGGACGTGCTGGGTGAGTGAGAATAGATAGCTGAGGATGGCACCGAGATTGAGGGCCTCAGTGACTGGCAGGCTGAACTGCTCTGATTGATGAGTCAGCACTATAAAATTCACAAAGGATTTCTCATATGCAACACACTATATTAAAAACAGCAGTGGATCAGGAAACAGATCAAAAGCAGCAAACGCATTAAGCCTATCAGATCTAGCCTGTCTCAGAAGAGACCAAACTTCACAACTCATCCATCCTTCCTCTCTATGTTCTTGCCATCCACCCTGCCACTGTCTGTTTCTTCCCTTTCCTACCTCAGCCTGTGAGAACTATAATCAAATAAACAGCACCAATGCTTCTGGAAAGGGGATAAGCATATATCAATAGACTCCCTTTTAGCTCCACTCACCATTCCTGTGACTTCAGAAAAAAAACCCCACCAAACACCACCCTTCTCTGGCCATGAGTCCCCTATGTGTTGTCTTCTCCATCAGCTCCTTCAGGTCAGGATCTATCTTGCATTTTCTTTTGTATCCCCCAAATTTATAATGATACTTGGTATATGCTACAATATACCTTTTATAGTCTGCCAGAAAATGTTTTATTGATACTGCCTTGCATTAGTCCCTTGGGAATATCATATATATACAATTTGCCTGAATAAGTACACTAGAAAGTAAATTCCTGGAAGTCACTATCTTCTGTACCTCTTCATAGAACTTTACACAATGTTGAGTATTTAATAAATGTTTATAATGGACAAACTGAAAAAACAGAGATACAGTTGCTACCTCTAACATTGGCAAATGGACTGCTCCACCTCTAAATTCCTATCCCTACTGTAGTTGGAAGCATCATTATCTTCCTTATCCCCTAAGAATGATGATTCCTTTCTGTTTTTGCTTCTATCACAGGGCTTGCTGATCTGTTTTCAGATTCTGTATCCATATTTCTTCAACTCAATTCTTTTAACTTTCTCCATGTATGCCATGCTAACCTGAGCTCTCCTCCCATCACCACCAAGAAACTACCACATTAACCTATTCCTATTCCTGGGACCACCTTGCCTTTAAACTCATCTTCCTTCATTCCTATTTCTGGCAAATCAGCTAAATACTAACTACCACACAGCATTCCCTGTGTAAACATCTGTCTCTGTCTTATAGGCTGAGTATGCACTATGACTTCTACACTGATTAGAATTTTATATTATCTTTACTCTTATTCAAAGATCCAAGTATTGACCTGGGAATGTTTTCTGTGAATAATTTTTTTTCACTATCTACAACAACTTTGGGCTTTACTGTTTTAAACCTTTTTCAAATTTTCCTGGATTAAACTAGAGCCATTATCATCTTAAAAGCTGAAAAATATGCCTCTGCCAATTAATTAGAAAGTATAACTGCATTATGCACACAGACAATAGTTCATCAAAGTTCATCACTCTTTTAAAAAAAATTTCCCAAATAATAATATCACTTTAAGAACTGCAAAGTATTTTCTGTCATTATTTCATTTCCAAAATGGAATAGAATAATTCAGAATTGCTTTCTAATGTCAAACTAAAACTGTCTAGAGGAGGAAAAAGAGAAGGAAGGAAGGAAGGATGGGAAGAGGAAAAAGTCAGAGAGGAGAAAAAAGAGACAGGAGGATGCTCTGGAGGCCAAACTTGGTGGATTTCAAAGTTCACCATAATCTCACACAGCCCTATCTATCAGAAAGGAACCCTCTGCCCCCGTTAGATCAGTCTCCTTACTTTCATTCACAAATACTGTGCTAATTTCTACTATGTTTTTGTATATGTTAATCCTCCATTCATGGAATGCTCTCAGGCCCAGTGTGCTTAGATACTCAGTCATCTTTTCTTTATCTTGACTCTAGCAATCAAGAGTTTATACCACACCTTAGCATTCGATTATATGTGGCCCTTTATTGGCTCTAATTGTTTCATTGTTCAAATCTTGCATCTGCTGCAAAATTATGTAATCTTCTTGAGGGCAGGGATCTGTCTTTTATACAATTGTGGGCTGACAGTAGAGCTTCAACAAACACAGGCCCATTGATTGACTAAATACATCAAATTGTCAGGGGTTCAAGATTCAGAGTATTACTCAAAGTTAATCCAAAAAGATACGGCCAAACCACTAGTTCACAATTAATATAAAGATATAGATCAATAAGGGAGATAATGTATACAAATGTATGGGAAAGAAAAGGTTTTACAAGTTCTGACCTGATGACTTCCATTATACATTGATGTCACATTGAAAGGCTATAGGACATAATAACAGGAGGGCTAAGCTATTAAGATAAATGGAGATTTTTCTGGGATTCATGTGACCCTAACTTTTTCTTGAAGAAGAGCTAACTTTCGTAACTCTAAGGTCTAAAAATAAGGGGTTGGGAAAAGGTATTGGGAAATGCAGACCTGGAGAAAATGCAGAGACAGAAACATTCCTTCTTGCTAGGAATTCAGGAGAATATTAGCCACTTTCAGTTAGGGCCTATGACACTTTCAAACTTAGTATCCACAGTGCCTAGAACTTGCACATAATGGACAATTAATGAATGTTTATTAGACTGAATTTGTTGCATCTCTAGGACAAAGGGTGCCTAGAGTGTCTGTAGTTACTAGGAGTTACAAGGTTTCTTAAAACCTTGACAGACACCTTGTCAAATGGACTATTTATAATGGAATTCGTGTAAATCCTTGTGCCTAACATAGTATCCTACACCTAGTATAAGTGAAATCAATTTGCTGCTGTTGACGCAGATAAAGAATGTAGCCTTGTCCTATACCCTAATACTCACCATGTCTCAGACTTCCTCACTGGAAACACACAGAATCTTTACATTTCATTCAATAATACAGGCACACATGCTATCGGAAGATTTGATAAGCATAAGGTCCCAAAGAGAGATGTTCAGTCATGTCTATATTGTCTTAAGTCACAAAGATAACTAGCATATTTATCCACAAGTATCCATTCTTCATACAACTGTGTTGTTAAACTATGACTTTCATGATTCATTTCATAGTATCTAAGGTTTGTGGTTTCTATGGCCATTCTTATTATATGTATGACGATGTTTTTGCTTAACTGAAAGTACCATCTTCACTCTAGGGAATGTAAATGAATCAATACAACTTGCTGCAGAAATACATACATATAAACACACATTTAATAAATAGCTACATTAATTAAGAGCTTTTTCCACCTATTAGGATCTTTGTGTCTTGGGAGGTTATCCCCATATTCCACAGAATTTGAATTAGCATTTCTAGGTAGAATTACAAGCAGGAAATTGATAAACACCTTTAATTCTCACTTGAGAAAATACACCAAAAGCCATACCCCTGGCCCTCCTCCTGGATTTCATGTGTATATCATAGGATCATAGATTTACAGGTAAAAGTGACCTTAGAAAAGTAATCATTTCACCGATGAGGAAAATGAGGCCCAGATAGGTTACGTTACTTGCCTAGGGTCACACAGCTAGTGAGTCTCTGAGGCAGGATTTAAACCCTATTATTTCAGATGCCAAGTCCAGCACTCTATCCAGTATGCTACATTGCTATTCCAATAGCAATTGGAGTTCAAATGCAGCTCAAAACCAAATGAAGAAACTGAAATGGATAGGAGAAACTGACCAAATCTCCTCTTTTTAAACTCCTCAAATTCAATAGGGTCCTCATTCTAATTGCTATTTTGACTAGCTCTACTTTAAATGGACAAGTTAAGCTCCCAAAAACACAGGCCTTACTCAAAAACCTTCAGTATTTCCCTATTGCCTCTAGGACAAACTACAGACTCCTCCAGCTTTCTGTAATTGAGCTCCAATCTGTCTTTCCAGCCTTGTTTCTCTAGATCCTCTCACATACTTTATATTTCAACCAAACTGGACTACTAGCAGTTGCCTGATTTTGCTCTTGAGACCTCACCTCCCTGCATTTGTGCTAGTCTTCTTTCTTTCTCTCCTTCTCCTTCTTCTTTATGTCTCTCTCAAATGTCCTTCCACATCTAACTCTCTTGAAATTCTCTTCCTTCAAGGTCTGAATGATGTGCCTGCCTTCTCTTCGATGAAGCCTTCCCTTCTCATATAAAAGTGATCTTTCTGCTCTCAAATTTTCTTTTCTTTCTTAATTTTTTTTTGAGGCAATCGGGGTTAAGTGACTTGCCTAGGATTATATAACAGTATGTGTGTGTATGTATATACATACACACATGTAACAGTTATATCTATGTCTATATCGATACCTATATGAAAATAAAATAAGTATGTGAGACCACATTTGAACTCAGATCCTCCTGACTTCAAGGTCAGTGCTCTATCCACTGCACCACATAGCTGCCCCTGCTCTCAAAATTTCTTAGAGCACTGTGCCCAGCTGGATCTTTACTCCCTACCACACTCTACCTCGCATTAGACTTATTATGTGTACCCCTCTCCACCTAAAAAGACAGTCAGACAAGAGACTCCCTGTAAGCAGGGATCATGTCATTTTTCATCTTTGTGTCTTCACTTTCTAGCAGAGTACCTTATACATAGTAGGTGCTTAACAAACATTGTTGGACTGAACTGAACTAGACCGAATTAACAGAATGAGCTAATTGATGTTAGTTATATGATGGTATTATTACAGATAGAGATTAAAGTACAGAGAGGAGAAAACAACAGATCAAGTACCTGCCCAGGCCACTGCAACAAAGAGCTTACAGAGAATGAAAGCACAAAAGCAGAAGCCCACAGCATGTGCTTTCATTGTGACTGAGCACCAGTAATCACTGTCCGATGATAGGAGACTGGAACATCAGTCCCCAAACCAAGGAAAATCGCTCAAGCGATGCTTCGTGTCAACAAGGCTGCTGATGAGAGAGTGAAAGAAAAGGCATTCTATTTTGAATGTGTTCTGCCTGAGTCTGGGGATGACACAGCAGTGTGGAAAAGAATGAAAACTCAAGTGATTGTATGCTGATCAAACCACTCACTGAAGAGTTAAGAAATCTGAGCAGGCAAGCCCACTGAAATATTAGTTTACTCTTTTTACACTGATCCAGAATCTACTAGAAGCATTAACTGACAGTGGTAGGCATCAGCCAACACAATTCACGTATCTGTAATTTTTTAAAAAGTGAAATCCAAAAATGACACAGGGTAGATTAAATGTCATTCTCTTGAAGTGAAATCTGGGTGCCTTTTCACTTACAGAACAACACGTATTTAATGAATCTTTCCAGATAGGGTTCTATTGCTGTATTTTCTGTATTTTTTTTTCCTTTCCCCTACACAAACTTGACCTGCCTATCCAAATCTATCGGTTCAAGCCCAACCTCATCTAATAAGCCTTCTATGGTGGCTATATTACGTGTACCACTCATATCGACATTTAACACCATTCACTGTTAAATAAACTGCCTATACAGTAGAGAGGCAGCACAGTGTGGAATATAGTAGTGCTAAGTCAGAAACATCATAGAGGCTGGAAGCTCAGTTCTGACAACTAATATATAATGGCTATGTGGACCCTGGACAAGTCGCTCAATGTCTCAGTACCCCCAAAGGCCACTGTACTATAAATACCATGACTTGCACAGCATTCACTGATCTGCACAAGTAGAGTTTCCTCATTAGAACTTAATGACATTTCAAGTCCACTCCTCTCCAACCCCTCTTTGAAAAAATCCTTTTCTAATGTTTAGCTCTTACTTTCTCCAACTCATACGGTCTCAGAGAGCAGGCAGCATGGTGTACTACGAGAACAGTTGGGATTTGGCATTAAAGGACCTGGTTTCACAATTCGGTTCAGCCTCTTATAATCTGTAAAATAAGGGGCTGGGGTCAGACTTGATGTTTTTTATGTTCCTTTCCAACTCTAAATCTATGATCCTTAAATGACTAGGCTATTATGAGAGCTCAGAGGACCATCAACAAGCAGGAAGGCAGAGTTATTTTATGTATCAAAAGGACAGGGGGGAAAAGTATTTCTACTGAAACTTCATCATCAGAAATATTAATTTGAAATTAGGGACCTGACTATTAGTTTTATAATGTGTCATTAATGCATTAAAACTTTTGATTTTGCTATTCCATATCTATTGAGTCTTTCTTTCTTTCTTCTTTCTTTCTTTCTTTCTTCTTTCTTTCTGTCTGTCTGTCTGTCTGTCTTTCTTTCTTTTTTCTTTCTTTCTCAATATCTGTTCACAGAAAACTATGCCAGGTTCACTGCAACTCATTTATGCATTTTCTAAAGCACTCAAATAACGTAGGTATACCATGGATTCACTTCTGCTCTCAGATTACAGTGCTGTTTGAAAATTACATATCCTTTCACAAAATGTCATATTTTGTTTATGTGTACCTTGCACTCTACAAATTATATTTGAATTTAATTTCGTCTGCCAAGTAAATAAATAAACCAAATACACAGAAGAATCAACACAGGTTTCCTCATCAAAATGACATATGTTAAAGGCAAAAAAGCATGGTCTAGTTTTTCTCCCAAGAGAACAGATAAGAAAATGTGTCATTTGCCATAAAGTTTTACAGGTCTGAATATGTATGTTCATGCTTTCTAGCTTTGCTTGCCCCTCATTAATTCAATTCAGTAACCATTCAAATAGGCAGCTAGGTGGCACAGTGGATAGAGAGAGGGACCTGAAGTCAGGAAGACTGAGTTCAAATCCAGCCTCAGACACTTACTAGCTGTGTGACTTGGACAAACAGCATAACCTGTCTGCCTCTGTTTCTCATCTGTAATATGAACTGGACAAGGAAATGGCAAACCTCTCCAGCATCTTTGCCAAGAAACCCCAAAAGCAATAATGAAGAGTCAGACACAAAAGAAAACAAATAAACAACAATAACCATTTAAATACCTACTCATGAAAGGTACAATAATTCTCACATGTAAACACCACACCTGACCATGTCACAGCCTCAATCTGAGGAATTCAGCTATATATTAAAAGTTCCTTTTGCTGACTCTTTGAGGGAGACAAACTGACAACATAGAAATAAAAGACAAAACTGTTGGCTCAGCATCTTCTCCAATGTAGCTATTATGGTACAAGCTCTTAGTATGATGGCCATCATTTACTAACACCTTTCATTCAATTACTGAGTGTGTATTGCATGCTAGGCCCTGGTGGCAATAAAGGTGAAAAAGATGGTCTCTTCTCCAAAAAAGACTTATAATTTTGGATGAGAAATAAAAATAATTCAGAGCATGATGATGATGATGATGGCTAGCACCTTAAGGTTTGTAAAGTGCTTTAAAAATACTATCTCATTTTATCCTCACAATAATCCTCAGTGGTAGATGCTATTATTTCCCTACTTTACAGCAAACACTGGCTAAGTGACTTGGTCAAGGTCACATAGCTAGTAAATGTCTAAGGAATTATTTGAACTCAGGCCTTCCTGACACTAAGTCCGGTACTCTATCCACTGTGTCATCTAACTCAACACTATAATCACCTAACTATAACCCAAAAGTTGTATGAGATAAATGCCATGAAGTACTACATGAATTCAGAGAAGGAATAGAATAGATGAAGAGCTAGATGTACCGTGATATAAATAATGAACCAAATTTAATCATTTTCACTGAACCCTTCTCCTCAATGCCCTCACCTTTCCTTTTTTAATCACTGTTATCTTTCCCTTACTCTGCTTACCATTTTTATGACTGCTTTTTTCTGCTTAAAGGATGCTCATTCATAAAACACAAATAACATTGATACAGCCTATGACATATGTGTAATGCTGTCTCTCCCAATGGAATACAAGATCCCTGAAGACAGGGAGTGTGTCATCTTTATGTCTGCATCCTCAAAATTCAGCACAGTGCCTGGGACACAGTAGGTGCCTAATAAATGCTTGCTGATTGGATGATTAATTATAAAGTCTCTCAAAGGCAAGAACTGAATGCATACTCATTTTTTTCTATTTCTTCATCCTTTCCAACAAAGTGAGTATATAATAAATATGTTTCTTACTGAGGAAGTATGTTTTTTATTTTGGACAGAATCTGTGATTACATCAGTGTAAAGAGTTGTCAGGCAATGAGGTCAAATGCCATTCCCTGGGTCACACAGCCTGTATGTGTCAGAGATGGTACTTGAACCTAATTCCTCCTGATTCCAAGGCCATTATTGCTGCAGGATATCATACTCTGGAAATTCAACTGAACAAACATTTATTGTGCTAACTATTGGTGATATAGAAACAAACAAAACAAAATGAAGTCCCTGCCCTCAAAATGCACTAGTCAACTGATTGAAATATGGGGATACGTGGTGGGGCACAGGATGTGGGACACACACACACACACACACAAGCAAAAAAAAACACACACACAGGAAATTGATCTAAGGAGCTTTTAGGGGCTATCATTTTGTTCCCCAGAGAATTTTTCAGGCAGCATGCATGACTTGTGTGTATCCTTCACCTAACAGAACTAAACAGATATAGAGTGTGTCTTTCCTCTGTAGGTTGATGGGACAAGACAAGGTCCTTCTGAAAGCTTTTAACAACTGACCAGTCATACAAACAAGTACCAAAAAATGACTTTGTGTTTTTCAATGAGAAAACCCTCCTCAATGAAGGGATAACACTGGTAAAGACTCACTCTATTCACACAGCATAAACTACCCCATTAGGTACATAGAACCATGGACTCACTGTTAAAAATCGTAAGGGCCCTCAGAGAGTAACTTGTCCAATGCTCTCATTTCACACATGAGGAAACTGGATAACCGAGCAGTTACTCAAAAGCTGACATAACCACTAGCTCAGGTTACCCAGGAAGTAAGCAACAAGTAAAAACATCTAGAAAAGTTTCCATGATAATGGAAGAACCAAAGTCAGGCAGGAAAGAAATGTTATTTTTTTTAGCTTTTCACAAGTCAAGCCCAATGAAAGGACAAAAAGTCATAACACACAAGAATTCACACTTGTATACAATGAAGATATCTGGCTTTTCCCTTTTTCTTCCCTTTTCATCCCGACAAGAAACCAGTGAACTGTTCCTTACCTGATCACAAATCAGTTCCCATTTCTTCTCGTTGTCATATTGGCGAAGCAGTCTGGCTTTGTCAGGAGGTAGGTTCATTGCATTCTGTAAAGAAAGGGAAAACATGCTTCAGATACCACAACAGACTAAAAGGTCAGAAGTGCAGAACAAAATAACACGATTGCGGTTGTTTAATTTTTTTCCCTTTGAATTCCTGGCAACTGAGTTTGCCCAAAGCATACTCTCCCCCACGAGGAGCCATTTAAACATCAAGTGGCCTCAAATGGAGACAAATCCCAAAATTCCTCATTAGAACATTTGAGGAGTATTGGCTTGAAGAAAGAGCCAGATGTTTCATACAATGGAAATGAAAAGCTCCTTCTTTTAAAGGGTCAGCTTTGCCACTGGGCAGTAGAATGTCACCCCCTGTTGTGCTAATGGTACCATTCCGGTCTTCTGTGAACATGACATTGCCTCACAGAAAGTAATTAGCAAAACAGAGCCTTCAGTAAGCAACAGCAATAAAAAATTAACTAACATGTAAGAAGAAACATAAGAAAAAAAATGATACTAAGAAAATTATTTAAAATATATTGTTTCCCACATAAATGAAACTTTGGTATTAAATAAAATATATGGGCTGGTCATAAAGAGAGAGCAAGAGATAACTGAAGGGCAACACCCAATTGATGGATAGGCTCTACTGAAATTCACACAACTTCAAGAAAATGAAAGGAAAGTCCTCAGTATGTTGGGTGGACCCCTGTGATAGATCTGTGGGAGGACATAGATAAGAGTTTCCCCCAACATTCAGATCTTTTTTTTTTTTTTGGTGAGGCAGTTGGGTTAGAGTGACTTGCCTAGGGTCTGAGGCCAGATCTGAACTTAGGTGCTCTTGCCTCCTGGGCTGGTGCTCTATCTACTGTGCCACCTACCTGCCTACCTGCCCCAGATTGATTTTTGTCTAATGGAAGTGACAGATTTCCAAAGATCCCTTCATAATCTCTCACATATTTTCAAAATAGCCAGATCATACTGGAACTGCAGACTCTGGCCAAATATAGAAAAGTTCCTTTGCTTGGTCTTTCTGGGCCTTAGTTCTCTCATCTGTAAAATGGGGATGAACTCAATAGGCCCTAAGACTCTTTCTAGCTCCAGATCAGGGGTTCTTATCCTAGGGTCCATGAACTGATTTTTTTAAAAAATGCTAACTATATTTCAACAGAATTGTTTTCCTCTGTAATCTTATGTATTTTATTTATACATTTAAAAACATTATTCCAGGGGCAGCTACGTGGCACAGGGGATAGAGGTCTGGCCTTGGAATCAGGAGGACCTGAGTTCAAATCTGGCTTCAGACATTCGACACTTACTAGCTGTGTCACCCTGAGCAAGTCACTTAACCTCGATTGCCTCACCCTCCCCCAAAAAAGTAAGGAGAGACAGAAACAGAAAACAAAAGCAAACAAATAAATAAATTAAAACATTATTCCAAACTGCCAAAAGGGTCCATGACACACACAAAAAGCGTTAAAAACTCCTGCTCTAGACACTATGAACATAATAAACGGTCAAACTTTACAAGATTCTATACTCTGACCAACTGAGCCAAGTGACCATCAATTGGATGTCTGGGTTGTACTCCTCTTTTTGGGACCATTTAACTCTTAACTACACACACACCCCCTCCCCATTTTTCCTTCTCTGGGCTTTCACATTCCTTAATCTCCATCTCCCCTCTCAATCATTATCACTTTAATCTTCCTACTGCAGAGTCCCTCATGATAATCTTCTTCTCTGATCAGAAGCCTTCAATAATTCTTACTGTCTATAGAATAAGGTCTGAACTGCTCAGGCAAGCATTCAGGGCTTTCTACAAGCAGGCTTCCGTTCATCTTTCCAACCTCATTACCTGCTACTTTACCATTATATATCCTAAGATATAGCCAAAGTAGCCTACCTGCCATTCCTCGAACACACACTACTTTCTGTCTCCAAGTATTTGCGTGTTGCGCCTTTTACTTGGAATTTAGTTTCCACTCATCTTTACCTACTCATCCTTCAGGACAGAGCTCAAATGCCACCTCTTCCACAGAAACATCCCTTAGTCCTTGATCCAGAATTGATCCTTCCTTCCTCTGAACTTGAATAAGACTTTGTTTACAGTAAGTGTTTAATGAATGTTTGTAAATGCAATTTTATATTTCTGACATGTATTACACATAACCAGAAAATTACTCAGATTCCCTACTAGATTACAGGCAGCTTGAAAGCACTGACATCTTAGTCATCTTCAAATTCTCAATGGCATCTAGCACCATATTTTGCTCACTGTGTTGAATAAAAGTATGTTGAATGAATAAATGACTGCATATTTGCATATAGGTACGATGTTCCTAGTCAAATGCAACCATTACCCTGAACTCCTGCCTGGGTAGGTAGACAGACATCCAGACCACAAACAGAATATTCAGAGTGTCTTTTTTTTTTTTTGGCAGGTGCAAGCATGAGATAGTTCAGAGGTAAGTAAATGTGAGAAGAATACTATAACTCGTGCAGAGCTTGAAATTTTTTCTCTATTTTGTACCCTTGGCCATTAGGATTGTGATTTCTCTATGACTAACACTAAAGATTAACTAGAAGCATCACCTCATCCAGAATATAGCAACTTCCTTACCAGAAACTAAGGGTGATGATTAAGAAGCTATCAGACAGGTCATTGTGGAGACAATACCAATACAAGTGACTCAACTTCATAAATTGTTTTTCCCTTACTCACCAAATCCTCACAAGATATGAATGCTGACAAAAAAACACAAAATTTCAAATACTTCAAGACAACCCAACAAAGGTCCAGGGCCAATGTTTTATATTCATGTTGTCCATAAAGAACCCAAACTTATGATCTTACTGCCCAAATTCTAAAATCTCTCCTTCTGTATAGTTCTCCCCTGAGGACACAGTCAATTGGTAATCTTGCCCCATATCTCTGGAATCTGATCCAGTGACATTCCTGTAATCCAATAATGCCAATTACCCTATCTCAGTGGCTGATTTTCTTCCCAGTTAATGGCCCTGCCTTCCAGGCTGTCTAACATCTCACCTTGCTCTAACTAGTGTAGATCATAATCAATCTGGCTCCCTTGCTAACACTTTTTCAAGCCCTCTTCTTCCTAAAATGGAACAGACAAAGAAGCTCATAAATTTCCCCACTATAAGGTGCTGGACCGATATGTTGCGTCCTAGTCCAGATGAGCTGGGCTGGACTGATCCTAGCAGCATTAGTCATACAGTAATCAGAGAAACACATAATCCCCTGGTGCCAAAAGCAAATGGATGCATCTACTTTGACACCATAGCAATCTAGGATTTTAGAGGTGGAAGTAATAATCATCTAGCACAAATCTCTTGCTTCAATGTAAGGAAATTGAGGCCCACAGATGTGAAGCAATCACAGTTATTCTGTTGGCTAATGGCAAAGTCAAGACTAGAACTTAAGAGCCTGGATTTCCAGTTAGGTAATCATTTTATTATACAATACTGTCTTTCTACTACTAGAGCTATAAAAGGAATGCATGACGAGATTGGTGCAGTAGAAAGAGCACTAATATGACTTCCAGCCAGAGGATGGTCTTGATCAGAGGTGTCAAAAAATAGGAAACCCACAACATTGCTAAATACAGGGGAATCATATTAAAATGTAATTGGAATTTAACAAAATAAATCAAAATATAATAAAGCATAGATAATGTTAATATGTGGTTTTCTAAGTCAATAAGTAGTATGTAATACATATATAACATATCTAAATATTCAAGTCAAATGCAAGGAGAAACTTGAACACTGGGTTACTATGTTTCCACTAAGCTTTAATTCATAGAATATTTGGATCAGAAAGACTATTTTCTCACATACAATCTCTCCATGAAAAAACTGCTTTAAAAAAAAAAGAAGCTATCTGGTAAAATCTGTTTATTCTCACAAGTCCACGACACCAGCATTGTAAACTATTTAATTACCCCTTGCGGCTTACCTCCTCTGAAATATCCAACTGAAATACCCATAATGAACTGATCATTTCCCCTTAATTTATTAATTATTATGAATTCAATCACATCCATAATTGGAAAGATTGTGGAAAGAGGATTATGGCAGTCTTTCTAATTTCAGTAATCTTGTCAGATCTAAGTAACTGACACTGCTCTGTTCAAATCACTTTTTGAGAGTTTTCCTTAAAACTATATAACAGCATAAAAATAAGTAGGTTTGACTAGCCCTTTACTGCGGTGAGGGGAACCCTAAGAATTCAGCATTAATAAAGTCTGCCAAGAAACAAAATACCTAGAAAAGTTATCAAGACGACACCCAAAGTGAAATTTACCTGACATTGTCCAAAGACTTATTTATTAAAAGGTCTGCACTTACTAATTCATTTCTTAAGAAAATGAGATGGAAATAAATCCTACTGGGCAATTTGGGATCAACTATGATAGACAATAATGAATACAGATCTTGATATGTTGTTAATAATAACACTTTCCTCACAACAACCCTGTAAGGTGGCAGGCATAAGTCTTAGTGTCCAGCTGTTGCCAAAGATAGCACTTTTGCAAGAACCACTACAGCAACTGCCTTTACTGAAAAGTTTTATCTCAATTCTACAGTCCTGAGATGGTTCCTCCATGTTCTGTAGATCCCAGAACCCTTCCAAATGGAAGCCAGTAACTCTAAGCAACCCAAGACACCTGACCGATAACTGATAATTCTTTTTTTTAAATACCCTTAGAGATATCTTGCCAGAAGATTTATAGAACAATACAGAATCTGTCTTACGCAGTGTATTCCAATCCTTGACAATTTATCTTAAGGAATTTTAAAATGTACTTTCCCGTAGGATAGACAGAAACGTGGCCTACATCATCTTTAAAAAGGTAACTCTTCCTCTAATTAAAGACTAATTTGTTGGTCATTCCTTTAATATATTATGCTAAACTCTTTCCCTTCCCCTTCCTCAAATTGCAGAATTGCAATTTCCTAATTGTTATCTTCATTGAAGAACATTCGTGTTTTGGGCACAGCCATTCCATGAGTGATCATTTATATGATCATTTTCTGTTTTCATTGAGAAAACAGTTTAGAACTGTTTATACAATATGGGCTTCGTTTTATACACAAGAAGGAAAGGAAGCTGTCAAAAATGATGGATTTGGAGGTTCAAATTCCCACTTTGCCACTCACTACCTGTGTGAACTTGGGCAAATCACTTGTCTTCTCTGTGCCTCAGTTTCCTAATCTATAAAATGAGGGGATAGTCTGAATGACCTCTTAGGTCCCTTTCAGTTCTAAATCTGTGAGCTCTGGACCAAACTGTAGAACTTCAATATAGGTCACAGGCTACTTACTAATCCTTTTTTGAAATCTGTCAAAAAATACTAAATCAAACTTGTCAAGATAGATCTTATGATTGATGGAAACCCCACTTATAAATGGTACCAAACAGTGCTATGCTCTAGCACCCCCTCTTTTAATTTTCATTTAAACAATTCAGTGCAGCTTTCATTATGATTGGAGACATGTATTTTTGCCTGCTACAGCAAAAAGGAAGACAAATATCCTCCTTTAAGATACTGACAGTTTTAATTATTTCTGACTAGGAGAGAAGCAGCATGGCTCAATTGGTGTAGAGTGCTGGACTTGGGATCAGAAAGATATGAATGTGAATTATGCCTTTGGCTCTCACTAGCCTATGGTACCTCCCACATAGTTTTTGTGACGTTCAAAGGAGATGTCAGTTAAGTGCTTTGCATACTTGCTAGTGTTATTCAAATATCAGTTATTATTCAGCAGCATTTATAATAACACAGAAAACTTTTGTACTTAGGAGATGTTTTAAATATTTAAGCAAACAGAACTGTACGTAGTAACTCCACCTTGGGTCCCAAGAGTGAGCTGACTCAAGACTGTCTGCATGAACCAACCAGGATGTACTTAGAATCAGGTGCTTCTCATGGATGGTACTGAGGTTTCTTTGTGGACCTGGTGATCTATTGGTAATGCTTGTTTTTAATTTTTCTGGATTCTCTTTTATGTTGTAGGTTTGGAGTACTCAATCAAGTGTAATGTAAGGATTTAAAAGGATTCAAAGCTTTTTTGGTAAGAAAACACAAATTAAACCTAAAAGGCCCCCTCCTCACCCCCTTATTCTGCCTGTATCCGTGCTGAAACATGTTGCTCCTCCCTATGGGCAAGTATACTAGTTATACTTTTAAAATTTCACAACCAAATAACAACTCTGTTTACTCATGCCTAGCATCTAAAGCATTTGGTTCTCATTTTAACCAGCAGCTAAGAATATCTACACTAAAGGGAGGGAACTGCTAGGAAATTAAGTCATTAAAAGAGTGAGATCCATCACATGACAAAAGCTTGTTTTATCCATCTGATGACTGAAAGAGATAATCTAATGAACACACTTATTCTTCTAGATCAGAGGTTTTCAAAGTTTGGTCTGAGGACCTCTGGGGGTCCCTGAAACTCTTTTAAGGGGTCTACAAAGTCAAAACTATTTTTACCAAAATAATAAGATGTTATTTGCCTACTAAAATACTGCTGCTCCCTTTCCAAACCAAATATCTGTGAGGCCAGATTATCTTATATACTTTCACCAAAATAACAGATTGCAACAGATTGTGTGCAGAAGTAGATATGAAAATTCAGCTGTCTTCTATTAAGCCAAACATTAAAGAGGTTCATAAAAATATGTAAAACAATACCACTCTTCTCACTAAATTTTGTTTTGGAAAATATTGTTATTTTTCATAAAATTATGCTATTTATATTAACATGTAATAGTCCTTTTGCTATTTTAAAATGAATTAATAAATATTTTTTTAAATTCTGAGTTTGAACTTCTAATATAGAAAATATTGGTAGCTATAATCTGCATAAATAAAAGCTCTTTGAGGTCCTCAAAAAATTTTAAGAGGGTAAAGAGGTCCTGAGACCAACAAGTTTGAGCACCACTGTTCTAGATTCTCTAAGCCATAACCTTAATTAAGTTAGAACAGCAGAAAGAAAAAAAATTACCATGGCCAAATTAACTCAGCCCATACAGAAATTCCTCACTGAGCACTGATTTAATGTTCTGCCTTCAGCCTTAAGGGAGTATTTATATAAGAAGCATACATTCAAATAACACTTTATAATTTTTTCAAAACTGTACTTAAAGATGTCCACTACATTACCAAAAACCCCTATAAGAGGAACCAGGTGGTAAATTTCTCCCTGGGCTTAGTTCTAGAAATAAGTTCCTCTTGGGTTATTCCCCCCCCTTTTCTTTTATCATAATTATATTCTCTTTGAATTATCCAGAAATTTGGATAATTGAAGGTCTACTATTATTTGTTTGTACTTTATATTCCTACTTCTAAATTTTTTTTTAAATAATTTTTTCAAAATTGTACTTTAGAATGTCCACTACATTACCAAAAACCCCAATAAAAGGAACCAGGTGGTAAATTTCTACTTGAGTTTAGTTCCAGAAATAAGTTCCTCTTGGGTTATCCCCCCCCTTTTCTTTTACCATAATTATATTCTCTTTGAATTATCCAGAAATTTGGATAATTGAAGGTCTACAATTATTTGTTTGTACTTTATATTCCTACTTTTAAAAGGATTTCAGGTGACTTAAAAGCATAAGTATTGGGCAGAACTGGACAGTTATGGTAAAAACAAAACATGTGTTTTGAGGGAAGAGAAGAATAGAAAGAGTAGCCCTTGTATGCGATGACCTAACTGCTTACTATAGCTGGGGCACTAAATTTAGCACTCCCTAGCAGTTTAAAGCAAGAGGATAATCTCCACATATGTAGCTGTTCTATAAATCTGGTGCTACAGTTAGTCTGCCAAGATCGATTAGCTCCAGATTCTGGAGGCTCAGTACGTTATAACGATGATCCTAAAAACGACTAGTAGGCCCAGGAAACTATATGCTCTCTGCCTATCCTCCTCCCCATCTACCTCACACAACCACTTTTCTTTTTGTCTTGCTTTTCCTGTGTTAGATTACTTTTCAGTTTCTGTAAAATGACTGACTGTAGCCAAGCTCTGAGGACACTCTTCTTTCTGGGAAGGGAATTAAGCAGTCACAATTATGAGTACAATCTTCAGGTCTGTTGATCTTATTGTGTGGTTAGGACTGCTTCTTCACCAAAGATTTTTATTTGTTTACTTTGAAGTCACTTTGCATACTTGAGGCTATTGGAAGGTATGATTCCAGGTAACCATGTTCAAAAGTTTCAGCTACATTACAAGGCAGATAGACTCTTGAGGGTGGGCCTGCAAGCCTAACCACCATTAACAATGCCGTCTTCAAGGGAAAATATGTTCTGAGTTCTAAACAACTAAAAACATAGAATTTCATCTCTTTCAAAGTTGGGGACTTTCTATACGGATTTGCTTTTCTTTATACAGGAAGATGATGTGCAACTATTGGAAATTAATGTTTTCTGAGTTATTTTTCCATTAGTGATACCATATTTTATACTGGTCAGTCCACACTCTGTTGCCCAGTTCTTCTTGGGACCAATGACACAGATTGTCCAGATTACACAAATTACAAATTCAATTTATGAATACACAACAAAATGATGCTATCTGGTCTAAACAGGATTAAGCCCATAATTTGGGCCTCATCAGAACAGTGTGCTAACTAACTACACTAATTAGAGAGAGGAGCACTTCTTCAGATTGTAGCTGATTGCGCAAGAAGAGAGAGTAGTTGAAATATGTTCAAGAAACTACTGCAGATTGCTCCCTATCTCTTGTATCCTCATTCCCTTTTATCATAGAGCCTTACTGTGATGCTGAACAGCAACAACAAAAGTGAAGAGGCTGCAAAGCACACATGATGTAAAAACATCTTTGTGTTCATAATCCGTGAATTAAAACTTTAAACATTCAGTCACCAGCTTCTACAACAGGAGCTCTTCTATTACATTGCTACCTGTTTAGGAAAATAGGGTAGGCTGTCAAGCTTTCAAAGAGTGTTTGCTATGAAGTCAAAGCAAACTACATTTGTCATAGAAGAAAATGCTTGCAAAACCATTTATTCAAGAGCCACACATTGACATATTCTGAACTATAATAAAGGAAGCTAATCAAAGGTTGGGGCCAGCCAGTCAATGTGAACTAAATATGGAGACTCAGGGTCAGTACCAAGTCAAGTCTCATTTGAAGTTAAATAAGAGTAATATTTTGACCCAAACTATTTTGTCTCAGAGCTGAACAAACACTTTGCTTATGTTTTTGGAGGCTCAGCCTTTAAGAATGTCAGTGTAGGCAAGATGCCTTATATCATGGATACATTAAAAATACTGATTCTGGGGCAGCTAGGTGGCACAGTGAATAGAGTTCAGGCCTTGGAGTCAGGAGGACCTGAGTTCTTATGTGACCTCAGACACATGACACTTACTAGATATGTGACCCTGGGCAAGTCACTTGACTCCAACTGCCTCACCAAAAAAGGCAAAAAATAAAAAATACTGATTCAAAGCCTCAGAATACTCTACTGATTGCAAACAAGGAGGCTCATAACTCTCACAGGGGGGTAGATCAGTATATCAGATTCATATACCATTTATGGACCTACCTACTAACTAACATCATTTTTATCACTCAGTGGGGCTAATCAATATCTTTTGTGGAAGAAAATTTGTTTCTCGGGGATTCTCCATTTGTTTTTCTGTGCCAGTGGCTATATAGTGCCCTCAGTTTATACCTTATGGCTTTCTTTAGGCCTTTATGGCAGGACTTCACCTAGATCTGTTCTCCCTTCTCCAAAGCCTCCTGACCCACTCCCTCAATCAAAATTTATGTATCCTAATCACTGATTCTTCATGGTTCTCCTGGGTACTTACATGCTGTAAGCGACGATAAAAGTATGTTAACTCTTCAAGGTGGCATACCAGCATATTAATAACAGCTTTAAGCCAAACGAGTGACAATGATAGGAAATTCAGGAACCAGTGAGGAGGTATTTTGTGACATGTCAGCCTGTCAGGATCTTTCAAATCACACTATGGAAAGAGAGCTATCTATGAAAATGAGCATTTCTATCCTGACCTATCAAGTGCAACTGATCCAGTAGTTACTGGTTGCACTGTTAGCAGGAACATCAACTTGGGTGACCTGGTAGAATGACTTGTTCATCTGGCTTTGTGAAACAGTCTAACTATGCTATCTGAAGGGTGGGAGGGAACTGGGAATGACATGGTCCTTTCTTTTTCTGTTCCACTGAACCAGCAGCCACGTTCATGACATATATTCAGTGTTCCAGTTATTAATATCTTTAAATAAGATATCACTCAACCAAAAGTTTCCACACCATCAATTAAGTATGAGCCCCAGTATTGTTTCCAAATTGACATTCTAGCTATCAAACCCTCCTTAAAATTGGCACAGTGGATAGAGTGCTGGGCCTGGAGTCAGAAAGACTCATCTTTGTGAGTTCAAATCTGGCCTCAGACACAAACTAGCTGTGCGTCCCTGGACAAGTCATTTAACCCTATTCGTCCTACTTTCTCATCTGTAAAATGAGGAAATGGCAAACCACTCTAGTATCTCTGCCAAGAAAACCCCAAGTGAGGTTACAGAATGTCAGACATGACTGAAAAATTACTTAACGATAACAACTTTACTTAGTAAATGTATTACAGTACTCATATCTTCACCACTATTACTATGACAACTATTAGCAAAAAAAATCTATTTACACCGTCACAATGAAATGTGATTAGAATTCTGGCTTTTTTCTGTGAGGCAGCTGTTAGTTATATTCTGTCATTCAGCAAGGCACCCCAGTACCTCTTGAAAACCATAAGCATTTTTAGCTATCACCCCCGCCCCCACCTTTATCTTTCCGATCAGCAATTGGGAAGTGAGACATTGTGAGACATTTGTGAGACACTGTCTCACATCAATTAGAGAGATTAAATCCCTGTTCTTCATGTTAAGTTCCTTTCAGGTCCATACAGTTGTGTACAAAAAAAGGAGTCAAGTTCTTTGAAATCAGTGACCAATACATTCAGTATTTCAATTTCCTCTTTTATAAAAATAGGATCACACAATTTGCATTATTCTTTCTCATACTGACCAGTGCCAACCCTTCTATCTCCTACATATCTCCATCTTTTTTTGCTCTCCATGTCATCAAGCTAAAAGATTATGCCCACCCACATAAAAGACATTCCACTGTCACCCCTCTTCCCAAGATAAAGATTGCAATTAACCACAAACAAGATGGGAGCAGAAATGAGACATTTCACACTCAGTTTCTTTCAAACCTTACTCTCTGATTTTCATTATACCTTCTTTATTTTTTAAGCTCAAGACACCAAGCAATAAGTATTTAATTAAATGTCTACTGTATGCTGAGTACTTTAGCAAGTCGTGAGGAGTATATATGAAAAGGATAAGAAAACTTATGCTTTAGAGACCCCTCTCTATTGGGGGCAGGGATGGGGGAGGAAGGGAAGACAAAATATACAAAGCCATTAGAGAATAATCAAGTACAACTCTATGTCTCACACATAAAAGGTGATTCGCATCATATCAAAGATGCAGAGCTAGAAGGGGCCTTCAAGGTATGGTACCATAAACCCCTCACTTTACAGATGAGAACAAGAAGAAAGGCTAAGTGTTCTGCCTAAAGTCATACATCCATTAAGAAGAGATGAGATTTGAATCCAAGCCCTCTTACTCCAAATCCCACCCTTTTAACACTATAACATGCTAGTGTTTATTGTTGAATACTACATATTCAAGAATTCAGACACAGTTTGTTTTAATGGTAGATTTCAAGCAGCTCCATGAGAGGAAGAGTGTGCTGTAGTGGACAGAACACTGCATCACCAGTCAAAAAACCTGGATTCAAGGCCCAATTCCCACAGTTACCACTTGGTGACCTTGGGCAAGTAACTTATCTGGCCCTCAGTCCCCTATTACACAGGTAATAAGGCTGTTAACTCCTTGCATGGAGCTGTTGCGAGGATCAAATGAAATAATGTGCTTTGTAACCTTGAAGTATGTAAATGTGAATTATGAGAAAATATCATGATGATGTTGAAGAATATGCCTTTTTGAAAATAAAAGTTCCTAAAGAAGTAATGCATACCCAGAAGCATATATTTAGACAACCTTAGAGGTAACTAAAGGTAAGATAAAGTTATCTACCCCTCCTTTTACAAAGGAGGAAATGGAGGCTCAAGATCACACAGGTAGTAAATGCCAGGGGTAGAGGTTGGTCCCAAGTCTTTTAACTGCAGAGCCCATGCTTTCCACTGTAACACTATTTGGATTGCCTACTTCTGCCATGACCAAGTAACAAGATATTGATCCCCCAACCACGGAATGGCAGAGTTGGAAAAGACTTAACAGAGATGATCTAGTTCAAACCCTTCATCTTTCAAATGAAGGAACTAAGGTCCAGAAAGGCGATGGCCTGCCCAAGGTCATAGAGTTGATGAGTGGCAGGGCCAGGATTAGAATTGAGTACTTCAAATCCAGGATTCCCTTCACTCCACCATAGCGCATCTTCTAAAAAACAACACCTCAAGAATCTCTTTGGTCCATAAGACTTGTTTCTACTGGTCTCCATCCGACTAACTTTCTACTGCCATCAGAAGTCCTGACTTATTACTTCCTGTTCACTTAGTCCTTTGACAATCCTTTCATCAAAGAAATTTTAAAAGTTTGAAGACAAAATAAGGCTTTTTCAACCTTGGCATGTCTGAGCTTTTTACAATAGATGTCCAAACATAGCTCCAATCCAACTTCTAGAGCTCTTGGCTTGAAAATTATTGCAGACATACGCTACAATTTGCAAAGGAAGCCTTGCTCACCACATACTGGCTCATATCACCACAGGTCATGTCCCTCTTTTGCCCTAACCCATATTTCAAAATTATTCATCTCTGCCTCTTGCTACCAAGGAAACAAAACAAACATGGTTTTTCCACTTCAAATTTTCCAGATTAATAATTATAAATCCAGATCTTAATTACTATATTATCATAACAAAAATTACTAAAAATTGACAAGCTTAACAAAAAGATGTTATAATTAAATACAATTCTATTCTATCCAAAGCAACACACTAATATTGGTACAACTCTTCTCTATTCTGACACTGCCGCTACCCTGATACAGGCCCTCATTGTTTCACATCTGGGCTACTGAAACAGCCTTCTGGCTGTCATCTCTACCTCAAATTTCTACCCATTCCAGTCCATCCTCCACTCGGCTATCAAAATGATCTTCCTAAAGTGCAGGTCTGACCATGTCACAAACACTACCCTTCACATAAACAATTCTAGTGTCTCCCTATTCCCTCAGGATCAAATGTAAAATCTTCTGTTTGCCTTTTAAAGCCCTTCACAATCTGGCCCATTCCAACTTTTCCAGTCTTCTTACAATTCACTCCTTCCCCCAACGCACTCTGTAATCCAGTAACACTGACCTCCTTGCTGTTCCTCAAACAAGAAATTCCATCTCTCGTTTGCACTGCCTTTTCCTCATGCCTAGAATTCTCTCCCTCCTCATCTCCAGCTCCTTACTTCCCTTATCTTTCCCCCAGTCCAGCTAAAGTCCTATCTTCTGCAAGAAATCTTTTCCATCTTCTTAAATCTTAGTGCCTTGCTTCTGAAATATCTCCAATTTTTCGTGGGGGGGGGGGGCCCGCGCACGTGCCAGGGAGGCATTGTTTGTACATAGTTGTTTGTGCATCCCCATCACTAGACTCTGAGCTCCTTGAGCACAGGGAAGGCTCTTCCCTTTGTAGACCCAGGATTAGCACAGTACTTAGCACATAGTAGGTACCTAATAAATACTTGTTAAATTGACCTGGTACATTTTAAAGCTTCATTTCATACCTACAATTAGTTGGGCTGGAACCAGGGATATGCTGGACCTAGCTTGGACCAGGTTTGTCAAATATTAAACTTTTAGTGTATTCACACCTCAAAAATCAGCAAACATTGCAAATCAGGACTTGATTTCTTGTTTTGCTGATTGTCTAGACTTAAGAAAGTGGTTGAAAAATATTAATGATGCAAATTAGAATTAAAAGCTTATCATATATATATCCCCCCCAAAAAAAACCAGTTGTTAAATATTTACCTGCACCTCTCGGCTGGGGGACACTGTACTGTGAGAACTACAAAGTCTGTGTTCATAAACAAATGCGACTAGAAGAAAAGCAAGAATGATCAAGCAGAGCAGAAAACAACGTGTGGCCATTGTGGCTTCTGAATTCTTTTCTTAGCTCTGCTTACTCACTTTACTGTCTTAACACTTAAAGGAGACAGAATGCCAGAGATGGACAAGACCCTTGAGATCTCATCTAACCCCTTCATTTTGTGGGGATGGACACATGTCCAAAGCAGTTAAGGGACTTAACAGAGGTCACAGTATGCTTGAGACAGAAAGGACTGAAGTCCAGCTCCCTTGCTGCCCTGGCCTCTATGGGGCTTCATAGTTAATTTTTTTTCTGTTTCCTATTTTTCCCAACTCTAACCTAGAGCTGAGCATTTTGATCCTTACTTCCCATTGGTGAGAGGGGATTAAAAGCTAAAATTCACCACCTGCTTTGTTGTGTAACACATAAGAATGTTGTTGAAAGCGCTACTGTTTCCAGCACCCTACTGTTAGAAATCAGCAAATGAGGGGCAGCTAGGTGGCACAGTGGATAGAGCACCGGCCCTGAAGTCAGGAGGACCCGAGTTCAAATCCGGCCTCAGACCAAACACTTGACATTTCCTAGCTGTGTGACCCTGGGCAAGTCACTTAACCCCAATTGCCTACAAAAAGCAAAAAACAAAAACAAAAACAAAAGAAATCAGCAAATGAGTAGAAGCTGATACTACTGATCCCAATCCAAGGCTGTCACTCAGTGGCCTCTTGGGAAAGCTATTAAGACTCCCTCCTTGATTAAAAATAACAACAACAACAACATACAACTTCCCCTACAATTTACCGTAGGAACCACAAATGGTTTATCACTGGCAGTGCTGGACTGGCAACACTATTGTTATGTAATTAAATGAGATTATATATGTAAAGCATTTGCAAATCTCAAAGTACTATATAAGTGTTAGCTATTAATGTTATCTTTTAATA
Source organism: Phascolarctos cinereus (assembly GCF_003287225.1). Lineage (NCBI taxonomy): Eukaryota > Metazoa > Chordata > Mammalia > Diprotodontia > Phascolarctidae > Phascolarctos > Phascolarctos cinereus. Next base: position 240,235,792 of record NW_027556098.1, read on the forward strand.
ATCCTGGCTGTGCTTTAAACAGACAAACCAATCAGCTGCGAAGAGAAGAGTTAACAGAAGCATCATCCACTAATTTGTTCGTGTTTGACAGCTATATCAGCCCACACTTCAGCATTACAGTATAAAGCTTTCCTTTGACTTTTATTCCTTCACATTAGTGGTCATAAAAAGCACTTTCTAAAATACCGATGCCATCCATCCAACCCCATCCAAAGCCCATCACCAAAGGCTGAGTTTATTTCTCCTCTCTCTCAGGGTAGGCTACTCTGCACCATGGCTATTTTATATTCTCCAACCTTCAGTAGATTTGATCCCATGCATTCAACAACCAATTATTAATCTCCTATAATGTGCAAAGAAAATACATTGCTCGCTGTTTTGTTTACGTATAGTATCTCCCCAGCGAGATTATAAATTATTTAAGAGCTCAAAATCACAGATTTATAGCCCAAGAGGACCTCAGAGCAAGGGTTCTTAACCTTTTGTGTATGTCACACTCTCTCCCCCTTTGTTAGTCTGGTGAAACCTATGGACTCCTCAGAATAATGTTTTTAAATTCATAAAATAAAATATAAAATATTTTATTAATCATGAAGGAAACCAATTAGGTTGAAAGAGTTATAAAAAATATTTTAAGTTCCTAGATCCCAGGTGCTTTAATCTAGTCTAACCTCATCTGTTTACAGATTAGGAAAATGAGACTCAGAGAGGGTATGAGACTTGGCCAAGGTCACATGGTACTGAATGGACAAACCAGGTCTCCTCAACTACAGTCCCAGTGCTCTTTAAACTCCACTACATTGCTTCTGTGGAGGGGCCCCCTGAGCTTGTTTTCTAGAGCCATGTCTTTCAGTCAGCACCTCCAAAGCACTCCATCTTCCTTTTTCGCCCATCATAGCAGCTAGCATAGTAGGTACTTAATAAAAACTTGCTCAATTAAACTGCTTAAAAATAAACTGTTGAACACCAGCAAAACAAAAACCTTTTTTCAATACTTGGTCCAGACAGTTGCCAGATTTTGTGAGTATAATGTGAAATATAATTTTCTCAACCAACTAATTGCTTTCCTTCAGGACTTCAACCCTTAGACACTTGGTGATAAAAAGAAGGCCCTTGTTTGTCTTCTTGTTCGATGCATGAAAGGGTTCAGCCTTTGTTGTCTGCATCCATCCTGGGCTAGGATCCACAGGAAATCAAGTGAATGTCACTTAAAACACCCCAGTGTTTTATGTTTTCCCTCCTAGAATGTTCTTTCCACAGACCAAAACCCTACAAAAGTGTATGTTCTGTCGCTGGCCTAGAGACAAGGAAGGACGGTCTCATTTGTACTCCAGGGCCATCAAAGGGCAACAGGAAATAACCACAGCAAAGAACAAAAAAACAAACTCTTTTCCAGGGTGAGCGCACACCTATATTTGCAGGCAGCCAGCTTCTAAGAAGCAAGCCCTGAGCTATGAATCCTTTAGTTCCAAGGGCCAGGTTTGGCAGGGTGCAAAGGGGGCTGGGGGATCAGCTCTGACCATATCCAATCACTTTGCTTCTCAGTTGGCCAAACCCAGATAGTGGGCCGTGGGGACATGACCCTGGACTGCTGAAGTCGGTCCACCCACTAGATGCACTTGGGCTGGAAGCACTTTTTCTGTTTTCAACAAAACAGTATTAGTTGTCCCTCTCTGAGAGAGCTCTATGTAATTGGATACATGCCAAAAATACTTCAGTGGCCATTTAATTTCTGCATTCTGATAACCCTCCACTCCTTTATTCCCCTATCCCTGCTCAAGGAGAGAGGTAACATACCCAAACTAAGTGATCATACTGCCAGGCAAGCAAAGCATCAAGTCCTATTGCAGTCTAAGGTAATACTGAACAACTCAGCCATGTCCCACCTACCTAGTTGTTTTGTTTCTTCAAGGCTTTCTGTCATCTGAATTGTGACTCCCTAACTTGGATCAGTCTTTTTCCTTCTGCTAAGAATTCAACCACAAGATGTAAACAAAACAAAATTATGAAATAGCTAAAGGTCACAGTGAAAAGAGAGAATGACAAAGACTTTACAATTTACTTGAAAAAAAAAATAAAGCAGTAATATTCTCATTCCTAAAAGCAACTCTAAAACCTGACCCTAAACTAAGTTCTTTTTTTTCCTCCCCTGTCCCACCTCACAGGTTCTTTGGCTTATTTTAGTTGAGTTAGATACTTAGCAGCAAATGTTGACAAACAAGTTTGTTTTTCTTGAGAGGAATATAAATAAAAACTATAGTTAGTGCTCTCATTTAGCATGGGTGAGAAATGAGGTATTCTGTTGAATAGAGAAAAGGCTTGGTTTAAGGCTCTATTTTCTCTCCTCTTTTCACTCCTTTCTTTCATTCTCTACATAATCTCCCCCATGGTGATCTCATATATTCCCATGTGCCTATTACCTCAAAAAAAAAAAAAAGATTCCTACCACCTAACTCCAGCTGCTTGCTAGATGTCTCCACCTGGATGTGGAGCACCCAAGTACCTCAAGTTCATAGAATCATACATTAATGTCTGAGAGGGTACTTAGAGACAGCTCAACCTCTTCATTTTAGTTCAGTCATTTCAATCATTTGTCCAACTCTTTGTGACTCCATTTTCGGTTTTCTTGGCAAAGATACTGGGGTGGTTGCCATTTCCTTCTCCAGGTCATTTTACAAATGAGGAAACTGAGGCCAACAGGGTTAAGTGACTTGCCCAGGGTCACACAGCTAGTTAGTATCTGAGCCTGGATTTGAACTCAAGTCTTTCTGCCTCCAGCCTCAGATCTCTATCCACTGTGCCATCTAGATGCCCCTTCATTTTACAGAGGAAGAAACTAAAGCCAGGAGAGGTTAAGGTCATATAGGTACTGAGTGGTAGGGCTAAAATTTGAACTAAGTTCCTCTGACTCCTAATCTAGTGCTCGTCACATTGCTTCACATCTAAAGCAAAATCATCTGTATTCTCAAACATCACCTCCCACATTAGAACCCTTGGAACTATCCTCAATGCCACCCTCTCCTTCACCTTCCATATTCAGTCATGAAAGGATTACTGTCCAGAATGTTTCCACAATATACCCTTGTCTTCATTCCTACTGCCACTGTTCAAATTCAAGACCTCATCATGTTACCTCTATCTTTACTACTGCAGTCACCCCCTAAATGGATTTTCTGCCTCTAGTATCATCCCCTTCATTCCATACTATACTGTCAGGAGTTCTGAGCATGTCACTCCCGTGCCCTCAAACCTTCAAAAGTTCTGAACTACCTACCTAATCAAGGCCAAATTCTACAGTCTGGCAGAACAAAATCCTCCATAATTCAGCTTCAGTCTACCTCATCTAACTTTCCAGCCTCCCCTCCCCTCCAGACCCTCTATGATCTGGCCAAAACAGACCCATCACATGTTATAAACATACCATGTGCTAAAGAGAATGACTTTTGCCCATGATCATATAACTTTTAAGTGGCTGAGCTGGGACTTGAATCCATCGCTCTTTCCACTAAATTACTCTGCCTTCTTTTGATATTTCTACTGCCCTCGAATGAAATAAAGCATTTATTGTTTACTATGTGCAAATCACTGTGCTAGGTGGATACAATTAGAAAAGCCAGTCCTTGATCTCAAGGAGCTTATATTCTGATGGTTAATTCAACACATGGAAAGTTTCGACAGCAAGTCAGATAGAAAGGGCCCATGGTCTTTGTGGTACACTGACAAAGCAGATGATAATGCCTCTTCTTTAATGTCCCTTCCACTGATAAAATCCTCTAAGCTCTGATGCTGAACCATTTGACAGTGCCAAGGACATCCATGTAAAGGACTTTCTTCTCTGGGTCTTCCGAAGCTGCAGCTATAGCACCTGCAGGATGAGGTACTAGGCTGCATCTCCACAAGGGTTGTTTCCCTCATCTCCTCACAGAAGCTATTACTGCTATTTGTGCATTTCACATATTTACCACGCCTTATCTACTTCATCACTCTATAAACTCCAAGAGTGAGCATAATGTCTTGTTAATCTTTAAATCATCCATTAAAAAAAGAAGGGGAAAAAACTGCCTTTCTATCTTATCATTCTATATTCTTATAGAGAGATACTACTCCCAATAGTAAGAAGAAAAATATCAACAGCAGAAATGGGCAGTATTTCATTAGAAAATTATCAGCCACTAAAATCTAAGGTCTCAAATGTTAATACACAAATGTGTAAAATATAAGTAATAAACAAGGTGAATTAGAATTGTAGAGATGTCAAACTCACGGGTGGCCCTCTGGTCAGCAAAACTCTTGAGTGCTTTGGAAACCAGATTATGATGTAACTGAAATGTTTAACAAAATAAATAAAAAGACAACACAACATAGATAATGTTCATTTGTGCTTTCCTAAATTAATGTTTGAGTTTGATACCACTAAGTTAGAGAATCTAATGCAAGTAGGTAAATTTGACACAGTTAAAACAGACTTAGTGAGATGAGACTCATGATTGCAATATGGCTCCAGAAGGGTATACACTAATCAAATGAGAAGCATTGTGTACTTAAAAGAAATAGTCAAATGAGGAAATTCAGAAATCTGAGGATGGAAGCACAGCAAAAACCATTTGGGTAAAAATCAATCAATCAAAAACAGAAGCAATACTGTCATGGGAGTAGTATGAATACCTATACAGAAGGAGGACACAGGTGAGAAGTTTAGAAAACACTACAAGCCAAGTATGAAGATATGACATAATAGTATTCAGGGCTTTCAATTATCTGAACATCTGCTAAGTTCTGTCTCTGACCAAAGCAGAGAGCTAATAAATTACTGGCTTACTTTGCTGATAATTTCAACCTTCAAAAGGCAGAGGAAACAGCAAGGAAAACTGCTATTCTTGACCTGATTGATAAACAAGGAGGAAATGATAGCTAAGTAGAAACAATGGGAACCTTGGGGGGAAATGGACACTATCTTAGAATTTGTGACAGAGAAAAGGCAAAGCAGACATAGCTTGGCATGTACGCTAGATCTGAAATAGAATATTTCAAAGGGTTCAGAGGAAGGATAGGATTCCATGGACCAAGTTTTATGAAATTCAGGCCAAGAGTGATGGGAAATTCTCAAGAAGAACATTATGAAGACAAAAACAAACAATTCCAATAAGAAATGGGGAAGCTGTCTAAAGACTGATGTAAAAAAACTTACCAACCAACTTAGATTTTGAAAGATATATACAAAAAATGTAAGCAAAAGCAGGTAATGAAGAATGAATACAAAAGTTTTATTTGGTCCAGTAAGAGGTATGAGTACAGAAACACTAGTATAATGTTGCTGTAGTTATAGGGTAGTCCAACCCTTCAGAATATCTATTTGAAATTATGCAATGGAAAGTGACTAAATTGTTCATATAGATTAATCTTTCTTTCTATGGTTGGGCAAAAAGAACAAGCCTCAAGTGGTCAGAGTGGAATGGGATATTAGAGGGATAAAACTGGCCCCAGACTTGCCTGAGAGAGTAGTTCAGAGCCCCTCTTAAGAGAATATACTTGGGGCAGCTAGGTTGCACAGTGGATAGAGCAGTGGCCCTGAAGTCAGGAGGACCTGAGTACAAATCTGGCCTCAGACCAAACACTTGGCACTTACTAGCTGTGTGACCCTGGGCAAGTCACTGAACCCCAACTGTCTAAAAATGAAAAAGTTTTAAAAATTAAAAAAAAAAGAATATCCTCAGTACGGCACACAGGGTAGAATTAAGTGCCCTTAGAATAAAAACAAAAATAACGGTATTATTAAGGAAATGGATGGGGAAAAGGAGGGAGGTGGAAGAACATTTTAGAAGGAAAAAAATTTTGTCATTTATTATCAACCTATCCAGTCCTAGGCCATCCCATCTCCTCCACTGACCTTATTGTTTTCAGGAAGATGTTTATGCCAACCCTAAACTTAAAACTTAAGTCAGTATGTGAAAAATATATATAGGAGCTTGTTAATAAAGCTAATTTAGATTCTTCATATTTATAGAATCACTGATAAAATGAGAACCAAAGAGGATCTTAGAGTTTATCTTGCTTTAACCCCTTTATTGCAGAGATGAAGCAATTGAGGCCAACAGTTTATATGACTTACTCAAACTCCCAGAGGCAGTTAGTAGGAAGAGGTAAATATACTTTCAGTAGGTATGATTTGTAACTATCATAAAAGACCAATGAATCTTCTTCTAGGCATTTGCCACAAACAAAAATATCACCAGTATATGTAGAAGCATCATCAACTAAGTGTGCAAAAGTAGATTGATTCTTCTTTACAAAGTCTGTAAATGCAGAGTAATTTTCTGTAATTTGTTGAAGGAGGGCTCCAAATCAAAATCTTTAAGCCTAAATACTTAAAAGGCACACTCATGTTTCAAGCACAAACAATACTTGGATGCAACCAAGTCATATGATTCAGAAGCTTAGACTTAAAGGAAATTTAATCTCTACAAATCAGAAGAGTATTAGGCTTATATTTTCTTTACAAGTAAATAGCTCTTTCTTGAAACTTAGCAGATAACTAGGTTTGAGTTTCCATGTCTCTGGAAGAAGAATTCCCTTCTAAATTAACATTTATTTTCTTAATAAACCCTTCAAACGCAATTACTCTTTGCATATTTTCATTTTAATTAGTAACTATTGGACAGGAAATCAAATGGCACCTATTCAAACCCACAGGAGTGAATTAGAAGACTTCTTAAGTTCTCAGTCATCCTCTTGATATATTTGTTTTTTGCTTATGCTGCAAGCAAGTAAATTTAATGTCTTATAACATCACCAAATGTAAGCAAACTATGGGGCTATATAAACCAAGAAGTCCCTATCATGTTCAGTTTTATGAAAAATAAAAGATCTAAATACTTACTTTCTGTAAAACCTCATTAATTTGGAAACCACTTAGTCAAAATCTCCATTCAGTTAGGGCACTATCAGATAAGCCAGAGTCAGAGGTAAGTGTAGCTCAGGATGTGAGCAACAGGGGTCAAGAAAGGAGAAAAAAATAAGGTAGCCCCACATTTCTGAGATTCTTATAAATGTGTTGAGTAGATAAGAATGACCCATAATTAGCACATATTACTAGGATGATATTTACCTCTGTACCATTAGTAAGCTCTCAACTACTGTGTAAACAATCTTGGAAGTAAGATTGTTGGGGGCAGCTAAGTGGCATAGTGGAGAAAGCACTGGCCCTGGAGTCAGGAGGACCTAAATTCAACTCCAGCCTCAGACATATAACACTCACTAGCTGTGTGCCCCTGGGCAAGTCACTTAACCCCACTGCCTAGCCAAAAAAAAAAAAGGAAGAAGTGTTGTCTACAGTGAAGTGAAATAAACTTTTTTTCAAGAACTTTTAAGTCTTTCAGTAGCAACTTGCATACTGAATTTCAATTAATGTATTAACTGGATGATTATTTACTTTACAGGAGTAAAATGAAGCAAGAAAAGCAGATACTGCATGCAGCTTACTAGTTTTAAAAATGTGTTTTTTAAAAGGGGGGAAAACACTAAGACCATTCTGCAATTCTTTTAAAATATTTTACCATTCTGACTTTTCATTAGTTCTTATAGGATTTCACCCTGACCCCTCTACTACTATTTATTTCCCAATCAGTAAAGTTTTCATTCCTTTCTTCATTCAACACGTATTTAATATTAAACAATACTGTACTTTCTTCCTAAGTAACTCAGTTGCTGGCCAGTTTTCTCAAATCCAACATCAATCTCCTTTCAGAAGAAAAAAAAATTATACAAAGATTTCCTTCTCACAAAGTCCCCAAAGAACCAGTCATGTGACAATGAAGGGGGTGGGGAAGAGATATGTTCTACTGGCTCAGCAAAATCCACTCTCTTAAGGAAAAGGAACAAAGATGTTTTTGCCTAACCTTACATGACCGGTCACAACACAGAAATAACTGTGGTTTTAAAAAGTGGATATTAGCGTATATGATATAGGCATGGGTAGAGTAGACCTCTGACATACAACCTCTGGGTCACTGTTTCCACAATAATAACATCACAAGAGAGAATGAATACACTGGTTTCACCTTACAAGACCTTAGCCTCTTTAAGGGAGGAGCTGAGATAGAGATAAAAATATAGAGATAAAGTTCAGAGGGAGAGGAGGTGGAACAGAAAGAGGAGGAAGAAGAGGAAGAGGAGAAGGAGGAGGGGACCAGCATGATAGCAGCATGATTTTGATTGTCCTAGCTGCTATCTATTACAATCTTGGAAATTTAAGCTACATGCAAAAAAAAAATGTGGTTAAAAGATATTCTCTAAAGTGGTTCTTTTACTTCTGAATCTGAGTCTCTGACTATGTCACTCATCTATATGTAGTTCCCTACAAAGAATGAAGTCCTTAGACAATTTCTCACAAATCTGAACCAAAGCATGTGTGTATGTACACACACACACACACACACACACACACACACACACACACACACACACACACCCGTGCAGCAAAGGTAAGTTAGCTGCAGCCATCGGTCCAGTGATGTGATCAGCCTCACTGCTTTCTTTGATCACCACATCACAGAGGGCCACCCTAAAATAGGCATTCAATCAAAGCAAATAGGACAGTAGCCAGAAAACACTAACCTGTTTATGCCCTTGCCTTCCTCAGCCTGCCAGTCAAAACACTGCAGCCCTCTGACGTGAATCCAGATAGGCACAAACTATAGCTTCCAATGAACTCTGATCCCGCCTGTGATCATTTGCAAAAATATTCCATCACTTCATAGATAGTTTATATGGTCAATGAACTCTGATCCTGCCTGTGATCATTTGCAAAAATATTCCATCACTTCATAGATAGTTTATATGGTCACATACATTTGCAGTGCATTCATATCTTTAAATTGATATATAAGCTCACGTACCATGGATCTGGAATGTGACAACGAACTTTAGTTCCATTTTTTTTAACTACTTCATAAAAACTAGGAAGGAGTTGTTTAAGTATTTGTGTTTAGGAACCTCACTAATATAGAAAATTATTCTATACCACTTTATCCAGGGAAAGGTATGAGTGTGAAAATGTGCTCTTTTTGTGCTTTCTTTTTCTTCAGCAGTATATGGTTCATTATCAATGCCTTTTCCAGGGACCCCATGACCAGTGTAACTCATATGAGCTGGAGCATTTTGATCATGTCCTAAGTAAGGCACCTGGCAACAATGTTACCAATATATATCTCACAGCAGGGGGCCTAAGATTGTGCTTCAGAGGCTTTAATATAATCCTTCAAAAGACTTTTTTTTTAAAGTGTTTTCCTATCTCCCCAAGAGGACACTTGTGAGCCCAATCCCATCACTCATGGGCACAGGAGCCTTGATTTGATCTGTTTTTAACCTGGTTTGGTTCTGCCTTCCTTAGGCAGACTAATGACTGTAAGGACTACACCATGATGGCATTGGGCTTAGTAAAGATATACAATTAGCTTAGCCCACTGCATCTCAGAACTCCAGAGCCCAACCAATCACCAGCCTCAGCATCTCTAGCAGCAAAGTCTTAATAGGCATGGGCCACACAGGGTCTAGAATTTTTCTTTTTAAAGAAATCTTGATAAACATACCTGATGAAACACAAAATATAAGTAGGGCACAACTAGAATCTTTTTTGCATCATGTCCCATTATGTCATACAAAAATATCACTAATACAATAAAGTACTCTCTCTCCTTTGGCAGTTATGGAAATTTCCTTCAGCCATCAGTGAGATACAACCTAATGAATTCCTACAACAACTTTTCATTGGAGACTACAGAAAATGGATGGTCAGTTTTGGACAGCCTCATGTTCCATGAAGCTCTCTTGAGCTCTTTCTGATGTTAGCTCAGCAGAACTGGATCAGCATAGAAAACTATGTTTGCAAGACAGAAGAAATGCCTCTTACAAAACTGAGGTACATTTCTGGAGTTGCTTTACAAGTTGTATCTTGCAAATTGATAAAAATAAAAGTAAAAGCTATCACACAGCTTCATAAATTAGATTCACTGGTTTAAAAAACAAAATCAATTTGAGGTACATTCATTAAAAAAAATTACTGTTAACAAAGCAATTTTTAGAACACATATTAGGTTCCATTTACAAAACAACAAAAAAAAACACCAAAAACTGTAAGTCCAGTTCCTGATAAATATGAAGCTTGCTAAAGACTTCTTTTTTTCTAATGTATTAAACTAAAGAATGCACATTAAGGATGACTAGTTGGGCTCTTAGACTGCTAAGAACAGCAGAAACATCCTGCTGGTATGTAACAATTGTCCATGAAGTGGTTCACTTGAACAAAGCTGTCACGTAGTTGGAAAGAAGACCATATCCTGCCACCTGGACTTGACTCTGGACAAAGAGAGCAAAAGTTAGTAGGATGTAGGCTGGTCTCTTCTACCACACTCTTTCCATAAGTCAGGAATACATTTTTATGATATAAAGGATATGGAAATGTAAAGGGGAAAAAAAAGTCCAAAAGAGAAAAGACTGCAATTAGAACAGCTCCCTGTGGAGCATCCTGAGAGCCTTTGCTGAATAACATGCATCAGAAACAACATGATGAATTTAGTATACAGTCAATCTCACTATTGCCTAGTGCCTCTTCTAGCTGAGATAATAACAACAGCTGGGTCGCCCAGACCCCTTCAGGGAGCCGAGTGGTAAGAAGACCTATCTCTGGGGAGGCCTTCCTCCCTGACCTTCCTTCTTCCTCACCAATTCCCCCTTCTGAGGGAGCTGGACCAGATCCAGTGGGGCTGCAGGTTAGGAAGAAGAACATGACTGCTTATATAACATCACCTTAATGAGCTGAAGGACACAAATTCTAAGCCTTCTTATGTGAGGACTAACAAGACTTAGCATTTGCTCTGCCGTTGAATCCTAAAGTCCTCTAAGACTCAGTGTCTTCACTGACTCTTTGACTGCGGGACCCCTGGGCACTGTCATCTAACCTAATGATATATTCTGAAGAACCTTCTGCCTTGCCATCATCCTTTCTACTGTAGAACACTTGGCTTCTGGGCCTTTCAATTCACTCTACAGTTTAACTTTCTTTTCTGTATCATCTTCCCGCATTAAAATACAAATTCCTTGAAAACAGGAACTCTTTTTCAATTTATATCCCCTGCACTTAGTACAGTACTTGGCATATAGTAAGATTTAATAAATGCTTTAATTCATTCATTACAAACTGTTTTACATATATTATCTCATTCCAGTCAGTTGACTAGCATTTATTACGTGCTACTATAACGCTAGTATCTGGGAATGCTGAGATTAAAATGACTTGCCCAAGGTCATGTTGTCGTTATGTGTCAAAGGTGGGCTTGAAGTGAGGTATTCCTGACTCCTTATCCAAACTCCAACTCTCCACATTGCCTCTTTTGTGTAATTAAGACCTGTAATTTAGAAAATAAACGTGTCAAATTAAAACAGAGGACAGAAACCAAAGTGGAGCATCATTGGTCCTATCACATATAGGCATACTAGCCATTTCACATTGGGTAGGATGGGTAGGATGGAGCAAAATGCAACCTTACAGCAGAAATAGTTAATTCATTTTGGGAAGACTGACACACATTCTGGACTCTGACTTTTTAGATTTAGCCACTATTGAAAAAAAAGAAAACAGGACTTTGATGAGAATAAAATAAGTATTCTTGAACTTAAAATTAGATTCAAATTTGCCAACCTCAAAGCTTTCTACCTAGAGAGCCTTAACTTCCCATGAATTAGAGGAGTGGGGAATGGGGAGGGAAGGAGTGGCCTGAAAAACCCACACTGTCAGCCAATATTTAGAAAATGGTGAAAGGAGATCAGCTTGCCTTCTCAAGCACTATCAGAGTGCACCCTACATAACGGAGTTTACACCTCCACTCTTAGTATCCCCGGGTAGGGATACTTGGCCTAGCAGGGGAACATGTCAGTGGGAGTGAGGTGAGGTGGAGGAGGGGTTACAAAAAGGCTGGAGGAACCACCCAGTCACCTCAATTCAAAAGTCCTCCAAGGAACAGCTCAGATTCTCTCTCATGTATATGACAGCTAAAGCATGTGCCTTGATGCATAAGAAGAATCAAACTGATACATCTCTTAGTCTTTTTTTCCCTTTTTTTGGGGGGGGGGATTGGGGACCAATTTAACAACTTGTTCTCTTAGTGGTGCTGAAGAATATACTACTTAGGGGCAGCTAGGTGGCGCAGTGGATGGAGCACTGGCCCTGGATTCAGGAAGACCTGAGTTAAAATGTGACCTCAGACACATAACACTTACTAGCTGTGTGACCCTGGGCAAGTCACTTAACCCCCATTGCCCAACAAAAAAAAAAAGAAAAAATATGATACTTATTTATCTCACTTTTCATTTTATCTCTGGGTATTGACTATAATAACATGTCATCTATCATCAGGGTTATCCCCCTCCCTCACCTAACTTGTTCCACAATGTAGGCAACACTGCTTGATTCACATTTGGGTGCTTTGTAATAGTGGATGGATCCTTAAAAAATCAAATCTAACATTGCTTCATAAGTCAATTTTGTAAATCCCAGCCCTGTGAAAGTGAAAGCAGACAAAGGCTCTTCTCCTGGCCAGAGGGATCCTGGGGCTGAAATTCAGACAAACTCTTTAGTGGATCCAGGTTTATTTTTTGGCAACATAACATACCTCAATCTTTCCAGAAACCAGTATTGGGAAAGCCAAACATCAAATTCCCAAAATAACAAAAACAGGAACTTGAAACTGAATGTACTAATAGCTATTTATCTCTCTCTTTATTTCCACAGATATACATACTCTGAACTTCCTGAAGAATAAAGTTTGAACTCCTTAATCAGGCAAATTCTTCCATGACCTGGCCCCAACTTAACTTAACAAGCTGACTTCATACTATCTTCATTCATATACCTTATGCTCCAGTCACACTGTTCTATATTCCTTATACATATACTGGGTTCTCTGACTTATTTGTTTTCACTCATATTTTTCCTTATATGTATAATGTGCTCCTGCCTCTATTCCCCCATCCCATATCTACCTATTGGCATTCTACTTATCTTTCAAGGCCCAGCTTAATCTCATCCATAAAGCCTTCCTCAATCTCCCCTTAATACCCTTCCTCACTATCAATAAACATTTATTAAGTGCTTACTATGTAGGCTTTATTAAGCTGGCACTGTGCTGGGGTTACCAAAAAAAAAAAGGCAAAAGATAATATCTGCCTTCAAGGAGCTTAAAATCTAATGGGGCAGACAATAAGCAGACAAATAGGTAAAAATAAGCTATATACAGGATAAATAGCCAGTAAAGGGGAGACATTAGAATTGAGAGGTTGAGAAAGGCTTCTTGTAAATGACTGGATTATAAATTGGGACTTAAAGGAAGCCAGTAGGCAGAGATAAGGAGGGAGAAAATTCTGAGCATAGTAAATAGCCAAAGAAAATTCCCAGAGCTGAAAGATAAGTATCTTGTTCTTGGAATAACCAGGATGCCAGTATCACTGGATCAAAAACTACATGTTGGGAAGTAAGGTATGAGAAGACTGGAAAATTAGGAGGGGGTTAGGTTATGATGGGCTTTGAACGCCAGGCTAAGGATTTTTTTATTTGATCCCAGAGGCAGGGAGCCATTGGAGTTTACTGAAAAGGAGTGGCGTGTGTGTGTGCGTGGGTGCGTGCATGTGAGAGAGAGAGAGAGAGAGAGAGAGAGAGAGAGAGAGAGAGAGAGAGAGAGAGAGAGATGACTGACTGACTACTTTGGTGACCAATGAAAGAGAGAATTGGAATAGGGAAAGATTTGAGACAGCCAGACCCACCAAGAGCTTACTAAAATAGTCTCGGCATGAAGTAATGAGGATTTGCACCACAGTGGTGGCAGTGTCAGAGGAGAAAAGGGGGTATATTTGAAAGATTTTGCAAATGTAAAATCAACAGGCAACAGTAACAGACTGGACGGTGGGGAAGGTAGAGGAAGGGGGAGAGGAGAAAATGAGAAGTCAAAGATGACTCCTAGGGATTGAGAGAATGGTGTTGCCTTCTACAGTAACAGTGAAGGCAGAAGTTGAAGAAGGTTTAGGGAGAAAGTTAATTAGTTCAGTTTGGTATACGTTGACTTTAAGATGTTTACTACTGGACATCAGTTTAAGATTTATAAAAGGGAGTTGGAGACGCAAAACTAGAAGTCAACAGAAAGGTTAGGGCAGGATAGGTAGATCTGAGACTAAAGATAGTAATTCATGGGAGCTGATGAGATCACCAACTAAATTGGTATAGAGGGAGGAGAGAAGAGGGTCTAGGGCTTGTCTGCTACCCTCACTGAAAGTGGATTATCTGAACACTCACAGTACTTGTATCTTCTTATGTACTTATCTTTGAATTATATTTTCATTATAGCTATTTGTGCACATCTAATATCTTCTAATAGATTCTAAGTTCCTTGAGAGGAGGAACCATGCCTTATTTGTCTTTATATCACCCTTAGAATCTAGTAGAGTTCACTGTTTATAGAAGGAGGTAGGGAAGGAAGGAAAGAAAAAATAAATATCACTTAATCTCTTTAAAATCAAAGGATTAGAAGAGCAACCATTTATTCTACCTATGAACCTCCAGACAAGAACCTAAACAAATCTATCACATTAATGAGGCTTGACTCTACTTTTAAAGGCCTGTGGTCTCAAAAAAAGGTTATAACCTCCATCGATGATCCATTCCAGTAATTAGCAACACTGCCAGGAAAGTCTTCCAGATGTCTAGCCTTGAACCAGCTGAAGTCCTTTTCTCATTTCTTTCTTTTGTATTCGTTTATATTTGTTTTAGAGATTTGTTGTTCCTTTGGACTGCAGTTCCTATGGAGGTCTGCAGTACTTGTGAAAAATTCCACAACTTATTTATAAAAAGTCCTAGAAGTCATTCACCTCAGCAATCAAAGCATCCAACTAATTCCAAGAGCAGAAAGTACAAAAACTGAAGACTAAGAAGTGCATGTTTCTGGACCGTATGTCTTAGTGCTATACTAGAGGAAAAACACAGTGACGTATGTTCAACATATTCCTGCTGACTGATAGCTAGAACTCCTCCCTCTCTCTGTGTCTCTGTTCTTGTCTCTCTGTCTCTCTCTTCTGAAAAGCTTCCTATAGGTTTCCAGCTGCAGCTATCAACTAGCTGGAAGAAAATTTCTAGGAGTGGATCTTCTAGTATCTGAAATCTCTGTGTCAATTCTTCTATTGCAATAGACCAATGCACAAAATCCATTTTCTAATCTCTAGTTCCTTTTCACCTGGGGTCACAAATTAACAAATCGCAAAGAAGGGACTGGCCTTACAGTCAGTTCTATTTTTCTGAACTAGCTGTTTCTACCCCACATAACATGAATCCTGTCCAGTTATATAAACATGGAACTTCTAGGTATCTTTTCCTTCTACATATACTCCATCTACTGACAGTAACATGTACCTCTAATATATACATATATGACCCCTTTTATAAAGACTTCAAAAACCCTTAATTAATCAGATGTAGGAACCTTTGCTATTTCTCAACAGTCCTCACTCGTGAAAGACTCTCAAAGTGCAAGAAAATCTGTATGTGCTAAAATTCAGCTTACCAGATATTTTTAAAGATTCCTGATATCTGAAAGCTCCTTCCTCTCAAAACATCAGCACATCGATGATCTTCTAGGAGACAATGAACTTCAAAACCTAGAGCTAGAATCTAATGCATACAAAATGTCATATACCCCCCTTGATTTTAACCCATGTAACGTATATTAACTTATCCCCAAGCTTGGTCTAGACGTGGGGAGAAAGAAAGGTGGGTGTGGTACAGGCAGGTACTAATTTACAAGGATATGGGGCCACAACTGAGGAGAGGGACTAAAGACCATATTGCTACCACAGGCTTTTTATGAGAGCTAGACTACATCTATCTATCTATATCTGGCATCAGGTCATCAGCCCATTTAATATGAACCTCTTATGGCACTTATTATCTATGCCACTCATTTAGAGGAAAAAGTAGAGGATCTAGGTTCAGATCCCAGCTCTAACACTTAGCTGTGTGACAAGGGATAAATTATCTAAACCTAAGACTCAGCACTTTCATTTGTAAAATGGGTATCACAATAGTTACACAATTTTATCTACTATTTTGAGGAAAGATATTTCAGAAAACCTTAAAGCCCTATGCAGATTTGATGTAACATTATTTGTCTTTGATTCATTTATTGTACTTGTATCCCCAGAGCCTATCAAAATGTCTGGTATACAGTAACTTATTTATTAAATATTTGGTGATTAACTAATATGCTCTCCTACAGTATTTCCTATATTACACTGTAAACTCCTTGAAGGCAGGAGAGTGTGTTTTAGACTGTTTAATATCCCTGGTGTGGCAACCAGATGTTCTCTCCAATTTGGCCCAGAATCTAGGGAGCAGTGAAGTGGGCAAGAAAGAAGCAAGGGGAAGGTAAGGAAATCGGGGGAGGTCTGCCTGAGATTTGGCAGGCTGTAACAAATATCTATAGCTCGAGGACAAAGAAGAGTCCTGTTGCTGCTAGGTTCAAATCCTACTAGGTATCTCTTTACTTCCTCTATGAACTTTCCTTTCTTCATGGTCTATATAAATTCATGGCTAAGAGGCCAAGGGCTCTGGGGTCATTCCTCTAACAGACAGACAGCAATAAAGTGAAATTTTCTTAGAGCCCCCCCCCAAAAAAGGCATGAAGACACAGCCCCAAATAGCTGATTCAACCTTCAATAGCATTTTGTTGATCTTAAGAAGCTCCCTATCCCAAAATACGTGTAAATGGCTAATTGGAATCATTATGTAGTCATCAGAGCCAAACATGAAAGACCAAGTTAAGTTGGTCCATAGATCTTACATGCAACCATAACTTAACTATTAGCAAACCTCTGGGCAAATTAAGATCCTTATGCCCTAGAATGTTTATTTAGAACGCCTAGTACTAATTTAAAAAAAAAACAAAACCCAACACCAAAACCCTTGGCTCAATTCTCTCTGCTTATTAGACAAAAGTTAAATATAAACACTAAACAGAAAACTACAATATCACCATTGTATTAATAACATCTTGATATTGACTGTATTTTCTTCTAACTACATTCCCATCCCATTTTCCGGGAGGCAAAGGACTACAAACTGTGTAATTAGACTCCTTTTTCATTTGATAGCTTGTTGTCAGCTGTGTCCTTAGTTACTCAAAAGCTACTTTATACTTTAGCTCAGACCTCAAGGCTGAAATATGAAGTACACTAACACAGAGGTCAAAGGCCTTTTACAGTTTGAGTTCAACAAAAAACTCAGTATATAAAAGGAGTAGCTCACTGCTTAGAAAAAATAATCAACTCCCTGCATTCACTAGTCTAGTCATGTGTTACATGAGGATAAACAGCTCAGTCCAAATTAACTGCCTGTATCAAACAGTAGTTTCCATGTCCATGACCCAACAATGTTGGACAAAGGGTAAGACAATTGGATAAAAAATGATGCTACTTAGGGATTACAATTCCTGTGAAATATTGAAAAGAAGTAATAAAGCATCAGTCCCACCAATACAATCAATACACTTTAGAGAAGGGGCAGTTTATTTCCTTTATTTCCTGCTACCCATTTCCATCTTTGCACAGAGAAGCCCGTAAGATTCTAAAATTTAAAGCTAGAAGGTACCTTACAGATCATCACTAACCTCATTTCACAGATGAGGAAACAGAGACCAAGAGAGGTAAAGTGATTTGATCAAAGTCATACAAATAACTAGTAGTAGAACTGAGATTTGAATCCAGGGCTTCTGACTTCAAATCCAATGCTCCTTTCATTACATTAGGCCATATGCATTAAAGAGAGAATACCAAATGAACAATAGTACCAATTATAAAAAAGCATGGAAGTCCCTGAGAATGACCATTTCATCACCATTTTTAAAACTTTTTTTTCTCTTCCCCATGCTAATATTCTTTCAGAAAAGACTAATAATAAATAACTTTCCCAGAACTGATTTTTTTTTAAAACTCAAGCATCCAGGCTAATCCTGATACAAAGCAGTCCTATTTACAGAGTCAAAGGATAACATACTGTGATAACTGGAAGTTACCTTGGAAATTGGCTAGTCTGGTCCTAAAATTTATTGAGAATGGGAAAGAGATGTCAAATATTGGGTTATTAACTTGACTGCAGTTACTCTCAATATACATATAGAGATTGATCTAAGTCACCATAAATTATTGATTAATTCCTAAAATAAAAATGGGTTACAATGAGAAAAATATTTTTATTTTCCAGACTGAGTCCTAAGCACCCTTGCCTTCATGAAGTCTTGTCACTACTCTCATAGCCTGCTTCACTGAATTCTGTCCTATCTCTAAGTTCTTAAGTGATTAACCAACTATACTGCAAGCTTTAGTTCTGAAAATACTGTTTTACTTGTCCTTTAGCTTCATCTGTGTATGTCTTCTTGGCTATCTTGTCTATATCTGTATCGATGCTGCCTCTAGCACAGAGCTCAGCAGAGCATAACAGATGACTGACAAATATGTTTTGGCATTGACTATGAAATTTACAGAATAAGCCAAAAAAAAAAACTTACATAGAGATAACTAATGGAATTTGTTGTTGTTTTCATTGTTATACAGAAGCTCCTAATATAGAAACTTCCTTCCATCAGTATATGTGCTCCATCTGTCTGTAACCTGAGTCATGAAGAGACACCTGGGAAACTAAGACATTAATTGACTTGCCCAGGGTCACACAGCTAATAAGAGTCTGAGGCAGGACTTAAATCCATGTTGCCTGACTCCTTTATCCAGTACAATATGCTGCTTCCTCTTGAAGGAAAATAATAACATATGTTGACTGTACAAGATCCCATAGCTTACATGCAGCATCCCATATCTTGGACAGGTACTGCAGATGTACTATAAACTGGGCCCAGAACTAAACAGGGAGAAGAGAACAGTGCTGGTTCCTCTCTGGGAAATCAGAAGGCACCTTTTTTTTTTTGTTTTTAGGCAATTGGGGTTAAGTGACTTGCCCAGGGTCACACAGCTAGTAAGTGTCAAGTGTTTGGTCTGAGGCTGGATCTGAACTCAGGTCCTCCTGACTTCAGGGTCGATGCTCTATCCACTGCGCCACCTAGCTGCCCCCCAGAAGGCACTTTTGACAATTCAGGCTGCTCTTTGACATAAAAACTCATCTTTTTAATAGCAATTCTCTTCCGGGGATACTAATGGGAAGGAAGCACCTTTATCAATGATCACAGATAGACTGGAGTTATGAAAAGGGGAAGGAGATGTCAGTGTATAAACAAATTTATCAGCACTGCTCATGAGTATAAACTCAGCTAGAAAGGTCAACCTAGCCACATTCAGATAGATACTTTCCCTATTCTGTTTATTACTTGAGGGAAGGGGGTAGGGAAGAGTAGTTTCAAAAGGAGCCAAACAGAAGATTAACACGGGAAGATACTTAGGTATCAGATCTCAAATATGCACCAGTGAGCACCAGCTAATGTTAATACAAAGAGAAGAAAATTATGAAAAAATAGGAAAAATAATTAAAAGCAAATGTCACATGTTTCATAGCACTCTTAAGGATTCTCATTTACTAAGCATGAGATAAAAGGGGGGGGGTGGAATTCCAAAGCATTTGACCTAAGACTGCCCTCCAGCTGATAAAAGCTAAAGCTGTAATGACCATACAACATTATCTAGTACTGGATGTTCAAAGAAGACAACACCAAAAAAAAATTGAATTTCTCTTGTGCAAAGAACTTTCCTGAAAAGATATGCATTGATGCTATTATTTCACTGGGAAAAAAAATAATCCCTTTCCTGAGAGGGAATTATTTTTATAGACAGTTGGCCTTGATATAATCCATCCCGGAGCAAAAAAATATGAAAACAGAAATCACATGTGAGGTGAGTGAAATGGATTTTTAATATGCATCATTTCATCATAAAATCACAGAGTTGGGAGGAAACCTTGAGGTTTTATAATCAGGAAAAGGACCAGTGCAAAAAAAAAATCAGTTTACTACCCTGTCCTTTAAAACAGGCAGAAAAAGAAATGCCATAGCAATTCTTAGCAAAGTATTTATCAATGTCTGTAAATTCTGTAAATTCTTCTTAATAACTAATCAAAATATCCATTACTTCAACTTAATTGAATCCCCTGTCTTCCTGTCCTCAAAAAGAAAAGGATAGCCCCTCATCATTATAATCATTAAATAATAACAATAATAGCAAATACAAAGACTTTAAGATTTGCAAAGTACTTTACAAATATCTCGTTCTATACTCAAAACAACATTAGCAGGCAGAGTCTATTATTATCTCTATTTTGTTGTTGTTGTTGTTCAGTCTTTTCAGTTGTGGCTGACCCTTTGTGACCCCATTTGGAGTTTTCTTGGCAAAAATACTAGAGTGGTTTACCATTTCCTTCTCCACATCATTTTACAAATGAGGAAACTGAGGTAAACAAGGTTAAATGATTTGCCCAGGATCACACTGCTAGTAAGTATCTGTGGCTGAATCTGAACTCAGGTCCTGACTCTAGGTCCAATACTCTGTCCCCTGGGGCACCTAGCTGCTACTGTGATAGTCTGAACTGCCACTAATAACATATAATATATAATAACATAATATAAATATAGCATATAATATATAGTAATAGCATATAATGTACAATAATAATATAAATATATAAATTAGACAGCTCTTTCATTTCTATATCATAAACAACCTAGTGGAGATCACTTTTTAAGAAATAATTTATGTTTATGAACCCAACTCAGATTTTTTTTAATGGAAAAAAAACCCAACCCTATTTCAAATATTTCAAACTCTGGAAATGCTTTAGATTATCCTAATTCAGATTTTTAAAACAGCCAAGTGTCAGAAAAGATTCAAACTTTGACTTCCTTTTTGACGCAGTAGCTTAATCCCTACTCAGACAACCTTTTCAAAAAATCCAAATAAGTTTTTTCTGTATGGATGTATAATATACATGCGAACCACGGAAGCTTTACAAAGTAGAAATCAAATAAAAGAGGATTTTTTTTTGAAGGGTAGGCAGGGGAAGCAAACCAAAAAAACACAGCGAAGTGATTTTTGGCCAAATCAGCAAAGAGTTTGGATTAACCCTTTTAAGCACAACAGCTTCTAGCCAACAATTCACACCCACTGTTCTTTCAGAAAACTGCATTAGGACAGAAAACAACAGCATCCCTGGCGGTTGCCACTGCTGATTGGAGCTGTTTTTCTGGCTTAGGCAGCAGGCCCAGGGTGGGCCTCTCCCCACCCCATGCACCCTGACCCTGAAACAACTGAGCAGCACATCTCTCCAGCCAGTCTCCAGTTTATGTTTGAGCAAAAAGGAGATCATAAATTCGGTGAATTTCCTCTTAAATCAGGATAGTTTCTTGACCAGATGTTCATTTAGAAAGGGTTGTTTTCTTTCTTTACATAACAATGGAACAACACATGAGAACACATCCATGATAGCCCAGTATCTCATTCAAGGAATTTGTTTAGTGAAGCTGACACTCAAATCAAAGTCGACTTGAGATTTCAACAAGACCCCTTCATTCTACTCCCTACCAATGAGGGTGTCCTGAAATGCCTCCTTATGCCCAATGTTAGGAGGTCTGAAAACAAAAGCCCCCATTGGAATAGGTCATAGGGGAAGATATGGTGCTCAAGAAGAAGACAATGTTCTAGCAAAGGAGCAGAAGGGGTGGGGGTGAGAAGGCACATAGCTGTCTTTGAGATGATTATTTTTCCTCAGTTTTTTTTTTCCCCTCTACACAGCCAGGCATTGTTTGGCAGACTGTTTCTCTCAGCATTTGCCTAGACATTCTGGCCCATCTGTAAATCTTTTTCCATCAGATAGTTTGCTCACACATACTCGTTTGAAACAGACTTACTCTGAGACTGATACCATGCAATGTCAAGCAGGAAAGTTAAGAGGGAACTGCTTGATCTATCAATTGATATGGGATATTTCCTAAAAGCAGCTTTTACTTCTACTTGATGGACAAAGTCAGGTTGTTTGCCTGGTTCCCAAGTTTGTACCGAGGTTCACACATGATGCACTTGGTTAGAAGTCACTACCTAGTTGCATATTTTAAGCCACTTTTCTGATTATCAGTTAGAATTTATTTAAAAAAATTAAAAAAAGAACGAAAAAATAGGGGACAGGAAAGAGTGAAGAGAAGCATCTGTAGTCTCTGCATGCAGGAGGGTTGTTAAAATCTTGGCTCATACACAAGGGAACATAGTCAGAACAGAGGCCAAGATCTTCCAGGAAACTTAAGTTCAGTGTATACAGCGTCAACTGCTAGGGCAGTCAACCAAAGTATGCACAGAGTTTGTCTACAGTGTATTTCTTAGCCGGAGCATGCCAAAATGAAATTTTAGTTGTCACATAGTCAGATGACACAAATACCATCAAATAGGTCCTTGAGTTTCATGTACTCATCAACCAAAATAAGGATTCATTGAACTATAAATGAGTGCAATTTGTCCACAAGAAATCCTCCTCTGGCCCCAGCAGATCACATCTCATAAGAACCCAAACCTAATAAGTCACATTGTCTACAACTCCACACATTATTTGTTTCCTCCAAGTCCTGAATCTTTAATTGATGCTAACAGGAAGAACCTTCTCCATGACATTTGTCAACTGTTTCAGAATTTCCCTCAATGAAAAGCAAGAACTAAAGATTTAACTCTCCATTTCTCCAGTCATGTAGACAGGGAAAATGTACATGGAATGCAGTTCATTTTCCATTTAATAAGCAACTACAAAGAAACCAGAGCACAGATTCTCCAAGTTCTGCAGTTCATCATAAAAACACAGGTAACTGTATTTTATATCCCTGGTTACATTATTTCTATTTTTGTTAATGTTACTGAGATAAATTCTCAAAATGTGTTCCTGGAGGGCAAGCAGAAAGAACAATGGCTGTAAAGTTAAGAGGCCCTATATTCACATCTCACCTTTGGCTCTTTCTACCCTAAGTGACCTTGGACAAATCACTGAACATCTCAGGACCCCAGTTTCTTCACTTGTACAACACAAAGGTTGCATTAGATGGCCTTCAGGATTATAAATCCATGATCTCAAAAAAAATCACACTCTTGGAGAAAGTAGAGCAAAGCAACACTTCAAAGCCTTGCTTTTGTGGTTCTTTCTAATCATACCATAGTAAGAGTAATGGACTCTTCTTCCATTTTAAGATGCCAGTGGGCAATGCCTTCTTTATGTGAAGATGGCACTTGAGGAACCACTGACACCTGGAATACTTTTTCCAACAGGGGACTGGCTTTGTGGAGCCACTCACTCTCTGTTCCCTGGTCCACCCTGTGAGTCTCTGATGGTTTCACACCAGCACGACCTCTTTCAAGGCAGGCACTACCATGACTATGCTGCTTTCAATGAACATCCTGTCATCAGATGAATGCTTGAGCTAGTGGTTTCTGTTCTCCTCTCATCTCAGCTCCTACCTACTCCATTTTCACAGAAGTTTGCTTTACTATCCTTTTTCTTTTACCTTTTTAAATTTTTTTTCCACATGCTTTTGAGTTGAAAATTTTTCTCCCTTTCTCTCCCCCCCACCCTCCCCAAGATGGCACACAATCTGACATAGGCTTTACATTTACATACCCATTAAACATATTTTCACATTAGTGAAGTTGTAAGTAAAAATTAAAACCAATAGGAGGAACCATCAGAAAGATGAAACAAAACTCAACTTAAGGTAAAAATAAGTGAGAGTGATTCGACTTCCATAGTTCTTTCTTTGGATGTGGACAGCATTTTCCTTCCTGAGGACTCTGAAGATGTCTTAGATCCTCGTAATGCTGAGAAGGGTTCAGTTTAACAATCTTAGTCATTGTATAACGTGGCTGCTATTGTGTACAAAGTCCTCTTGGTTCTGCTCACTTCACTCAGCATCAGACCACATAAGTCTTCCCAGGTTTTTCTGAAGTCAGCCTGTTCATCACTTCTTATACCACAATAGTATTCCATTACATTCATGTACCACAATTTGCTCAGCCATTCCCCAATTGATGGGCATCCTCTCAATTTCCAATTCTTTGCCACCACAAAAAGAGCTGCTATGTATATTTTTGTACATGTGGGTCCTTTTCCCATTTGTTTGATCTCTTTGGGATATAGCCCTAGAAGTGCTATTGCTGGATCAAAGGGTATGCACATTTTTGTAGCCCTTTGGGCATAGTTCCAAATTGTTCTCCAAAATGGTTGGATCATTTCACAACTCCACCAACAATGTATTAGCGTTCCAATTTTCCCACATCCTCTCCAACATTTATCATTTTCCTGTTTTGTCATGTTGGCCAATCTGATAGGTGTGATGTGGTACCTCAGAGTTGTTTGGATTTGCATTTCTCTAATCAATAATGATTTAGAGCATTTTTTCATATGACTATAGATGACTTTAATTTCTTCATCTGAGAACTGTCTGTTCATATCCTTTGACCATTTATCAATTGGGGAATGGCTTGTGTTCTTATAAATTTGTCTTAATTCTCTATATATTTTAGAAATGAGGCCTTTATCAGAAAGACTGGTTGTAAAAATTCTTTCCCAATTTTCTACCTTCTTCTAATCTTAGTTGCATTGGCTTTGTTTGTGCAAAAACTTTTCAATTTAATGTAATATTACTTCATTGTCTGTGTCCTTTTAGCAGGATGTAGTTTCCTTCCTTATCTCTTTTGATTAGATCTATTTTTGCTTTTGCTTTATCAGAGATCAGGATTGCTACCCCTGCTTTTTTTACTTCAGCTGACGCATAATATATTCTGCTCCAGCCTTTTACCTTTACCCTGTATGTGTCACTCTTTTTCAAATGTGTTTCCTGTAAACAACATATTGTAGGATTATGGTTTTTAATCCATTCTGCAATCCATTTCTGTTTTATGGGAGAGTTCATCCCATTCACATTCACAGTTATGATTACTATCTGTGTCTTTTTCTCCATCCTTTCCCCCCATTTATGCTTTTCTTTCTCCTTTTTCCTTTCTCCCCTTCACTAGTGTTTTGCTTTTGACCACTGCCTCCTTCAGTCCCTTCCCCCTTTTATTATCCCTTTCCCTTTTCTTCCCCTTTAGTCTTACTGCTGCTTCCCTCCCTTCTTTCCCCCCTCCCTTTTCTTTCCCCTTTTCCCTCCTACTGCCTATAGGGCAAGTTAGATTTCTATACCTAACTGATTATATTATGCCCTTCTTGAGCCTAATCTGATGAGAGTAAGGTTCAAACAATGCTCCCCCCCTCTTTCCCTCTGCTGTAATAGGATTTTGTGTCTTTTCCTGTAATGTAATTTACCCTTGTCTGCCTCCTCCTTTCTCAGTACCTTTTCTAAGACTAGATTGATCCACTTATTTGGATCCATTTAACCCACTTGATTAGATTTTTTTTTATCATTACATCAAAGTCAACTAATATCCACCCTCTTTATGTATACTCCTTTAACAAGGTGTAATAACAATACAGTTCTCAAGGGTTGCAAGTCTCATATTCCCTTGTAGGGGTTTAAACAGCCCCCCCCCTTAACAACATATTGTATCCTTCTGTCCCATTTACCTTTTTAAGTCCTTCTTGAGTCCTGTACTTGAAGATCAAATTTTTTGTTGAGCTCTGGTCTTTTTATCAGGAAAGTTTGGAAGTCTCCTATTTCGTTGAATATCCACCTCCTCCCTTGAAAAATGATGCTCATTTTTGCTGGGTAATTGATCCTTGGCTGCATTCCAAGCTCCTTTGCCTTACGGAATATCATGTTCCATGCCCTGCAGTCTTTTAATGTAGAAGCTGCAAGGTCCTGTGTAATCCTGACTGTGGTTCCATGATATTTAAATTCTTTCTTTCTGGCTGCTTGCAGCACCTTCTCTTTCATCTGGTAATTTTGGAATTTTGCTATTATATTTCTTGGCATTGTCAATTTGGGATCTCTTTCAGGTGGTGATCGGTGGATTCTTTCTATGGTTATTTTCCCTTCTGGTTCTAGGACTTCTGGCAGTTTTCCTTTATGATTTCCTGAAAGATACTGTCCAGGCTTTTTTTTCATCATGATTTTCAGGTAGTCCAATAATTTTTAAATTGTCTCTCCTGAGTCGATTTTCCAGGTCGGTTGTTTTACTGATGAGGTATTTTACATTTTCATCTATTTTTTCATTTTTTTGTTTCTGTTTGACTGATTCTTGCTCTCTCATAGAGAGTTTCCATTTGTCCAATTCTAGTTTTTAACAGATTGTTTTCTTCTGTTAGTTTTTGTACTTCCTTCTTCAACTGGCCAATTGTTTTTTTAGGGACTTGTTTCTTCAGTACTCTTCTGTTAGTTTTTGTCCTTCCTTCTTCAATTGGCCAATTGTGTTTTTAGGGACTTGTTTTCTTCAGTGTATTTTTTTTCCAACTGGCCAATTGTATTTTTGAAGGACTCTTTACCTCTCTCATTTGACTATTAAAATCCTTCTTGAGCTCTTCTAAGAAGGCTTTTTGGGCTTCAGACCAGTTCATATTCCCTTTTGTTGTTGCAGATGTGGGTTTGTTGACAATGTTGTCCTCTTCAGAATTTCTGTCTTGATCTTCACTCTTCTCATAATATGAATCTATGGTACGTTTCTTTTTACTCATGGTGTTTCTTTATTCCCTGGCCTTTAAAGAGATTGAGCTCTCCTGCTGGGGAACAGAGGGTACTGACCCAAGCTTCTTGTGTTGGGAGCCTAGGTCTTGGTCACTGGCTTTGTGTTCTGGGGCCTCTTATGCTGGGAATTGGAGGCTGTAGGTTTCTGGCAGCTTACCTTGTGTTGGGCTGGAATCAGCAAGGCTGGAACTTTCAGGCAATTCTAGGTTGCCTGCTTTTCCTTTCCTTTAGCTTTCTTCGCTCCTTTTAGATGGCTGCTGCAGGATGTTTATCTGCCTGGGGCCCCCTGCAGTGTTGTCTCCCTCGTTTCTGCTAATGCACCGGGAGATTCCTTTGCGGTGGATTGCCGAGACTCCTGGTGGTTTTCTGAGCTGGTTTCCACCGTCCCCCGCCCTCACTGAGGCACTCGGAGGTCCAGGTGTTGGTGTTTGCCTGTTCTACCACCTGGGCTTCAGGATCTCTTCACAATTGGGGGCTTCAGGGCTCCTACAGCTCCCCTGGTGTTGGGTTGGAATCAGCAAGGTCAAGGCTTTAGGAAGCCTTTAGGTTGTTTTCTTCACCTCCTTTCAGATGAATGCCACAGGGTACTTATCTGCCTGGGGCCCCTTGTTTTTGCTGAGGCACTGGGAGACCCGTTTGCTGGGCTACTGCACTGCTGCTCCTTGTCTTTCTTCTAGTTCAGGTGTTTCAGGGTTTGTTTTTTTTCTGGGGTGATATTTTCTGGGTTTTCAGAGGTTGATAGGGGAGAGTGAGAGCCACTACCTTTTCACTCTGCCATCTTGCTTTACTATCCTTGATATTCACTGTGCAGCAGCTACTTTTATACTTTGTGATGTCTGTATATAGGTACAGAGGACTGTAATTTTTATACCCAGAAGGGAATTTAAAGATTATCTAATCCAACCCCCCCTTCACTTTGTATCTCAGGAAACTGAAGCCCATAGACATTAAGTAACTTGCTTAAGAGGTCACACAGACAGTCCCTTGGACTCCAATATTCTTCCCATACCACAAAACTTCTATAATGATAGTAATAATATTAATAATAATAATAATAATAATAATAAATATAAATATAAATAGTAGTAGTAATGGTGACATTAATAATAGTAAGAGCTAGAATATATATAGTACTTGAAAGTTTACAAAGCACTTTACAAACATAACATTTTATCTGCAAAACATTATCCCAATTTTACAGAAGAAACGGAGGCAGACAGAGACTAAGCAACCTGCCCTGAGTCACACAGCCAGTAAATGGATTTGAACTCATCTTCCTGATTCCATGTCCCGTGCTCTATCTACTCTACCACCTAGCTGCCACTAAACCAAGAAATAAGGGAAAGAAAAGTTAGAAATCACTTCTGTGCATATTTAAAACAGAAGCCAAGAAGATACATTTATTAAATTGTTTCTAACCATCTCAGCTCTCAGTGCTATTCACCATCAAAAGAAGATAAGTTGCAAGTTCTCTCCTTAGAGAGTGAAACAAAGCTTTCATCGACATTTCTGGAAATTGGGGCTGAATATTAACTAACTTGAAGGAAAAACAACCCCAATCTTCTCATTCAAGTGCCCATCTTATATTTAAAGAAAATACCCAAATTCCTAAGCCACTATATTTTGTGAAGAAAACTAAGATGAAACTTTAACCTAAGGATTAACATTAAGTGCATAAATTGTACAAAGAAAAAAAATTAAGCCTAAAAATAGGTCAAAAATATTTCAAAAGTCAAGTGAATCAGTGTTGCTATAACTACTATCACTTCAGATTCCATCAAGGACAAATTTCTCTTTCAGAAAAATGAGCTATGTATGCAAAGGTTATTGGAGAGTGATATTTTCTGGCCATGACAAAACTATCATGTATGCAATC
Source organism: Phascolarctos cinereus (assembly GCF_003287225.1). Taxonomy (NCBI): domain Eukaryota; kingdom Metazoa; phylum Chordata; class Mammalia; order Diprotodontia; family Phascolarctidae; genus Phascolarctos; species Phascolarctos cinereus. The sequence goes on from NW_027556098.1 coordinate 240,264,340, forward strand.
TGTGGAAGGCACAAGCCCTACTTTTCAAAACTAGTGTTTTCAAATTGTAATACAGATGTATTACATAAGATTGCCCACTAAAGGAATATCCATGACTACCATGAAAATGCAAATTGCTGCTAACCTAAGCAGTTAACTAAAATAATCATCCATTTGTGTTGTGATAATTCATCTGCTTCAAACACAGTGATGAGGACTCTGGGTAAGGATAGAAGGGAGGGGTAATATCCACCTAGCTGTATGAGATATACACAAATGGCAATTAAACAAATTGGCAACAGGGATTTCTCAACGACAATAAAACTTTTAGATTCTACTGGGGTGAGTACAACATCACCCAAACCTCCTACACATTCTATTTACTTCTGCAGCTCTGTACAATGAGAGCTGAGATACCAAAAGATGCCCTTGAGACACTAGGAGATTCTCACTCCTCAAATAAACATTGAATCATGTGCCCTCTGCATAAGACTTGAGTAAGATTGGAAAGTAAAAGGCCATTTCAAAACAATTTCTAACACTGTTGAAATTTGGGGGAGTGGGAAGAGGAAGGTTGCAGTGGTTAACCTCCAATTCACTTGAAAATTCAATTACACTGAACACCCCATTGTCCTTAGCATTCTGATTAAGAGTTTTATTCTGATGAGAAGCCCACGACTATTTTGAAAGTCATGACTTTCTAGTCCAGTTTGGTAAATTTATACAGCCCAGTCCTCCAAGGCTCTGTTATAAAGTAGCTTAAAGATTAAACTGCCCAAATGCTTCAGAAAGATCAGATCTTCATTCCCCAGTCGATAAATGGTCAAAGGATATGAGCAGGCAGTTTTCAGACAAATCAAAGCTATCTATAGTCATATGAAAAAAATGTTCTAAATCATTATTGATTAGAAAAATGCAAATTAAAACAACTCTGAGATACCACCTCACACTTATCAGATTGGCTAATGTGACAAAAAAGGAAAACGTGGGATGTGGAGAGGATGTGGGAAAACTGAGACACTAATGCACTGTTGGTGGACTTGTGAACTCATCCAACCGTTCTGGAGAGCAATGCCCAAAGGGGCTATAAAACTGTGCCATACCCTTTTATCCAGCAATACCACTGTTAGGTCTATATCCCAAAGACATCCAAAAAAGGGGGAAACAATATTTATGGCAGGTTTTTTTTTTTGGTGGCGAAGAACTCAAAATCAAAGGGATGCCCATCAACCGGGGAATGGCTAAATAAGCTGTGAAATATTATTGCAATGGAATATTATTGTCTTATAAGAAATGATGAGCAGGATGACTTCAGAAAAACCTGTACATGAACTGATGCACAGTGAAGTAGAACACTGTACACAGTAACAGCAATACTGTTCGTGAAGAATTGTGAATGACTTAGCTATTCTCAGCAACACAATGATCCAAGACAATTCCAAAGAACTAATGATGAAGCATACTATCTGCCTCCAGAGAAAAGAACTGATATTGTTTGAGTACAGACTGAAGCATGGTATTTCTCACTTTCTTTCATTTTTTTTCTTTTGTTAGAGTCTTCTTGTACAAAATGAATAATATTTAAATGTTTTACATAATTGCACACATATAACATAGGGGTAGGGGAAGGACAGAGAGAGGGATAGAATTTGGAACTCAAAACTTTAAATAAAAAGGTTAAAAATTGGAAGGAAAAAAAAGAAAGATCAGACTTTGTTACTTTGAGTCATGAAAAGTTTTCCTCTATTTGCAATGACAGAGAAGGAAGGATGTGGGGGAGTAGTAGTGGTGAACAGTCAAGTGTGACTGATCGAGTCAACAAGCATTATTAAGGATGTATATGCCAGGCACTGGGGACACATGGACAAAAGGGAAACAATCCCCTGAATCAAAGAATTTACAGTTTCCCTACTCCACTGTACTACTCAGAGGCACAGTGAATGGAGTGTCAGGACTGCGGGAGTGAGGAAGACCTAAGTTCAAATCGAGCCTCAGACACTTACTAGCCATGTAACCCTGGGCAATTCACTGAACTTCTGTTTGTTTCAGTGTCCTCAACATAAAATCAGAATAATATTTTATCAATAAATGTTATTGTTAAGTAATAATGTTTTATTATTGAACCCTGCTTTGCAGGGTTGCTACGGGGATCAAATGAGATAATATCTGGAAGGCACTAAGTGCAGTGCCTGGTACCTAGCAAGTAGGTGACACAAATGCTTATTCTCTTCCCCTTCTTTCCCAACTCTAGACTATTCCATCATGCCTCAGATGCCTTTTCATCCTGCAAGATCACGTCAACCCTCGAACTCACACTTCATCAAAACTCTATTCCCCGGAAGTCCTTCCCTCTGACTGGGAAGGTGGAGAGTTCCTCCCAGAACCTCCATATAAGGAGGAGGCCCATGCCAGCCATCTCTTCATTTCCCACACAGCTGGACTCGTCTGGATTTCTCCATCAAGATCCTCCCTTCCCTTCTCTTCTCACATTTTTCAGCTTCCTTTTTTTGTATTGTCTTACCCTACGAGACTGTCAGCTCCTAGAGGGCAGACTTCCTTTTTTTAGCACATAACAGGCACCTAATAAATCTTTATTGACTGACATTTTTTTGACAGAAAGCAACAAGAACACAAGTAAATAAACAGAAAATATATGCAAAGTAAATACAAGTCATTTTCTGACTGGGGAATTAGCATTTGGGGGAATCAGTATAGGCTTCTAGTAGGAGAGGGCATTTGATTTGAGTTTTGAAGGAAACTAGTTCTACAAGGCAAGAGTAAGGATAGCATATATCCCAGGCAGATGGGGAGAGGCTGGGCAAAGGTACACAGATGGGATGTGGTCACACACAGGGACAAGGTAGTAGGCCAGTATGGCTGTGTGTGGAAAAGTTCGCTGGAGACAGATCATGAAATGCATTATAACTACGCCAGTGACATTATTAGTACAGTAAGCATGATGCAGTTGAAGAATATCCTACATGTTATTTTAATTTCACAACTGTTTCTTTTACCAAATCAAGAGATGAAATAGAACACAGGAGGACCCTTACATGGGTCTCAGGATAATGACAAACCACTTGAGTTTGACATTATGAGTATGACAGTGGTAACCATGGGGACCAGCACAATCCTTTGATATGTATTTATCCTGAGAGCTCCCAGTGATCCATGTACAGTCCTCATGCTTCAGAATTGTACAATTACTAACAGAGATAAAGAGTTTGTCAATTGTGCAAGAGAAACCTGCCTGCCATGTCTTTTTTTTGTTGTTCCTGGGATGTGTATCCTTCACAAATGCAAGCACAGACACAGCATGCTAGGATTTGACAGACACCATTTATTCTTCTAAAGGTATAACAATGCAACTTATTTAAGACAGATGTCATACTAGAACTCTGCTGTCAACACATATACACAGAAGGCCAAAAAGAGGTGTGACCTTTTGAAAGAAAACAAAATTTATGCAAATCCCCACTTGCAAATAGTGAGCGATTATTCATATTTTGGAAATCTTTGCTTCTTCACTCCCCACTCCCCAAAATTAACTGTTTCACAATCCCTTTAATTAACAAGTTCCCCTTTCCAGAAACACCTATTACATTATATAAGGTACAACTGTCCTAGACTTGAGAACTCTGCTTGCAAAGAGCACAATGGGTTCTATGAAAAGATAGCAACCATCTGTTTCTTTTAGTTGGAATGCTACTTCCTAATTCAGGTTAGAGAGAATAGATCAACCTCTCTACAATGCTTAGGGCTTTTCTACATAGGTATGACATGGGCCATCAGACCCAGTTCTTCTCCATATAAAGGCTACACCGAAAATTAATTACACTGTTTCTACTACAAAAATGGAGAATTAGCTAGTTATGATTCACCTGCTGTAGAGGTTAGCATGCTGGACTTGGAATTAAGAAGAGATACAGTTCAAATCTTGATTTAGTCACTTTTAAGCCTCAATGTTTTTATGTAAAATGAAGATAATCCTATTGTAGTACCTTACCAAGTTGTATATATTACATATACACTACATATTTTGTTATTTTTATATATTTATGTATGTTTCCATAAATATATATTACATACACACACACATACATATAGCACTTAACAAATATCATCCCACTTAATCTTCACAACAAATCTAGCAGAAGGATAAGAAAAAAAGGCAGACAATTATAATGCATGATGTTATTATATAAATGGATTAGTGAGTCAACAAGTCTATACCTATTTCAAAGACCCTAAGATGTGGTTTCGAGTAGAAGTTGAATTCACTTCAGGAAGGGAAGAACACAAACTCCTGAATATTTCTGCTTTGCTACCTGTAAATTAATAATATTGCACTGAGAATGGCATCCTATAGGGAGAGTTCTTGCTTGTCCTGAGTGAACAAAGGAAGGAAGGTCTCTTTCCTACATGCAGCACTTACACATTGCACTAACCCACAGCATGCTTGTACAGACCCTATGAATGTGAATCTGAAAGGAAGTGAGACCTGGGGTTGATGAGTATGTGTTGACTAATTCCTGACTTCTCACTTTGTGGCACTATACTGGCTATTTTAAAAATAATGCAAGAGACTGAGAAGACGATTAGAAAAATTTTCTCTCAATGACCACTAGAAACCTGGTGCACAGAGACAGCTAGCTCATTCTCCTCTTCCTCTTTAGCAAAGGCTGGATTTGAGGGCAGAGTGCAAAAGTGGGCACACATTGCTCCAAATAGGTAGGCAGATCAAACTGAGTAACTTAAGTACCAAAATGCAATTTGTATTAGGGATGTGGAGCTAATGACCTTCACAAATTCAGTTCTTGGCTCTCTAACTTATATAGTAGGCAGACTGGAGGTACAGAAAGAGCACCAAATTTGGAGTCAGAAGATTTGGGTTTGAATTAATCCTGGCTTCCTGTCTCAGTTACTTACTACCTAGGTGACCTTGGGCAAGTCATGGAATCTCTCTGAGTCTCAGTGTCTCAGTTTTCTCACCCTGTAAAATGAGTGCTTTGCACTAGATCTTTTTTTTTTCGTGAGGTAATTGGGGTTAAGTGACTTGCCCAGGGTCACACAGCTAGTAAGTGTTATGTGTCTGAGGCTGCATTTGAACTCAGGTCCTCCTGACTTCAGGGCCAGTGCTCTATCCATGGACTAGATCTTTAAGGTCATTTACAGCTCTAAAACCTGTTATGTTACATAGAATTGTAACCAGAAATTCTTTTACTTGGAGTTTTGGGGGAAGAGGTGACACAGAGAATAGGATTTGTTCTCTAGAGAGATCAGCCTATGCCCCCAGGAGAGGGCTCCCATGGCACTAGGATCCTCTGGGCGGGGACAAGTGAGGAAGTATGTATTGCTGTCCAGCATAGGGAGCCTGAGGTCTCTAAAACCAATGTGATGAGAAAGATCATTCCTCAGATATTGTCATTCTGGGTCAAAGTGCCAATGGTATTTCTGCCCTACTGAGACTCTAATGCTGGGTGTCCTAAATACACAAGCAGTTGGGAAGGGGATAGGAGGGGAAAGATTCCCTGAACCCTGAATAACAAAAAGCATCCTCTGACCTTCCTTTTGCAGGGTGGGGCTAGGATGAAGGGAGGTAGAAGTAAGGGGAAGGAAACCTTATCTCTTGGCAAACAATATCCATTTAACAAGGTTGGGGAGTTGGGAAAGAAGATGATTATATTTTACAGAGAAAACAAAAACACTGTCTTTCAGTTACATTATAGGCTAAGCAACTTGTGTTTTGGTGACCAACCTGGGCAGTAAGCATAATTTAATTTTCCCCCCCAAACAACTGACTTAAAAATAAACTTTTGTAAAAACTAATTTTTAGATTGGAACTGCCTATATCACAATACTTGGTAATTCCAAAATAGTACTGCTCAGAAAAGCAAGAATCCTTTTCAATTACCATCACTAGTCAGCTGAGTATTTAGTAAACATTCTTGACAAATGTCTGCATTTCAAAAGTTTCAGAAGCTGTCACACATCAATCTCTTTTTCAATCCCCTAAAAGACTAGAACAAACAACCTTCTTTTCATAACTGAAAGAGATATAGCTGGGCCTGGAATCAGGAAAACCTGAGTTCGAATGTGATCTCAGACACTTACTAGCTCTGTGACCCTGGGCAAGTCATTTAACCTCTGTTTGCTTCAGTTTCCTCACCTATAAAATGGAAATAATAATAGCAACTACCTCCTATGGTTGTTGTGAGGACCAAATGAGAAAATACATGTAAAAGGCCTGGCACACAGTAGGTGCTATATAAATGTTAGCTATTATTTATTATTATCATCGTTGTTGTTGTTACCCAACAGACCAAACAGCTCATGAGCACCTATTTATTTCTCCTTTACTAAACCATTAATATTTTTTCCCTCATGTTTACACATTGTAGCAAATGGTGAGAGATATTTTTAAAATGCAAGAGAGGATGAATAGGTTTGCTGCCACACTCTGGGCTTAAGTGAACATTTAGAGCCAAATTGCAAACCTGAGGTTTCTAAGGGAAATGCTAACAAGACCCTTAGCCACACACTTGTGGTCCCTGTTATAAGCCAACACTTGAAGGAGGAAAGGCTCAAGGAAACCACATGTCGAGTACTTTGGTCATCATGCTGAAAACGTGGGAGCTTCTGATAGCAGAATTTAATCCATGTTGACTGAAACCAAATCTAAAAGTTCCTTCTTTTAGACTCTTTGCAGAAATGTTATTAGACTTGGAGTTAAAAGATCTGGATTCAAGTCCTGTTAGTTTTGGTGACTTAAGCTAGTCATAACCTTAGTGTGCCTCAGTCTCCTCATCTGTGAAATAGGAATAACAGTATTTGTACCACCTACTTTACTACTGTTAAGGGTCAAATATCAAAGTTACTGATTAAAAAGAAACTACTTGGATATGTGATAAGAGAGGCATGGATAGACAGCAATTTCTAAAAGGACCTGGGAATTTTCAGGGACTATAAGCTCAATATGTCAGCATTGTGATGTGACAAGCAAAAAAGAAATGTGTATTTAGACTGCATTAAGAGGGGCACAATTCCCAGGAATAAGGGAGTGCCAGTTCCACCACAGTACTCTGCCCTTATCAGACACCATCTCGAGTTTTGTGTTTGGCTCTGGACACCATTGATAGGTTAAAGAGTGTCCAACAAAGAGCAACCAGGGTAATGAAGCACTGAGAGTCCGTGGCATGTGAGGGATGGTTGAAGGAAAGGGGCATGTTTAATTCGGAGAAGAGAAGACTCAGGGGGAGATGATCGCTGTCTTCAAGGGCTGTCATGTGGAAGAGGGATTAAAACTGTTTGTTCCCAGATGTCAACCAGGAGCAACGGTCAGAATTTTCAGAGAGGTAAATTTAGGCTTGATAGCAAGAAAAACTTCTTAAACATTCCAAGTGTCTAAAAGTAGAATGGGCTACCTGAAAAGGTGGTGGGGTCTTCAAGCAGAGGCTGGTCAATCACTTATGTTTATAGTGACCTTAGGCAAGTCACTTAACCTCTGCCTCGATTTCTTCATCTATATAGTGGAGAATAATAATAGCACCTACCACTTAAGGTTGTTGTGAGGAACAGATGAGATAATATTTGCAAAGCACTCTGAAAACCTTTTTAAGCTATAAATACTACTTTTAAAGCTATAAATACTGGTAGTATAGGACTAGATAGCTGATAAGGTCTCTACTAACTCTCAAATGCTACAATTCCGTAAAATATGGTTTTTTTTAAAAAGTTCACATAAAGTATTTAGTTATCTCAAGGAGCTAAATAAAAAATCATCATGATATATAACACAACAGAGAGTTGTACCTGATACAAACAAGCCTTTTTGTCCATTCTGTGGTCTCTGTCCACAAAAGCAGGAACCTGGGATTTAACACTTTTCATTTTTAGCAGTGGCCACTTGTGGGTGTGTTTCCATTTTTTGAGGAGGAGAATGCTACTGATTAGTCATAACCCAATGGCTTGGAAAGAGAAATACATCATTTTATAAACATGTGTGTAGAGTTACATCCAGAGCTTCAGAGAAGCTCTGGCAGGCTCTGTCCCAGACAGGGAGGGTCTCAGAGAACTCTCTATCTCCCTACAGCCGGAACTAATGAGCAGCCCAATCCAGATGAAGTTGATTTTAGCAGAAAATGGTGGCCTGGCCCTTTTCAGCTCCAAAGTATCACACCCAAGGGCTGTTGGTATGTGTTTGAGAAGGAGATGGCAGACATGTGGGAGGTGGGGGATTTAACTCAATTCCACAAACATTTTAATCAGCATCTATTATGTAAGAGAAGAAAACACCTCTCCATTCTTTCTCTCCCCACTGGCTGGACGCCCATTTCCAAATATCTGTATCCTTGGAACGAACCAGTTGTTCTACTCAGTATGTTTTTGTGTTTCCTAACCAAGAGACTTTAGGCAGTTAGATGGTGCAGTGGAGTCAAGAAGGCTTGAATTCAAATCCAGTCTCAGACACTTAACTAGCAAGTCACTTAACCCTGCTGGCCTCAGTTTCCTAATCTGTAAAATGAGCTAGAGAAGGAAATGGCAAACAACCACTCCAATATCTTTGCTAAAAAAAAGGAAAAAAAGAGGTAAAAAAGAGTCAGACGTGACTGAAATGACTTAGCAACAACTAAGAGAATATTCTTAACTATTCACCTCCACACCAATTTAACTGCTACTCTACACTGCTCTAGTACAATAATACCGACTTCAAGTTATTGGCCTTAAAGTCAGGAAGACTTAATGCAAATCTTGCCCTAGACACTTATAAATTACGTGGTTCTGGGTAAGTTACCATCTCAGCCTCAGTTTTTTTTCATCTGTAAAATGGGGGTTATAACAGCATCTATCTTGCAAGGTTTCTGTGAGGAACAAATGATACGATATTTGCAACCCTTACAGTACTATATAAATGCATGATGATGACTATATAGATTACTCAGATAGCCAAGGTCAGTCTTGAGTCTGATTAACAAATATGCTACAAATATGCCTTGTTCTTAGATAAGCCCAAAAGAGAAGAACCTAAACTCTTGCAAAAGTAAGCAGCATAATGGAGGAAAAAGATAAAAAGTTTATACTCTATTTAAATAATTATGTGAAATGATACATATGTTCAGGCTTTGTGTCTTCTCTGCCTTAAAATTTAATATTCATTTATTTGAAATATTTACCTGTCATTAACTGTTTACACAGACATCTGGCAAAGAAAGGTAAGTGAAAGTTACTTTTGGACTCCTTAACAAGACTCCACTGTGTTTGGCGTTACTGAGGTCACTGCTACAAATCCACTGGGACAATCCTCATAGTGCTGGAAAGTTCACAGCAATTTAACTTAAAAGTTTTTATAAAGTTGACTGAGACAGTGTGATTTAAGAGCGTTCTCCAAATGGCTAGAGTCATTTGGAAGAAGGTCATCTCAAGGCTAGCATTAAGGTTTTATTTATAGAACAAATACTATTTTTTTTCATTAGTCCAAAGAGAAAGATGCTAAACGGTTCCCTGAAAACAGGCAATTAAGACTGTTCCATAAGGTGAAAAATGTAGTGGAGATTTTGCACTATGGGGTCCACTTTATCAATGCATGTAACCCAAGTGGATCTTTCTGGACAAAAGGTAAATTTTTATTTGGAGCCCTAATTATCTAGTTCAGAAAATTCATCTATATGATGAAAAAAAAAATCAATGCCAAGTCCATGTGTCTAACAGCTGCAATTCATTTTATGCATCTTGAAAGAGGAACTATGGCATAATGAAAAGAGCACGGCTTGGATTTAAATCCTGGTTCCAATATTTGCTGTGAGAGCACTAGCAAGTCTCCTCCTCAATCTAAGCCTAAATTTCCTCATCTGAAAAATGGAGACAACAATCCTTGTTGGTCTCAATGCCTGTTGTGAGAAAAGTATTTTCTAAACCTTAAAGTACAGTGAAAATTCACTAGCTCTGGAGTCTCACAGGACCCAAATGAAAATCCCACCTGTGTTACCTTGGGCAAATCACTTAACTTCCCTGGGCCTTAGCTTCGTCATCTGTAAAATAAGAGGTCTGGGCTAGGTGGCCTCTGAGGCTGTCTTCCCAACTCTGGATCTGGGCTATGATCTGTGATACAAATTTGTAATGTGATGTGTTTTTTAGAAAAAAGCAGTGCTATTCAATTTTGATCTCATCTACTATGGAGAAGAGATGTTAAAATATACCAAAATATGAGATCACATGTACTTTCAGTATTTACATTTCCCAGTCACCACAAGATAACATGCAAAACATGTATGTGTGTATACATATATATATAAGCATATTGACATATATAATATATAAAATGCTTGTTGACATATATAATACATGTATATGTGTTATATATAGGTCAATAAATATACATTATATGTAAGTCAACAAGCACTTTTTAATCACCTACTATGTGCTATGTACTGTGCCACTTTATGGAGATACAAACAAAGGCAAAAACAGTCCCAGCCTTAATGGAGATCAAAATGATCAAATTAGGGATACAAACAATTATGTAAAAACAAGCTATAATAAATAACACAGCAAAAGGCTTCTCATAGTAGGTGGGATTTTTAGTTGGGACTTCAAGGAAGCCAGGAAAACCAAGAGGCAGGGCATTCCAGGAATGGAGTATACATGTACATATATAGTATATCTACACAAAGAGACTGATTAGACACATATATTTAATATCTCCCTGCAAATGCAGGATGGGGCTTGTGCATATATCTGAGCATACATCATAAAAGTGCAATTGGTATGTGTATATATACTTTTAAAATATCCATACTAGAGAGATCCAAATTTTGTTCCTACTATAGTTCAAGAATGAGTCATCCAGTAAGAAAACACAGACCTTCTATTCACAGTCTCTCTATGGTGGTCTCACTGGAAAATGAACAGTTCGTGCTAGGCTGGTGATAAGTTTTTTACTGCCCACATCTGGTTTCCGTGGAAGTCGTGCTCATGAGAATGCCTACTGTAGAAAATGCTAGGTTACTGCTGGGGCCATTTAGCCTTGGGTGCTTCGTACTATCACCAAAGCTCTTTCTTAAAGCAGACCTCATCTATGTGATCCGTCCTGGTGTAGCTACTGTTTCTCCCGATTCTGACAAATGAGAAATAAAATAATAGGCAGGCAATTGTGGTGTAGGAATTGCAGCAGTCAGATGCTATCAACTGTGCCAACAAATATGAAGGCCTGAATCTTCCATAGATTTGTGGACATACTAATTCTTAGAATCCTCCTTGGGAGCAAAGACTACTTCAATTTTGTCATAATATCCCCCCATACCCAGCACACAGTAGGAATTTAACAGATCCTTGTGGACTGATTAAGAAAACACATTCTGGGACCACTCCATAAACCTGCCCTTCCCCTAATGAGCCCAATCAGCTCATATAATTTCTTCTTTTTAGACTATCTGGATAACTTGCTAAAAAAGAAAAAAAAGAAAGAAGGAAAGAAAGAAAATTTAGGCTGTGTCGATTAACATTAAAATGGACTGAATCATAGAACCTCAGAAATGGACTAGGCCTCCAAAGCTATCTAGATGTAGTTTATATTAATTCTCCCCCCCCCCATCTTAAATGCTTTCCTGGAAATTAATCAGACTGACTATAAGGTTGGGTAACTTGGTTATTTAAACTGCCAAAAAATATTGGCTTCTTTTTTAGTCTTGTGTTTAATGTCTAAGCTTGAGTATAGACACAGCTTGGCTATGATTGACTTTGAATACCTTTAAGTTCAGCCCCAAAATAATTAATAGTTTTTGGTGATATTTTTTCTCTAAAGATTCAGCAATAGCTAGTTTCCCAAAAAATAAGAGTTCTGAGAAAAACTCACCCATCTTTACATTCCAGTTCAACATTTTTGATCTCTTTAAGAATCATAACAGCATTAGTTAATTTACTGCTCTGAAGGCAATTCTATACTTTTTCAACTTAAAAGGCTTCACTGTTGGGTATATTTCATTTGCTGTTTGGCCTGCTTGTGGTTCTACCTGCTTCAAGCCTCTCCCCATTCCAATCCATCCTCCATCAGGCCACTAAAGTAATTTTGCTAAAGTGTAGGTCCAACCATGTCACATTCCCCTACTCAATAAACGCAGGGGCTCCCTCCAGCTTCCAGGATCAAATATAAAACTCTCTGGTCGGCATTCAAATGCCTTTACAACCTGGACCCCTTCTACCTTTCCAGTTTTCTTACACCTTATTCCCTGCAGTGTACTCTTTGATCCAGTAGCACCAGCTCTTTGCTATTCCATGAACAAGACACTCACTCCATTTCTTGGCTCTCGGCATCTTCTCTGGCTTTCCTCCATGCCTAGAATGTTCTCCCTCCTCAGTTTTACCTATTGGCTTCCTTAAATTCCTTTAAGTCCCAATAAAATCCCATCTTCTATAGAAACTTTCTCCGGACCATTCTTATTTCTAGGGATGTCTGTATATAGCTTGTTTGTATAAATTTATTTGTTTATCGGTTCCCCCATTGGATTGTCAGCTCCTTGAAGGCAGGTTTGCCTCTTTTTGTATTCTCGGCCCTGTGACTGGCACATAGTAGGCAATTAATTAATATTGACTGATTGCTACCTACAGCTTTCTCCTTTAATCTAGCATGCCCAATCCAACTAAAGATTATGGAGAAAACTGTTTCTCAGTTTCTTATGGGTTCCTTACTTAAACATAAATCCAAGTTGCCTGCAATGCAAGTATCATTCTGAAAGAAAAACCAACCTTAATAAATAGATTTGTCTAGAATACTCAGAATGAAACAGAAATGAAGGATCTCTTCAAACAGATTCTGTAAAATACTGACTCTATATATAGTTTTTCCTCTTTGTGGCTACCTACAGTAACAAGGAATAGTGAACAAGAGGCTTTGCTTTGGAAGCAGGAGAGACTTGGGTTAAAATTCTGCCTCTGTATACTTACTTGTTATATGATCATGAGTAGGAAAAACTTTTAACCCTTTCAGTTTCAGTTTTCAAATCTATTAAATAGGGATGATAAAAAATAGTTGCTGTGACATCATGGGGGGAGATGTGAAGCTGAAATGAGATAAGGCACAGAAAGCACTTTGTAAATCTTTAAACAATATATAAAGGCCAGCTATTATTATTCTGAACAAGATAATTAAAATAATCTGTAATGTTTAAATTAGTTTAAGATGGGATCTTAGAGAACCAAGGAACCTCATAAGTAATCCAATACAGTGTCCTTACTATTATTATTATTATTATTTTGGCTAGGCAATGGGGTTAAGTGACTTGCCCAGGGTCACACAGGTAGTGAGTGTTTTGTGTCTGAGACCAGATTTGAACTCAGGCCCTCCTGGATCCAGGGTCGGTGCTTTAACCACTGTGCCACCTAGCTGCCCCTCAATGTCCTTATTTTTACAAAGAAACTGAGGCTGAGAGAGAATTGCCCAAGGTCGTTTAGGGAATAGGTGACAGAACCAGGATAATATAGCACTTTCAGGTTGACAAAGCACTTTAAAAATTTTATCTCACTTCATTCTCACAACAACCTTAGGAAGTAGGTACTATTATTATCCCAATTTTACAATTTTGGAAACTGAGGCACAGATTAAGTGACTTGTCCAGGGTCAGACAGCTAAAAAGTGTCTGAGGCAAGATCTGAACCCAGGTGTTCCTGACTCTGGCTCCAGAGCTCTATCCACTGTACCACCTCACTGCCTCTAACACAGGTCTTCTAACTCCCAAATCCAATACTCTAATTCCAGTGCTTATTCTTCCTCTTTCCACGTGGACCCAAGTTTCTTGACTCCTACTTATGGATTCTCTCTGATGGACTATGTTTTCTAACAACATATCAGATACTCTAGTGATACTAGGCTAGTTACTATCCCTTGTACAAAGTCAATGTTTTGAGGAAAAAGATGAGGGAATATCAGATTATAATAGAAACAGCACAGACCAGGAACCTCAACTTTTATCTTATTAGTTTAGAGACAGAAGGAATCTCAGTCAATCTCCTTGCTTAAGAAATGTCATCATAAACTCTAAAAGAGATGAAGAAACTTACCCAAGGTCACAATTTTCCAGCCACAGATGGAGTTCAAATCCCAGAGTTAAAGGTCAGAGACAGAATAGGTAATGCTTTTATACTTCTGGAACCTTCCTAACTTTTATAATCTTACATGGAATCTCTAGAGCAGGCCTTCACAACACACCAAAGGATTTCAGGAGGCCCTCAAAAAACACAGAGGAAAACACCCTTTGTATGTAGAGGAAGTCCTTTGCCGTGCTGCAGGTTGTACAGGCCTGCCTGCTCTAGGGGATCAGCAGGTCAAGCGAGTACTCATGGTTACACTAATTTCACAGGTAAGAAAACTTGCCCTAATGTTTTGGGGGCTTGGGAGCAAATGGCAGGTCTTTATTTCTCACCAGTAGTACAACAATGGCCCTTGGGATTAACTGGTCACCAATTACACCTACTATAAATACATAATTAAAGAACACTCATGGAGTACTTAGAATATATAAGGTATTGTTGCTCTTCCCGTTCAGCAGACTATGGCAATTTAGTTATTCTTTAGCAGGTACCCCCAGGTGCTAGTGTCCAAAGAAAACTAATTACACAAAGTGCTTAATCTACTTCTATATACCAAGTCAAGCAATCAACAAGAATTTATAAAATGTCAACTACGAACCAGGCACTGTGCTAACTGGGGATACGAGTTCAACCAATGAAGTGATCACCATGCTGAGGAGCGGTTACATACAGTTTTAAGGCTTGCTGGGTGCTCTACAAATATGATCTCATCGAATAATCCTTACTCACAAAGAGCTTACAGGCTAATGTAAGAAATACATATGTAATTACAAACAGAATAAAGCAGAGGAGATAGTCAGAATGACAACTGACTGCATCCCAGTTAAATAGTGAAAGTTACTTATCTCCTCCATTTAATTAAAATGTTTCATGTGCAGGGCACATCTTCAGCCAGAAATCAGACTAGAAGCAATCCTCACCAGTGGAGCTAATGGGCTATTCTGATGTCAAAGTAGAATGACATTTAATCCAGATTATTTGATAATTGCCCTGCCTTCAAGGCAAAGGGTGGAGACCACTGACAGTAAATTAAACATCACTACTTCAATTGGGCTTAAGTAAATTTTGGCCCAAGATTAAACTGAAGGAGGGGAAAGTGGGAGAAGGGAAGCTGGGGGGAAGGGGAAGGTCCAACTGCAAGGAGTTATACAAATGTTCTATGTTCCATGAAATTCAATATGAGCTTTTATTTTAGCAAGGGTTTTCCAACAGAAGGGCATTGTCAGTATTTTCTATGGACAGTTTTAGACTGTGCCTATATATATGAAATATGAAGTAGAGTTGAGTCAAACACTCAGATAATTAGAGCCAAAATTAAACTGCTGGTCTCAGTTGCTTGGATGTTATGGCCAAAAGGTGGGCTTGTTTTGTTTTGCACAAATTAGGTAACTCTCCATTTTCCACTTCCTTTTATGAAGGCAATCAATATATGTGTGTTTTTACAGACTATTAGCAACAACTGCAAGACTGTAATATTTAGGAGGAAGTTCCGATTTGAAGAAGCCTCCTCAAGCATCCCTTCTCCACAGCATATTACGGTGCCCCGAAGAGGCCCCTGTATTCAAAAGATGGCAGTGCTCCTTTACAATACAAAAACAATTTCTCCAAGCTTCAAATTACTTCTCTCTCACATTAGGCTTAATAAAGGAAAAGGCATACACACCACAGCTGGGAGAAAAGGAGAGGAGAGGAGTGGGGGAAAGGAGCAGGGAGTAAGGAAAAGAAAGGGAGAGAAGAAGAGAGACAAATACACATAAGGACTGAGATTCAGTGACCTTGCCAAAAAATATGCAGATTTAGGAACCTCTTAAAGTATAATGACCAGCGCAGCACCCCATCACGACTTAGGGTATGGGAAACACTTATTATTATTGCTAGTAATTCAGAATGCACCACTCTAAGATGCTTGTCATATCAAAAGTAGATTTCTATACCAATGGATAATTACAATGTACCTAGTTAATAATGTCCCACATACAATGTACCTAGTTAATAATGTCACACATTATACTGTGTTTGGGCCAGACTAATGTGAGCAATAAAATCATCACTTCCCATACTAATAACATAATAAAAAATATTCCTGATGCAGTGCTGCTCATTTGAATTTAAAAGGTTAATCATCTGCCTTTCCTTTCTTTACAGCAGTTGCTGCAATTCTGCTTAATCCACTTCAGCTACAGAATGTTAACAAAGACACTCGCTGCCTTGCCTCTCTTCCCCCAAAAGAGACATTCTAACTAAATGGCCAGAGAATAAAGTAGCATGATCTCACAAAGATCGCAACAGGTAGAAGTCCTAAATTAACTAAATAAGTGGGATTCCAATTGAGCTCATATAATAGGAGAGTACTATTTAAGGACTGAAGTGGGAGGAGACAGGGTTAAGAGTTTCTAAATCCAACCACAACAAAACAAGAATTAATTCCAGCCCTCCAGAGCATGAGGCTGCTGGGAGCTGGTCTCCTTCTTTTTCCATTTCTATCCTACCAGTGGGACAGAAATCCCCACCTCCTCAAATTCAGCTGAAGGATTACACTGAGAGCTTATTCTTTTGCTTATTTTTGGTCCTTTGCTTATATTAGACACCCTGCAAGCAAGTGCTAGGCACAGGAAACTAAAGAATTCTCTCTGACTGAATTGGGAAATAATTTCACTTTCTTTATGAAAACTAAATATATTTTGACACCCCCAAAGCATCTTTTACTTATAAGTACCTCCCAAAGAATTTGAACAGGCCTACTTTATGGTTGTTGGGGGTTTTTTTTTAAGTAACATGTCTATTTTCAAAAAGAACCATGTCTCAGAGTGATTCCTCACTTTAAAACATTATTTCCTTACTATTCCAAAAGGTGCCAATCGTAGAATTCATGGCAAGCTCCGACAATGCTAAGAAAGCAATTGTAGATTGGATCTCTAGCCTACTTCTAGTAGAAGCAGTTCAGAGAAAATCTTTCTGCTTTTATTTTCACACCATATTTCCGAAAACTAAGACTTTAAAATATTAAGACTAAGACACGATCAGTTGCATTTTCTCTATCACTTTCGAAAGCAAGAGCAAGAACATTCAATAGAGAGTATGGGAGAAATTCTCCAAACTTTCAAGAAAGTTTTTTTTGACTACACACACAATTTTTGAAAACCCCAGCTGATTTCCACTTTTAAATGGATAGTCACTACTACTTTCTCTAAGTTTCAGTTTATGTGATTAGACTAACAGGTTAGCTGAGTGGGCTCTTTATCCCGTTCACATAAACAACCAGAATAGATGATCGCTGGTTCCTGGAATTGACTGTGATGATTAGCATAGCTCGATTCTAACAGTGTCAGCCAAACTCTAAACACTGTCTGGCATCAGCAATGCAAAGGGAACCAAAGGCTTGAGCTTGGCCACTTTGAAGCCTTCAGCCAAGGAAAGTTGAAGACAGCCAATCACAAGGGATATTGCTGGCTCTCTGGTAACCTATATAGGCTTCTAAGTTTTCTTTTTACTTTGTCTTAATCAAAGCAAGGGCAATGCTTGTTTTAGCTTCCCCTTTTCCCATTAAGGTAAGGAAAAAAGAAAGAGATGGTTTGGACAGACGTTATCATTTGAAATCAGTTTTTAAAGCCCCAGGTATTCTTAACCTAAAGTCTAGGACTAAATTATACATGTTCCATGAACTTGGATAAGAAAAAAAAAATTACATCTTTATATAAATGAAATTTAGCATTTATTTAAATTATGAATGTAGGCAACAAAGTATTATTCTGAGATGGGGATCGATAGGCTTCAAACTAAAGGCCAAAGGGGTCCCATGACATAAAAAAGGTAAAGGATTTATGCATGTTGTTGGAAACAATCTGTCCACCTTCTTTAGTCTTTTTCTTATTTCCCAATTAGTAATAATAATGATGATCATTTTAATACTCTACTAAAGTCTCAATCTAATGATTAATGGCATCAATGTGACCCTAGGTTCTTAAGTATTATATTGACATTACACAAATTCTGAAAGACCTTACCAAGCTCAAGAGTTTCCAAGTACAGAACTGGTGATGGACTGCAGATCTGCCATTTAAGGAAAAGCTTAATTTTTAAGATCATCACTAGAAGATTGACTATAAGAATATCAATTTTTAAGCCCCAGAAAATGTATGACTTCTCTACTAAGACACAGAAGCCTTGGAAACATAGAAAACTGATGTAAAAGACAATGTAACAACAATTTATTATTATGCCCCATCCTTTAATTCTCTAAATCACAAAATTAGCAAGTATAAGGGCTAGAATCAAATGAAGACCCTCTGATTCCAAATCCAAATGCTTTTTCAATACTACCTGAAATAAGTAACAAATTACACCCAATGTAAAGTAAGAAAGACAGTGAGTGTGGTTGAACCCTCCCCTCTCCCTGAGTCAGAAAAGACTCAAGTTGTCACAAAGCTGTGGGACTGCCCATGGGGCAGGTAACTTGACTTCTCAATAACCCAAACCACTCTTTAAGACTATAAATTGTGAAACCATTGCTGATCTGAGAGTTCCTTGCTACAGTAAAACTCCAAATTAAAGCAAAAAGGAAAAAGTAAGTAGCACAAAATTATGTAGATTCACTGAATTGTAGCATGAGAGATGTTAAAGATCTTCTCATTCAACCCTTTATTTTATAAGAGGTTAAAAGACTTGCCCACAGTCACACAGAGAGTAAGCAGTAGAGTTGGGTGGTGGTAAAGCCTAATTTCATACCTAAGGCTTTTCCCACTATGCTCTCTGTTACATAAGAAAGCCAGGTGGCTCTTATCTCTTGTTGGAAACACCTGCTTCACAGTCAGCAATCTGGTGCTCCTGAATGCCTTAAAGTGACAGAATTCCAAGGGACCTTATAAATAATCTAATCCAGCTCCCTCAGTTTACAGTTGGTGAAACTGAGCCCCAGAGGTTAAATGCCTTGTCAAAACCCACATCGTTAGCTAGTGCCAGAAACAGGATGATATTCAGGATTCTTATAAATGAAAATTATGGAAGTCACAATTACGTATTTCCAAAATTATTACCTTAGTCCTCTTCTCTGAGCAGAAAAACTTCAAGGTGGGTGTATATGTGTGTGTATATATGCATGCATTGTTTGTGTTTAATATGTGCCTGCATGTGCACATGCATATAGCACATATGTACACAATTAGATACATGTGTATCTTGTCAGCTACATACATGTGTATATGTATACATGTGTATATCTCCCAAATAGACATATGTATATGTATATAATACGTACATCTGTGTATCTAATTAAACATTAATGACCCATGAGTACCTAACAGTATTTATGAGCTACTATACTTTAAAAGTTCTATGATTTCTTTGGGGTGTCAAGATGAATGATAACAATGCTGTATGGGCTCCACATCTACTCTATACAAAGTAAACTGGTTTTCAGACCCATGCCCCCATAAACACCCCACTGATGGTAATTTGAGATATGGCATGATCCTGGAGATTGACAAAAGAAAAAGGAAAGGGCTATGGAGCTCCTTGCCTGGACAGCTAAACAGTCAATGCTGAATCTCCTCCACAAAGACTAAAAGAGGGTCTAAAGCCTCCAGAAAAGAGGAAAAGGAAGAAAGGGAACGCAGCCACCAAGAGATGAGAGTTCCAGGGAGATAAGGTCCACACTGTACTAATTATAAAGAGGAAATCTGGGTCAAAATGCTGACTTTACAATCATACTTGGCTCTCAGATAAGTGATTCATCTTCAAAGAACTTTCCTAAGAAGTAAATCCCCTGAGTGTGGTCCCTTCCTCTCTTCATGTTTGCAAATCTAGCACATCTGTGAAATTTAGATGATAAGCCCAGTGGTAGAAATGGCAAATAATCTGAGGTTCAGTTCAGCGCCTAGGATATTAATACTCCATAAATTTAAATGTTCTTAGTCGCTTGAATATTAGACTCTCCTGCTACTAGCTGTGAGATCTTGGGCCACTCACTTGACCACTCTGGGCCTCAGTTTCCTCAATTGCTGTTATGATTTTAAAAAAATAAATAAACTTCTTTATACGAGTTCTGGAAGAAAAGAACTGTTTTCATTTTATATATGGAAAAACTAAAGCAGTGAAATATGAAATAGTTCTTCCAAAGGCCTTCACAAATAAGTTATTATCAAATACAGGATTAGAACATAGATGTTCCCTGGATACTAATCCCAAAATTGGCTTCTTCTATAATCTTATATAATCAAATTGGCCTCTTACATAATTTGTTACATTTAAGGGATCAGGTCACATAGGGAAACATAGGATTGTAAATGTTACCGCACCAAAAAGCACTAGATTGACCAGTTGATGACAGGAAGTCCAGACAGGAAAAGATATTATCTCAGTGAATGAGTCACTGGATCATGGATTTAGAGCTGAAGGGGACATTAGAGGCCATCTAGGAAGCAACTAGGTGGTACAGCGAAATGCTAGGTCTGAAATCAGAAACACCTAAGTTCAAAGTCTGTCTCAAACACTTAATAACCCTGCCACCCTGGGTAAGTCACTTAACCTCTGTTTACCTTGGTTTTCTCATCTGTAAAATGGAGATAATAATAATACCTACCTCACTACGTGGCTCAGTGGCCTGGAGTTATCTTCCTGAGTTCAAATCTGGCCTTAGACCCTTACTAGCTGTGTGACCCTGGGCAAGTCACTTAACCCTGTTTGCCTCAGTTTCCTCATCTATAAAATGAGATGGAAAGGCAAACCACTCCAGTATATTTGCCAAGAAAATCCCATATGGGATCATGAAGTCAGACACAACTAAAACAAATGACCAATCACCTCCTAGAGTTGTGGTGGAGAGAAAAAGAGATAATACTTACTTTGCTAAGTTCAAAGCAGCTATGATGATGACAGTGGTGGTGGTGATAAAGAAACTGAAGCTCAAAAAAACTGTGCTCAAGATCATACAGATAGTAAATAGCAAAGGTGACATCTGAACCCAGGTCCTGTGACTCCAAAGCTCTTTCCAAATACCATACTGTGCTCTGTACAAGATAATTTCTGTAGTTCTTTCATTTACTCATCTTAACCAGTTTATGTATTACCACATTTATTCATGTATTTTTCTACTTTGCATCATCTCTCTCCTTTCTTTTCCTCCCTCTGAGAATAAAATCAGGAAAAATTGTTCCCCCACATAAACCTCTCTACCTTTGTGCTCACACTCTTTCCTCACGACCCCTTCCCTCGGTTTATCGAGCAGTGACCTGGGGCTCAAGAAGCACCCTGAGCCTAAATCCCTGGTCCCAAACCTAAAATTCAAAAGCAAAGGAAAGGAAGTCTGAAATGTAAACAATACTTTTCAATAATGTATTAAGGTTTGCCTTTCTTACTAATTAAAAAAGGTTTTCAAAAGTGGTTTGATTGATTTTTAAATGATTTAACCGCGTTAAAAGCTTAAATTTTTCTAAAGCTTTAGGTAGCATGTTTTAGGAACTCAAAGAATTGCTGAAGGAATATAGAAACATGAGGACATGTGTATCCCAAGAAATCTGGCCACCAGTTGCCATGTAGTTGAGTTAATTGCTATTGTTTTAGGGAGCAGAAATCACAAAGATTTGTGAAGATGGAGGCACAGCAGAAGCCACATATTTATCAGCAAAGGAGATGGATTTTTAAAGCAGAGGCTGGATGTCTTTTTTTTTTAAAGGGATCTTTCCCATAAACATGATTCCTGGGATGCAGTGATAGATTAAGATCATTAAGAAAGCAAGGGGGTGCTTTCTTTTCACAGATTGTTTTTTTAAACCACTACCACCATGAAATTATACTGAAAATATTACAAAAACATGCTGAAAATATATATTACAAACACGTCCCCCCTCCCCAAAAAAAAAACCCACAGGCTTCTTATCCAAGTAGTCTATGTATGAGTTGTTTTTAATAAGTTAATACTCTTCTATTTTTAATCTTTAGAACACACACACAGACTTGTAAAATTGTAAAAAATGAAATCAGAAAATGTAAAAATTATAGGGATTGCAAATTGAATTAAACTGTAAAAAAAAAAGAAATTTATGACGTGCTGACAATCATAAAATTTAACACAGTAACTTTCCCCCCAATAACACAAACAATAATAGCCACAGATATTGAGGAGAATTGTGGCCCAGTAGGAAAGAACACTATTTGGAGCCTGAGGACTTTACTTTGAATTCTGGCTCTGCCATGAGTTACTTTCATAACTTTGGGCATGTCATCTAACCTCTCTGAACTTCACTTTTTCTCATCTGTAAAATGAGGGGGTTAGGCCTGTAAGTTTTCTTGAATGAGGCCCCTTCCAGTGAGACCCAGTGTCCCATTAGAAGACAGAGCTTGTGAGAGTTGTGCAAAGAGAGCAGGGAGAGCCATACCTATGTGGCTATAAGTGCCAAGCCTGGGCCTTGAGGCTCTGGAAGTGGTATTGGCTTTAAAAGGCTTGACAGCGGAGACCTCAGAGGCTATGGCTAGCAAGAGCTCTATGTCTAGAAAATGCATATGTCAGGTCCCGGAGGCTAGCACTCCAACACTGTGGGGGAAGGGGAAGGGGAAGGGGACAGTGAAAAGAATCAATCAATAAACATTTATTAAGCACCTGTTATGTACCAGAGATATGCTCAACACACAAAATATAGGGTTTGAAATCTGTACCCTAAAGCAGGACTTTATAGAATGACCAGGGACCAATTTGGTTACCACTTGGTAATTCTGAGGAAATGGAGACATGCACCTAGGTTTCCTATTGGGTAATCCAGCACTAATGCACTAAAGTCCTTTGCTAATGTTCCAACAGTCAAAAAGATCCAAAACAATAGTTTACACTGAAATCCTTCTTTTCTTCCAAGGCAGCTAGAGTTGTTCAAACTTGAGCCCAATAAACTAACTGCTTTATTAGAACTTTGCCTGATGTATGTCAAGTATATCTGACCCTCATACTTCTCTCTGTGTGTGGCACTATATGCAGCAAGGAAGAGATGATGAAAAATCTTTCTAATTTCAGAAAGCAGAAAGAATTCATCTTTTAACACCTGGTACCAATACAATTCCAGAACTGAATGTGGAGACATAGCACCTCCTCATTCATTGGCAGTGCCTGATGGAAAGGTCCAACTTTTGGTCCATGTGCTGACATCATATTCAGGAAGCCAATATTTCAAAGAATGGCAAGCTCACTGGACAAGGGCAAGAATCAAGTGACCACCTGTGGCAGCTATAGATTTATTCTGGAGAGCTTGGCAGTTCTTTGTAAATTCACAGTGAACTGCTTGCTCCTGTAAGAAAAGAAGCTAATGAGTCCTATCTATCTACCTTAGGGGACAATGTGAGTTACTTCTGGCAAAGACAATGTAAAAAGAGTTAGCCAACTAGATGAGGTTGCCAAACCTCATAGGATATCACAGATTTTTGTACTTTATTTTTTACTTTTATCTGTGTTCATATAAATAGAATAGCTTACATTTGAACAGTGTTTCAGTCAGAATACACAATTCTCCACAATGGAATCTGGGGTCCCTAGAACTATCTTCCATGTTGTTACACTCCAAAGACTCTTCGTGGTTGCTCAGGGTGTCCAATGTGCTGACAATGCTTAACTGTCACATCCTACAAGTACATAGCTAAAGTGAATTCAGTACTACACTATTATCTCGCCACTGGCAGAAAGAGCCCCTTCCCAGCTAAAAAAAAAAAGCAACCCAAGCCAATGATCAATTAACTTAATATGTCATCTTCCCTTAAGCCTTCTATTTTCTTCATATAGGTGAAATTTTCAAATCTGGACAGACCTTGGAGAGCCTTCAGTTCAAATTTCTTGATTTTTTTATAGATGAATGAACTAAGAACAGGTGAAGGGATTTGCAAAAGGTCTAGTCAGGAGGTGGAAAAAAAAAGACAGAAATAGAATTCAGGTCTCCACAGCACACTGTTGGTTCTGCACGTATTTTTAAAGTACTCTGAAATCCTTGGAAGACTTAAACAAAACCAAGTGTTACATTCTGTTATGCTGTATAATGTGAATACTCAGCATGAAGAATGAATGAAAAGGCATTTATTAAGGACTATGTCAAGACTGCTAAATGCTGGAGATACAAATACAAAAGAAAGGGACCTACCCTCAAAGAGTTTATATTCTAATAATGGAAGACAACACATATATGAGCAGTTAGCAACAGGATGGATAGCAAGGCCCTAGGATCCAGAGGGGTACAGTGTTAGGGAATATGGCACACTGTTCCAGAAGGGATACTTAACTAAGACTCAAAAAACCTAGGGCAACTCCCTTTCCCTTTATGAACCAACCCCATTTTCCTTATTTCTAAAATGAGGATGTTTATTACATATCCTCCTTCACAGAACTGTTCCAAGGATCAAATGAGATAATGAATTTACATAAAATACTTCATAAACTGAAAAGCACTATGTAAAGTGCTGTTTAAGGTAAGAGTTGGGGGCAGGGAGCTATACTACCTCATGAAGTTATGAGAAACTAGTAAGATAAAAAATACACACACATATATATTCTACAAATATAGTTTATTACTATTATTAACACACTAAAATGTGACACCACCCTCCTCAAAAAGTAACTAGGCTTCAGTAGCTCTTTCCATAGGGTTTGCCTTCTAGCCAATCCTACATAATAAGCTTCATCTCCAAGGCAATGAGAACACAGATCAGTTAGAACCCCATTTGTCTACTCTCAGGGAGCAATACAAATATGAATTCCTAAGTGACCAACAGTGGATGCAGGAATCTCATTAGATATACCAGAAAGATTTGTTTTTTAATGAATAGGCCTCAAGGGAAGTAATGAAGTCAGAATTCTTCGGAATAGTTAAAATGAAGATATCTCTGGTTAAATCAAAGTTATTGCTTCCCTGGGCTTCCTCAATTGAGAGTTAAATCCCTGAGATGGTAATTAGGTTAAACAGTTTCATCAGGCCTGCTCAGAAGCAAAGTGTGGCATGGAATGAGAATGAGTGCCTGTAGGGATGTGTACAGGCTGGCTCTCCCTCCCTCTCTTCCCTTCCTTGTCAGCTACTTCCCCTCCACCGTTCCCCAACTGAGACACAGACACAGACACAGACACAGACACACACACACACACACACACACAACACACACACACACACACACGCATGCAAAAGTTCTCCCGCAGCCCATTATCAAGATGACAAGCAGAATAAATCCTACACCAAGATCACTGTTGCCACCACCTCAGTCTCCAAGCCCAACCAAATAAAACATCTGCAGACAAGACAGCTCAATAAACAGTTCACACTGTCTAAAAGGATGGCATAGGTTTATAATGATGGAGCATTATCACCTCTGCACATGCAACCAGAAAAGCTAATAACATTCATAACAGAAATGCTATTACAACAGTTTATTTATAGACCATAGGGGCAAAGGGAAGAAGGGAAGAGAGGGGGGAGCAGTACAAAACAGGATAAACTAAGTTCTTAGCATAAGCACATATGGTATTTATTAAGAGTGAAGGCTGTTTCCATCTATTCTGAGAGGTTTCTGTTTTATTTTGTTTTGTTTTTCCAAAAGGAGGAACCATCTATTAGAAAGTACAAATGAACTGGTTATTCATGTAGAGAAATTTGTTGGCACTTCTGGTAAAAAGACAGAAACACTCACGTATCCAGAGCCTAACCTCTCAAGGAAAGGAAAGACCAAACAATATGATTCTGCCCAGGAGCAGCAGAGTGAAGAGCAGTGGGTCTCAGCCCTGCTCACAGAAATATGGGGCAAGGCCAAGACTTTACTTAATACACAGGACTGGCTTCCTGAATGCATCCTCCTGCCTCACACTGTCCTTCAGGCTATGGCAAGCCTTCTGCATTTCTAGAGGAGGGAGGAGAAGGAAGAGTAATTATCTGCACTCTAAAAGCTTCAGGGCAGAACACTCTGGGCAGTTTGGGTGCTTTGCTGGCCCAGCAGCAGCCTCTGTGGCACCAACCAAAAACCATGTAGAGCTTGGTTATTACACTTCTCCCAGGAGCAAAGATGGCCTCAGTGGGAACAGGGACTTTGTTTTGTTGCTCTTCTTCCAAGGAGGACTATCTGCCTCTGCCTCCGGGGGCAAGAGGAAAAAGTCACTTGGCCTTCAGTATCAGAATTAGAAGAAACCTTAGCAGTCATGCAATCCAACACCTTTACTTCACAGATGAGGAAACTGAGATCCAAAGAGATTAAATATGACTTGCATCAAGTCATGCAGGTAGCACACAGCAGAGCCAGGATCCAGACCTACATGCTGGGACTCTTGCCACTGTGCTTTGGGGTTCTCAAGTCCTATTATGGCAAGTAAGGGAGGCCAGAGACTCATGAATTAACTGCTAAAAACCAAGACACCACAAATCATGTGAAATTTATAATCTGAATCATTGAATTGCAAAATTAGAAGGGCCATCAGAGGTCATCAAACCCAACCTCTATCCATTAATCCCCCTCTAGAATATACTAGAAGAATAGTCATCCAATCTTTGCTTAAAGATCTCCAGTGACAAGGAACCCATTACTCACTGAAGTGGCCCATTCCCTATTTTTTCTTTTTTTGGAGGTGAGGGAGGAGAAGACAGCTCTAATTATTAGGAAGTTTTTCCTTATATTGAGTGGGGAAAAAAATGCTTACCTATAATTTCTACCCCAGCGGTTCTCATTGTGGCTTCCATCACCAACCTGCTCCCCGCCCAGCCCAAGAAAAACAAGTCTAATTTTTTTTCTTCCATATGACAACCCTAAATGACAGATAACTCCCAAGTCCAGCACAAGTTAATACCCTAATCAACACAACTTGCATCTCTCCCAAATGGTCCTAAAGAGGTCCTGGAAAATAAATGTGTTTTCCTCCTTTGCTATGTAAATGCAAAGCATTAGGGCTTGTATCCTGGAAAGAGTCTGCTGACATGACTCTTCCATGGAAGTAGCCTGACTGTTCTAAAGAAATGCCCCAGGAAGGAAGCAATTCTGTCAACAACACTGAGATACCGAACCATCTGTTCCCAACCCACGCCAACTGTTTAGCCTGGGGCAGACGGCTGCTGAAGTCTAAGAGTGGTACTGGGGTCCAAGGTGGGACACCTAATAGTAACACATCCTGCTAGGCACTGGTGCAGGGAAGAACCACAATACCATATCTGCAATTATTGCCAAAAAAAAAAATCTTCATCTTGGTCTGTCAAACCATGCCTTTTATTCCTATCTGATTTTGTTTGATTATAATAATAATTGCTTTTGCACATCACTTTAAGGCTTGTAAAGTAGTTTTAACATATAATATCACAATTGAGCCTTACCACAACACTCTGAGTTTTAGTACTATAGATAATATGAGCCTGATTTTACAGACGAAGAACCAGATTCAGAAAAAACAAGTGACTTGCTCATGGTCACTGTGCTAACAATTGTCAGAGGAAAGATCTAAAAACAGGTCTTTCCCTATGTTAAGCACAGTACTTTCTGTTGGTTGGTTTTTTTTTTGGGGGGAGGGTTTGGGTGCAGTGGAGAGTGCACAGTATTTAACTTTTAAGTTCCTTCATTTTAAAAATAGGGATAATAACAACACCAGGCAGCTAGGTGGCCCAGTAGAGTTCTGGACCTGGAGTCAGGAAAACCTGAGTTCAAATGTGACCTCAGACACTTAATAGGAGTGTGACCCTGGGCAAGTCACTTAACCCTGTTGGCTTCAGTTTCCTCAGCTATAAAGTGAGCTAGAGAAGGAAATGGTAAACCATTCCAGTATCTTTGCCAAGAAAACTCAAAATGGGGTCATGAAGTGCTGTACATGACTGAAATGACTGAACAACAAAAATAAGAACACCTACTTCAAAGAATACTTGTAATAAGGATCAAATGAGTTAATATATAAAAGCACACTTCAACCTTAAAGCACTATATAAATGTTAGTTATTATTGTTATTGTTATTATACTTTAACCCAGAATTCCTGACAAATTCTACCTATTCTGTTTGTGGCCTCACTGAAGTCTCACCTTCTCCATGAAGTCTACCCTGAAGGTTCCTGAGGAAACACCAAAATATAAGTAACTGTCTCCATTTTTACTACAGGTCCATTACAGTGTACAGACAATGTACATTACAGTGTACAGGTACATTAAAGTCACATTCCAGTCATCATGCATAATGTTTATTTCCTGTGAAAAGTTAGAAACTTGTATTAGACTTACATACTTTCATATTATTTTCTGTTTCACATGTCTTAACTTTTCTCCAACTAGACTGCAAACTTACTGAAGTCAAGGATCACATCATATATTTCTTCTCCATAGTTTACAGCTTTCTGATTGAAATATTAATCATAATGGTGAGTGCAAACACATGTTACCCCCACTGAGGGCTACCACCCACAGGAGATTGAAAAGTTTACTATGAAAGAATTTTGGAGGCAACATAGTTCTAGTACCAGCTCTGTCACTAAATAGTTGTGTAACCCTGGGCAAGTCCCTTTCCCTTTGTATTCCTTAAGGTTTTTAAAAAGAAGTTGAACTAGATGATCTTCAAGGTTCTTTCCAAGTCCGATTCTGAGAGGTTTTGAAGAGTATTCTTTCAATATCAAAGAACTTGCCGATATTATAACAATAATCATAACAACAGCATTTGTATAGCTCTTTAAGGTTTATAAAGCACTATACAAATATATCATTTAATCCTCAAAATCACTCTGGGAGATAGGTTCTATTATTAACTTCATTTTACAGATGAGGAAACTGAGGCAGGCAGAGGTTATATAACTTGCCCAAAGTCACCTAGCTTTGTAATATCTGAGGCTGGATTTGAACTCAGGATATCCTGACTACAGGTCACTCTATCCAATGCACCCGTAGGCATCTTCATTTGTGAATCTACTTACGTACTAATCTGTTTCTACTTCCTTTATGCTATATTATTTTATATTCAATCAAGTCTAGGCTAAGATCCAAGGTGATCCATAAGTGTAGCGGGAATAGTGAAAGGAAAAACCATGAGAACTTATCAAAAACATAAGTGCTAGGAAAAAATACGTTTTCAATTTGTAATCTATTTTTTTCTTCAGAGCAATTTCATTAGCATGTATAAAATTCAGTTCAACAGTATAGAATTTTGGGGAACAAGAGAAAGATCCTAAGGGTTAGAGTAAAATGAGATGTTAAGAGATATGGTGAATGAAACAACCACCACAATAATGAAGTCCTATCCTCCCAACAAAAGCCAGAGGCTGTCCTTGGAGGTTGGCCTTCCAGCCAGGCAGGGAACCAGCACCTCTAATGTCATTAAGCAGAATAAGTACTAAATCTGATCTTGAAGATCTTCCTCAAGCACAGGGGCTGAACAATCATTCTCCTACACAATCAATTCCTGTGGCTCCCTATTACCTCTAAGGTCAAATACAAATTCAACTGGCTTTTAAAGTCCTTCCTAAAACCTGACCCCGACCTATCTTTACAGCTTCATTATATATTACTCCTCCTCTTGCACTCCCTGTTCTAGCCAAACTAGCCCTCTCTCTGTCCTTCCAATGTAGCCCACCATGGACTACTGTGTTGACTTTGCAATAAACATCTCTATGCTGGAAACAGATTCCCTCCTTACCTCTACAGCACAGAATCCCTCAATTCCTTCAACACACAATTCAAAGACCATCTTCTACTCAAAGACAGTCCTGTTTCTCCAAATACTAATGTCTTCCTCCCTAACCTTGCATTTAACTACCCTGTATTTGTTCTGTATGTATTTATTTTTTATAATACACATCTATAGGATATCCCAAAAGTCTTAGTGCAGCCTTAAGCTTTAATAGCTTATCAATAGAGATGACCAATGCAAAATTCAAAGCTTTTTAAAAACTTAAATTTTGTTTAAAAGGACAATTACTAAATGGCTTTCTTATGGAAATAGCATTTATCATTTTAAATTTTTATCATCATGAGAGCAAAGGCAAAAACGTGACTCCATTTCCACAGATACTTTATAAGGAAGTAGGATTTGGAGAGATCTTCAAGGGGATATTGGAGTGAGATATCTCTCTAAGGAAAGTGAAACTGCTGTGCCTCCATTTAAGGAGCTTTAAAAACACTTGCCCTAATTACATCTCTTGCAGTTATGAAATTAAGAGGTATAAGAGCTGAGTAACAGCAGGCAGGACAGGAACCCAGGTCTACCAAATTTTAACAATGTTCTCTTAAAGGACCATTAATCTTCTTTTTTTTTTAACCACAAAAACCAAATTGTTATTGGGCCTTTTCTATATATCTAAAACAACAACAACAATAACAAAAAAAGCATTCTTGATTATCAGGACAGGGGCTCTATTGTGAAAAGTGAGTGGAAAGCATGCCACAATTGGTGAAGGCTTGTCATTCTATTACTGCTACACATTGTTAAGGCTTGTTTATTTCCTTCTTCCTTTGTGCTTTTTAAGAAGTAATGCATCATATTAAAAAAAATAGATCCTTGGTAATGCAAGCTTGGAACTGGTTTTGTTGATGATATTCACCTATGTTGAATGACCTCCCTCATCTTCTCTACCTATCCAAGTCCTATCAATCCTTTAATTTTATCTTAAGTTTTACTTCCTCCATGAAAACTTGTGGGCCACTACAATTTACCTTTATCTCCACCTTCTCCAAACTCCTAAAGCACTTCTAGACTCCACCACACAATTTAGTAATGTATGGGCCTTCAATTGTGCTCCAGTTGTTTGATGCATGCTTGCCTCATCTACAAATACATTATAATTTCCTTGAGGGTAAGGACCATGAAATATTTATCTTGTATTCCCTTGAAGCATTTAACACATTGCTGGGTACATAAAACATGCTCAATAAATACTCCTGAATTTAATTACTACCTTGATGGCTCCTGAGTTTGAGCAGACAAAACTAAATTACTGATTCTGAGTTCTAGAACAAATTGCAGATTTCCATTCAGAGGACATAAAAGCTAAACTGTAGTAACAATGTCAATGGTCCCCTTCTTTCCAGAATTTCATTTTATTTAATTTGGCAGGATACTGCATCACATGATGGTTGTTAAAAAGAACAAGCATATGAAACTAAAGAATTAGTTTAATTATTAAAATCATCAAGTTAACTTTTTCAAAGTACAGGTTAATTACGGTTAATTCATGCATAGAATAACACTCAGACCCTGTTGGTTCTGCATTGGGTTATACTAATTCCTATGTAATACGGCCTTAACCCTGGCTAAAGAACTGGGCCTAGTGAAAAATAGACATTTAATTGGTTACTTGATAGCTGGCATATTGCTAGTCATCACGGTGGAGAGTACCAACAAGTTGAATGAAAGTGAAGGCTATTTTTAAATTGCCAAGCACCTTAATCTCATGCTATATCTTTCCCTTTGGACAACCAGAGTAATTGCTTCTATAAAACATGACTTTGTTTGGTTAGGGTGTTAGAAGGAAACTTTGGTGCTTTCCAATTCATGTGTGTTACCATGATGATAGCTTCCTACTTAGTAGAAACACCTGTTATCCTTAAGTTAGCCTTTTCTTCTGGCCCAAACTTTATACCTTTAATTATTTAAAACATGTAGAAATTCTGTCATAACAAAAAACAAAACTTCTCTCCTAACAAAAACACACAATCTGATCTGCCTATCTCCTGGAAAGTGGAATGGTAAAAGAATAAAAACTTAAAAATATGAAAAGAAAAGAAAACACCAAATGTACTTTTTTCAGAAAGGCCTTTTGCTTACTAGATTTTCATATTGATGTTATAATGCCCTCACAAATATGAAAAAACAAATATAAGTTTTCAAAAAGTTAGGTGGTTGTGCCCAAACCCCCAAGAGGTCTAGAAAATAATGAAAAATAATAGTGACTTGATTCCAAGCTTAACAAGAAAAGAAATAAAAAATCATAGAGTATTTATGAAAGATTGCCTTACAAAAATTTCTTTGGTTCAATGGGAATTCAGACTTTTTGGTATTCTTTGCATTCCAGTCATCACAAAGAACTAGTAAAACGATCATAACGAAATCTGAAAGTACAAAGCTCCTTCTGAAACAATGGGCTTCATTTTCTAAAGTCTTCAAATCCTCCCAACAGGATTCCTACAATTCAGATCCTTTAAGTTGCAGGAAAAATGAAAAGAGAGATAAAAAAAAAATCAACAAACCTAGTGCCTCAGAAATTTCACCTTCCAGACGGGTGGATTCCCGAGCCTCAACTATAGAGTTTGTTTTACTCAGAACCCCAGCCCTGAGGCACAGACAGGGTGGTGGGTCCCCCTCCACATTTTCTATGGTACCAACTGCGATGGATGCTCTAATCCAAACGGTATAAACAAACTACAGGTTACCTCCTTTAACTCTTTTTGTTACAAATTTCCAGTCGTATAATTTTTTTTTCTGTTTACATTTTTACCTAACTTCAGGAGGAGAAATGACAATACCTTAAAGCAGCCTTCTGGAAAGCTTTACAATTAATTCATCCACCAAAAAGAAAGATTCTACCACATGCACATTGTATTATGTCTGCTAAGGAATACAAAGGAAATATTCCATGTGATTTCTGTCCTTATAAAGCGTATGGTCCATAAACATGAAAACATGAAAAATTAAGTCAATAAAGATGACATGAGGACAAATGAATGACATATAACAAACTAATCTGTACAAATTGCTTCATTTGGTAGGCACTGGGTATATAAAGAAAGGTGCTTGCAAGGGATTTACCATGTAAGAGAGACCTAAAACAGTTCAATATAGGAAGAGAAAAATCACTAAATGCAAAATACAGAGTTGTTAGGGAAAGTGTCAAAGAAGCTCAGGGACCTAAACTGTGTCTTGAAGAATGACTATGAGTTTAATGGGTGGAGAGGAGAAGGAAGACATTCTAGAAAGAACTGAGTGAGTAAAACTATGGACACAAGCATATACACAACATGATACAGTGACAAGGAATACAGTACTCTAATAGTTAATAATAGCTAAGATTTTTATAATGCTTATTATGTGTCAGGCACTATTCTAAGAGTTTTATAATTATTATCTCATTTGATCCTCATAAAACATTAAGAGGTAGGTGCTATCACCATTTTACAGATGAGGAACTGAAACAGAAGTTAAGTGACTTGCCTAGGGTCACAGAGCTAGTAGTGTTTGAGGCTGGATTTGAACTCGGCATTTCTTGTCACCAGGACCAGGGCTCTATCCACTGTCTAGCCACCTGTCTTTCAGCCTCATCTAGCTAGAATGGAGAGTTCTTCTGAACAAGTGAAAGACAAAGGTGGAAAAGGCAAATAATTTGAACTTTATCCACTAAAGGAGTTTGAATAGGAAGGGGAATGAAAGAAGTGGTGCTTTAAGAAGATTAATTAACTTGGTATTTAGGATGCTACACACAGTGGGAAGATGCTAGAGGCAAGGAGGTTAGTTAAGAAGTTGTTTCACCTCCTTTTACAAGCAGCCATATAGACTGCACATCCTCAACACTTTCAAATCTCACTAGCTGGTGGTGTGATATATTTCTAATGCAGAGCAAAGGTTAAGTAAGGGATCAAGGTTTTGTATGACAAAAACCACCATATACTAGCATTCTTTCCTCTCCTTCTGACCTCTATTAACCAAAAAAGGAATTTCCAATGGGATTCTTAAGTGAAAAGGGAAGCTTAGCTGACTCAGTAAAAAAGTAGGCATGTTAGTGCAATAACTGTTGTTTACTTTGGAAGCTAAGGATGATCCCAAGAAGAAGCAGTATCTGACCTAAGCTAGCATTAAAGGCAGTGACTTCAACAATTAAAAAACCAAGTCTGTATACTAAAAAAATCTCATCCAATAATCAATTCACTGCCTTTCATGTCATCTCCAAAAACAGTAGAAATTAGTCCTCTTCATTTCCAATGTTTTCTCTATAACATCTTTCTGAGATTTCCATTCTTTATAAAAATCTGGCCTCTTTATCCTCCACCCACAAATTTCAGAAATTAGTGTACTCCTAATATAAATATAAACAATGTCCTTCAATTAAAATGACAACTTTTTGGAAACAGTTCTTCTTTTCTGTAGTTATTGCATAAGCAACTGAGAAGTCAGCTAGTGTGGTGCCTCCTCCTAAATGTAGCACGAATCCCCTCTATAATATCTCTAACATGTGGCCAATCTCTGCTTGAACAGCTCCAGGGAGTCCATCTTCTATTTTGCAACATCAATGACATTTGAGTGTATATTTGATCTAACTTTCCTTTAGCCCTTTCAGTGATGTGCTTTCCTTCACCCATAAAAGGTGGGGCATATTGTCTCTTCCAACGCCCCCTGTTTGTTTGCTGGGTTAATTCCTTCCATCTAGGATTTTGCTTTCCCCTTTGTTTTCCTTAGTTGTTCTTTCTTTCCAGTCTTGTATGTCTTCCTTTTTGCCTTCTGTTTTTTTTGTTTGTTTGTTTTTAATAAAAGGCTGCTTTCCTTCTGCCTTTCTTTCTTGGCAGGGCTTTCTGATTGCCTCAGTGAGGTAACTCTTTGATTGCCACCAGGTCAGTCTTACTGAGTAGTCTCTACCTATCTAGAGACTCTCTAAACAGATGCAGAAATGCCATAGAAAAGTCTGAGACTCTTCTCTCAGTCATATCACTACATAAAAAGGGAGGAACCCAAGATAGGTTTCGATGAAACCTCTCTGAAGAAGTAAAGCACCCCACGGGACAAAGCTGAAGTTGAATGATCAACTGTGGGAATCTCCACTGTCAATAAGCTTTTTACAAGACATTCCAGTGGATCAAATATTTTGGGGTATTCCACGTAAAGCCAAATTCATAGCCATATATATGCTCAAAATTTCCCTTCTCCTTGAATGGAAGCTTTCTGCTTACAATTCCTCACTTTTTGCCTAAGGGGTAGCAAGATTTTAACAGTAGTTAATTTTCAAATGATATGCTCACACATTTCCCAAAAGACAGATGTTCTAAATTTCATGTGTGAAGATTTGCACCTAGATATCTCTGGGGAGCTAGAGATGAGATTTGATGTATCTAAATTTCACACATGATACTAAGAGAAAAAATAATAAAAATTAGAGACCTAGCTACCTATAAAGCATTTCATTAAGCAACACAATCTCATCTCAACTTCAAAACTGCCTTAAAACATAAATTCGATTTAAAACCTTGTAGAGATTTAACCCTATAACACAAAATCCAAACTGTTTGAAACATCATGAAGGTTAGAAACTTTGTAGTATTCTTCTTTCCATTCAACAAGTAGTAGCAATAACACAAAAGCAGTCACCATCACGCAGTGACATTGACCTATCACCATAACATATTTTCTGGC
Organism: Phascolarctos cinereus; assembly: GCF_003287225.1. Classification (NCBI taxonomy): domain Eukaryota; kingdom Metazoa; phylum Chordata; class Mammalia; order Diprotodontia; family Phascolarctidae; genus Phascolarctos; species Phascolarctos cinereus. The sequence continues at coordinate 240,299,694 of NW_027556098.1, forward strand.
CCTTCGTCTCCAAACTGGAGCTAACCACGGTCCTGAGTTGTCTTAGAAAACCATGAAGTTCAACACACAATTAATTCTGCCTTTGTATTTAGAAGGGCTTTCCCCTAGAGAATCATAGCTTGGCTGAATCTAGTTGAATTATATAAGCACAAATGAGGCAGCTGGGTGGTCTAGTGGATAGAGCAAAGGGACCGGAGTCAGGAAGTCTCCAGCTCAAATGTGGTCTCAGACACTTACCAGCTGTGTGTTCTTGGTCAAGTAACTCTGTTTGCCTAAATGGCCCCTCTGTTGTAGGGAATTTCCTCTCCCCAACTAGACCATGATGTGCCAAAGAAAAAGGGTACCATGTCTTTCTTTTGTTTTTAAGCAAGTATAATTCTCATTCAAGAGATAAGTAGGTACTCTATAAGCCCTGTCAATTTATGCTAAAATATTCAGTCTAAAAAAAAAAAGAGTTACTAAAATATTTAGTGACTTGCCTGATCTCTCTTTTTTTTAAAGTTACTAACAACTGTCAATTAATCTTCATAATAAAAGAAAAAAAAGTATGGATAATTTAAATCCAGAATCCTCCCTTTCTTTGACTGGCCCATTTCAGCAGACAGTCACACCCCTAACCTGTAAAAAAGTGCTGCTAATAAAGGAGTAAATTTGGGGATGGTTGATTTTTAACTTAATTTTTATCTCCCCTTCTCAAATTCTGACAGAAATAGGACAAATGAAATAGCCAGAAATCTAGGCAGGAGGAGGGAGAGAGGGACAGAGGGAGACAGGGACAGAGGAAGAGAGAGGGGGGGGGGAGGAATGGAGGGAGGGAGGAGGAGAGGGAAGAATGGAAGGAGGGGGAGAGGGAGAGAGGGAGAGAGAGAGAGAGAGAGAGAGAGAGAGGAGAGAGAGAGAGAGAGAGAGAGAAATTAAAACAAAAGCAATGGTAATCTCTGAACTTGATCCCTCTGAAATCAAGGGTTAACTGTGTCTTTATAACCCTCTATCAACCTCTCCCCTTCTCAAAATTAATTCAGAAGAATCTGAATCTCAAGTTTGACTAAAAATTGTGACAGACACTTATTTCTTAGGGCAGGTAGGTAGCACAATGGATAGAGCACGGGGCCTGGAGTGAGGAAGAACCAAGTTCAAAATCAGCTTCGGACACTTACTAGCTAAGTGACCCTGGGCAAGTCATTTAACCCTGTTGACCTCAGTTTCCTCATCTGTAAAATGAGCTGGTGAAGGAAATGGAAAACTAGCATCTTTGACAAGAAAACTCCAAATGGGGTCATGAAGAGTCAGGCATGACTGAAACGACTGAACAACATTTATTTCTTACTTAAACTCTGACCCAAAATCCCCAGTATACAGTTGGTGCTATCATCGTTTAATTAAATTACTTTATAATTTCATCAACCTTCTTTCCAGTAGTATACAGTTTCTCAGTTGTTGGCAAATGCTGACAGTGGGGTTGGAAGGCCAGAGTATGGGGGTGGTCAATTAACTACAAACTGCATTTAAAGGAATGTCAGAGTCTCCCAAGAGAGGGGAAAAAAAAAAGAGAAGCCATTCACTTTCTATAAAAGTAAACACAACTTCCAACTATAATCTAGCCTGTAGTTAAAGGAGTTGCTTCCTTGCTTTCCCAGAAAAAAATCTTAACTGCCTACTCATTTCCCAAATGATTTGACTTTATACTGCCAAAATACCCCCCAAGTAAGCATCCCTAGGAAGGTGAGGAACGGCCAATGTGGTCATATTTCTTCCATTACAAAAATGCCCTTATAATGAATTATTTATTTATTTTATTTGCAAATTCTTACAACCCACATTTGTCTTTGCATAGAGGCCATGGCTCCCCGCTCCCCCACACTCAGTGGTCTCAACCCACCAGAATTCGACAGGCCTTCACCCCCTCCAATGGTGAATCATAGGGCCAAACTTTCATGTGAGTGAAACACAGGCATGCTTTTGTTGCTCTGAAAAGCTACCAACAACAAATGAATACAAGGCCAGTCGCCTTTTTGTCCAGCTGTTTAAGGGAACCTCTGTGGGCTGAACATGGTTGGCTTGTAGTTGAAACTATTATCTATTTGGTCCAGTGAATATTTTTCTTCTTAATCTACCCCCCCCCAAAAAAGCTCTATCTTTTCATTGGAAGAACTGGTGAGGAGGGATTGGAAAGTTTCCACAAAGAAAGTCTTTGGTCCCAAAAGTTCTCCACCATTGGTCACTGAAGTAACTGATTCTGTTTGGAGTAAACAGAGAGGCGTGGAGATGGGGGTGGCACCAGCAGCCTTGGATTCTACTTTGACAAGTATTTTTTTTTTAAAGTGGGCTGAATATGGCAGTTGTATAGGGGCTACAAAAAACCTTTCAGCTCTATGAATCATAAAACAACTGTGAGGGGTTTGAACACAAACATACACACACACAATATGCTGGATCAATGCTAAAAATCTGAAACAATACAGAAATGCAGAAAAAAATTCAGAGTTAGCTATTTCTAGCTTGGGGTATCCATGTGGTAGTACATCAGCATATTTATCTGAGCTGTTACAGGTGCAAGCCCATTAGGACTTCTGAGGATGTGCTATTAGATCTATTTATTATATATGCTGCCTACACCCATCTCACATCAGATACCCACTTCTAACTACTCTAGAAGAGAAGGCCTCTCTATCCAGTAGCATCCTAAATATTACAAGTTAACAGCTGTATTCATTTTTCTCCAGTTGTACACTTTACATCAAATTTATATTCTATGCAACAATCTCAAACAGAATGAACTGTCTCCCAAAGCACCAAATGAAACTCCATTGTGCTGATAAAGTCAGAGAGAGAGAGAGAGAGAGAGAGAGAGAGAGAGAGAGAGAGAATTTTGCTGATAGGAATCCAAAGTAGAGATGTTTTGGATCCAAATATTCCTGGACTACAACTACGCCTATCAACACACCAGCATCTTCCCCTGCCATTTGAACCCAACATTCATCATTACTACTGATTGCAGGTTTTGTGAGGCCTTTGAATCAGCCCACGCACTGGCCCAAGGCCTTCATACCACTATTTTACTTCAAAAAAAAAAATTTTACAACTCCTAAGACTTTCAAAATGCCTGCTAAATAAAGTATAAATACCTTATCTTGACATTCAAAGCACTATACAGTACACTCCTCCAATGTATTTTTTCCTCATGAATACCAGCATGGCCGAATGTATAGAGAGCCAGCCTCAGAACCAGTAAGATCTGCGTTCAAGTTCTGACTCTGACACAACCTGGCTATGTTACTCTGAGCGAGTCATTTAACCTCTCGGTGCTCTAGGTAATTCTCTAAAACTAGAAATTGCAGAGAAGGTACTGACTTACACTGACATAGGGAGTTATTTCATCATGGAGTTCTATACAAATTCAATAACACATGTAGCCTCTACCCTTGCCCCTCATCTCATATTACTCTTCTACATGTTCTCTATGTTCTGGCCAAACTGGACTAATTCACCCCACCCCATATTTTCACCCTGTCCTCTCCCCCTGCCATACTGTTTCCCAAGACTGGACCTGGTATTCTCCCTTGACCTCATCTCCACCTGCAGAAGTCATCTTCCTTTAAAGCCCAACTCAGGGCTCAAGAATACATTCAATGAAGATTCCTATGAAGTCCCCAGATGAAAGTGATCTTTCCCTTCTCAAATTTTTCACAGCAATTTGCGTGGACCTGTCTTTTGCATTTAACTTATTCTCCCTGAATCTCACTTATTTCTATACATAAACTCTCCCCAGAAAGGAGCTACCCACTTTGAACCTGATTCTAAAACATAGGAGAGTATGGTTGTTGAAATAGAAACAATGGGAATAGGAACCCTGGAGTGGAGAAAAGCCAGATACAGGATGTCACACACCCCAGATTTTAGGAAAACAAATTTCAAAGAGTTCAGAGAAAGTTTGGTTAGGAGAGCATGACCTCAAATTCTTCTCAGAGACTGACAATATCATCCTCATTTTTTTTTAAAAAGAGAATAGACTCCACAAAATATAGATCAGTGAGCTGGACTTTAAAGACTATAAAATTCTTGCTAGCTTTTTCCCATGCCTGAAATGTTTTCCCCCCTTTTTCACCTCTACCTCCCTGTTAAACCTGGCTTCCTTCAAAACTCATCCCAAGCCATGTTCTGAAGGAGGCCTCCCCTCTGAGATTACCTTCCAGCTATAACACTGTATATCTTGCCTGTACATAGTGATTTGCATGCTGTCTCCCACACTGGAATGTTAGCTTCCTGACAGCAGGAGTTATGTGTTTGTCTTTTGACAGACTGACTGGTTGAGACCACATTGAAAAGAAAGCAGTGATCACAGATCCAAAATGGCTCAAGAAAGACCATGAAGACCACCTGAAGGAAATAGAGAGGTTCTACCTGGAGAGGAGAATTAGTATTAGGGGACCAATAATTGCTGTCCACTTGAAGACAGCAACTGTCTTCAAGTAGCTGAAGTGGATGAGGGATTAGACTTTTTCTGCATTGACTTGAAAAGGCAGAACCAAGGGTAAGGGATGGGACTTACAAAGAGACAGATTTCAGTTCATGGTATGGAAAAACTGAAACGGGCTATCCAAAAGTGGAAGAGGCTGAAATAATAAAGTAGTAAGTTCCTCATCATAGCTGGAAGACTTCAGATGATGGGGATAACTATTTGTTGGGGTTGTTTTAGAGGGGATTCTTGTTTGGATAAACCCTTCCTACTCAAATTCTGTGACTCTGGTTGAATCAACTAGATAGTGCCTTGAATATAGTACAAACTTAATAGATGTTTGTTGGATTGCACTATGACTAGAGAGTTAAACCACTTAAGACTAGATGCTAATGCAGCTACGATGAGTAAACAGTTCAATGCTTATATCCAACCACTAGCTTTGGTATATTTCACACTCACAGGCTACACCTCTAACTCTAACCAACCACTTGACATGGGACACTTAGTCAAAAGGAATTTTGGGAGAGCTTATGTACGAGCTAGTCCCACTACATCACTAATGCTGTCAAAACAAACAAACAAACAAACAACCCAACAATTCAAAGCATTTTCTCTAGTCTGCCATAGTTCAACAGCATATCTTAATTAGCACAGAATAAAATAGCAGCATGGTACACTGAAAAGACTATTGATTTTGACATCAGAAGACCTAGGATGGAATCCCATCTCCACTATTTACTTACTACCTGTGTGACCTTGGGTAAGTTATTTAACCTCTCTAGGACTGTGCTTCTTCTTCTTCTTCTTTTTTTTTTTTTTTGCTAGGCAATGGGGTTAAGTGACTTGCCCAGAGTCACACAGCCAGTAAGTGTTATGTGTCTGAGGCCGGATTTGAACTCAGGTCCTCCTGAATCCAAGGCTGGTGCCCTATCCACTGCGCCACCTAGCTGCCCCAGACTGTGCTTCTCCATCTATAAAATGAAGAGGCTGGATGAGATGACCTTGAAAAGCCCTACCACTTCTAAATCTGTGGTGTCATTTGGTATTAGAATCTATGATATCAAATAATCGGTAGCCCACTACCCGGCCTTAAAAAATTTAATGAAACTTCAAAGAGACACAATAAGTAAAATGAACTTTGAGCCTCTCTGCTAATGGAGGAAAGCACTGGTGTGGATAATACAAAACATATACTTCTAAATACCGTATATACCCACTGAGATCCCACTGGAAGGATGATGAGCACCAGAGGAAAGACAGTCTGGGATCAAAAATGCTGTAGTTACTTACAGATAATCCACACTCTGATGATTAAAACTGACTATATTTTCTAAGTAGCAGTAGTATAGTACATCCTAGTATAGGATAGATAACATAGTACAGCAGTGCATTTTCATTTGTTTTTTGTCTTTTGTCTAGGCAATGGGGTTAAATGACTTGCCCAAGGTCACACAACTAGTAAATGTTATGGGTCTGAGGCCGCATCTGAACTCAGGTCCTCCTGAATCCAGGGCCAGCACTCTATCCACTGCACCACCTAGATGCCCCACGGTAGTGCATTATCTAAATAAGTAGGGGAAAGTGAGAAAAAGAATAGTAGAGGAAGTAGAATAGGTCTAGCTAAGACTGTGACACTTGAAATTGGTTGAAATAGTTGAAAATCCTTATCTAATAGTAAGATATAAAACCATGAAAGGAGTTCATTATAGAGATATAAAGAAATGGCTACAGATGATGCTTCATTATATTTTCATTGACGTTTTATATAATTTACTCGTCAAACATATCCACATCAGAGATTTGGCAACTATGGTTGAGGGAAAATAGAGAGCCGAACGGGGACTACCCCAAACAAACAAAAAAACACTACTTTTTTTTTTCATTTTGAAGATGGGTTCGTACGATTTTGGTTGAGTTCTTTGTTTTGTTTTGTTTTTTTAATGAATTTTAAATGAAACTTAGATACTGCACGTGGACGATAACTTGACACCAGAATTAAATAAGAGGAAGAGAATACACTGGATTGCATTTCACAAAATTATACAGGATTGTTAATGACCTCCAGTTTTTTTCCCAAAAACAAAAACAATCTTTCTATCACTAATACCCTTCTAGTGATGCTATATGGCTGCAAAGCATAAAAAACTACATTACTTAAAAAAAAAAGTTGTGATTCATTGAGAAGGAAATAGAACAAAACAGAATGGGTATGAATGGTCTAAAGATGTACAGATGTACCCAGAATTTTGGGTAGTTATCTTATGGAAGATTTATAAGAAAATGCAGGAAAAACTTCTGGAGTCAGAAGACCAGAATTCAAATACTGTCTCTGTTACCAATTCTTTGTATGACTTTGGGCAAATGATTTAACCTCTCTGAGCCTCAGTCTTCTCATCAGTGAAATCAGGGAGGTGTAACTGGATGACCTCTAAGGTTCCTTCTAGCTCCATAACTATGATCTTATTATCTAAGGAGTTGTACATAAAGATAAAGAAGCATGGATGGGTTGTTACCAGCATTCATGGGGAGACTATCCACATTATAAGATCACAGATCCATCAAAGTACCAAAGAAAGCTTCTCAATTAAAAAAAAAAGTCAGAAGCCATAGGTCCCCCAAACATCACTTAAACCTATTGAATCAGCAGAACCTGAACTAAGGAAGTCACCCTCTAAGTTGGAAAATTTAGTCTGCTCTACAGAATATTTCCTCCCAGACAATATAGACCTGGCCCATGCATTTTTAGCCAGCAGCAAATTGTGAGAAGGAAATTTTAAACCCTTGAAAAGAGAAGGGTTTGCTGTGGAAACTTTGACTAGTCCCCTCCCTGCAAGGGCAGGAGCCATGCTGCTCCAGCCATAAAACAACAGATTATTTCAAGGGGGGAAAGTCATGGGGGAAAAAAAGGGGAGAAACTCTATACTGTTAATTAATTTTGCAGAAACCCATCAGAAGGTAGGAAAAAACTGAAAGTAGATTCTTTCCCATAGTCCAAGAGTAGAGAAAATTACATCCCTGCATATATTTTGTTTCCCCCTTTCATGCAGCTACTGATTAAAGCCTGAAGGTCACATATCTAAGGGGTTACCAACAAATAAAGACCACAGAGAAATAGAGGACAGGAGGTAAAAAGAAATGGAGGAGAAAACTCTGCATTTGTGTAAAATGTAAACTCTGCAGTTCACCAATCCTTGATAGCTGCTCAGAGGCACAGAGCACATGTGCTTCATTAGTTTTCCCAGCACGGGAAACGCTGACATAGCCCTTGCACCCTGGCTAGGTGAAGCTGATGCTGTTAGACATGACAATTGAATGCCAAGTTAACCAGAGAATATTATGGGTTTTCTTTTATAGATCTGGTCTTTTATTAATGCTTCAGTTAGCAATCTTTTTTTCTCTTAAAAGCTAAAGTACACAGCTAAACATTTTTCCTTTTAGAAACACTACACAAATTCCTATTTATCAAGGATCTTCAAAGGACAGTAGGTTAGAGGTCCTCATTTGAGATACACACAACCAACAACCCTGGGAAAGGCTCATATAGCTTAGGAAAGCAGTTCAATTGTGGGCATTTTATTATTTGCACTCCCTCCTACCTCATCCAAGCTAGTTAAAATGACATAATGGGCAATACCTTCATTCCAATATTGTTACTGAAAAAAAAAATCAAATCACTCAGGGACCTACTACGTGCACATTACTATCTTATAAGCATTCTTCAGTCCTTAATAAACGTTTGTTGAATGAATAAATGGCCTGCAATTGCATGATGAAGCCAATTAAATCACTCCCCAAAGCCTTACAAGATGAAACCCAAGAGGTTTCACCCCATGCTTAGTCTATCTGTTTATATTCCAAGGTCAGTCAAAGAAAAGCATATGAAAAAGTTCATGTGCCTTATCATTACGAATTGTGGGGGAGGGGTGGCAAACCAGATCCTGTGGCCAAGAAAATATTTCAGGAAGTATTGCCTTGGGAAGAATTTTTCTTACAGGGAAAATATCTTCCTGAGGATTATTTTATGTGATTTTTTTTTGCACACTGCTCAAAACTTCATTCAAGAAACAAAGATATCATCTACGTCCCTTGGCAAGAAAACCCCCAAGTCAGGTCCCAGCAGGTGAGAAAACCTTCAGTTTAACTTGCAACATACCATCTTAAAAAGTCCCTAAAAGTAGGGATGGGAAAGTAAAAGCAGTAAATATTTTATCTATATTTTTATTTATTTATAAAGATTGATAACAAAGTAATATTTCCCCCAGATATGCAGCTGGAGGTAGTATGCATTTCAATGACTTTACTGTCTCCAAAGAGAAGAGTTTGAAAACTCACCTATATCAGAACAAGCACTCCAGGTTGAGTCAATTCATTATAGGGACTAGGGATAATATATTTCTTTATCATAAGACTTAAGATGACCAATGAAATGAAGTAGAATTGGTAAGCCTTGTCCCATTTGATACAAATATTCAATCATTCAATAACTATTTGCTATTTCATGTACCCAGAACTATGCCAGGTACTGTGACAGATACAAAACACGTATAAAATGAGATATTATTACATTCCAGTAGAATGTAAGCTCCTTGAGGGCAGAGACCATTTCATCTTTCTGTTGCCACTTAGCAGAATGCCTCACACATAAGTGCTTAATAAATGTGTGCTCAATTTAATTGAATAGTCTCTGTCCCCAAAGAGTTTATAGTCTATTTGAGGAGACGGAACTAATATTAAATTGCTAGGTGATAAAATTATGTGGTCCAAGTGTAATAGAAAGAATTATGGATTGGAGAAGACAGAAAATTTCATGAGAGGGTGGGATTTGAACCAGATCTTAAGGATAAGTAGAATTTAAATCAATAGAGAAGAAAAAGAAAGGGCAATCCAAAAGGAAGGAATGACTACCACAAGCAAATTGAAGAGGAAGGAATGGGTATAACCTAGGTGGGATAACAATAGATGGTCCTACCTGACTGGAGTTTCACAAATAGTTAAGTATTAGGGAGCAGCAGAAAATATAAGCCGGATGGCAAAGATGAGATCACACTGTGAAGAATTTGGAAAACCTGACAGAAGAAGATGGACTTTATGAGGTAGGTAACAAGGAGCCATTGTAAGTTCTTAAGCAAGGAAATGACATGATAAAAACAGCATTTTAGGAAGATCAATATGGCTACAGTGTGTGAGATCAACTAGGACAAAGACTGAGAGGCCAGGAGACTATGAAGGAAACAACTGCAGCAATTAAGACATTAAATGACACGGTCTCAGACCAAGGTAGCAGCGTTAGGAAAAGGAGAGTAAAGTATAAATGTAAGAAATATTTTAAAGGAAGAAACAGTAAGATTTGATAACAGATGGAGAATTCCAGGGAGAGGGATGACCATGGCTTCTAAGTTATTCTGTGGTTCACTGTTCCTATTGAATCCATTTTTCTATCTTCCTTTGTCATCATTGAATAACACTGAATCCCTTTCAAGAGATTCCTTCTGTAATTGAGGCAAAACTGAGCAGCACCCTCTCATGTGTTGAAATATGTGTTGAAATTCATGTGACCCTCAGAAGATCCTTGAAAAGCATTCTTTACTCTGCTCTTGAGTATCTCAACTGGACTGGGAAAATAAAATCTGTTTTTTGAAACTTGAACCAGTCCTACAAATCACTCAGTCTGTTCCACTGGATGATCAGAATAGGAATAATATGGTGTTTTTGTTTTGTTTGTTTGGTTTTTTCCTCAATGGTAAATTTCAAGCTGAGCATTGTCATTTGAGATAGATAACTTTGCCAAAAGGAAGGAATACCTGCATCCTGCAAAGAAAGTCTTAAAGAAAAAAAAAAAAACACCGCTGGTCATTTTCTCCTATTAAGATTCCATCAATAGTGATATTTTTCATGCCTGAAGTTCTCCCGTAGACATAAGAGTGATAAGTTGGTACAACTGGAAAATACATGGGTTCAGTAAATGATCATTCGGATTTTATTTCCAACTTTGCCATTAATTCATTGTGTACCTTGGGTAAATCACTTCACTTAATCTCTGGGCCTCACTTTTTTTCATTTGTAAATGAAGTGGTTTGAATCAGATAATTTAGTTCTAACTTGTCTGATTATTAACATTAATGTGACCAATGTTATCTAATGGCTCAGCTAAGAATATGCCATAGGACCTTAGGTGATATGCTTTGCCTTCCTGTCTCAATTGCCCCATCTTTAAAATAAAAGGGATTTGACTAGGAGATCTCAGCCTTTTCCAGCTCTAAATTCTATGGCTCTGTATTTAAATGACTGGCACCTTTTTCCAATTTATTTTAAGTTGCCTTAAGTCACCAGAGAAGCAAAAATAATTTTCCATTTGAATGTCAAATTACTAAGAACTTCACCAATATCACCTGGTGCTTTAAAAACAAATTTTCCCAGGAAAGTTGTAGCCGAACTTGTAAGCTCTATGAAAATGAGTTTTTTTTTTATTGTTGACTTGCCAGTTAACACCAGCTAAAGTAATGTTACTCTGGTTTTTAAAACGAGAGGTAAAAACTAGTGGACATATATTTTAGTACTGATACACTTTGTGATTTCATAATATGAGTAACTGTCTCTGTAGAAATTCACTCTACCAATGCAGATTATTCCTAATGGCAACTGGTCTATGGCTTTGGGTACTGAGATGTTAAGTCACTTGTCCACAGTCGCATAGCCAGCATATCTGAGATGCAGGCCTTGATACCTTCTGCACCTATTCTGGTGGTAAAGAGTAGCAGACAGTGGACTGGGTAGAAAGACTTGGGTTGAAGGTAAAGCTATATCCTTGGCCCGAGGAAACTAGAAACACACATATGCGAAGACGTACAACCTGATATATTTAAGGCTGATGAATGAGTCAGACTACATCCTGAAACTGAGCCCAAAGAGAAAAATTAAATATAATCGATACCAAAGATGGATTATAAAACCAATGCTGTACCTGTACCACAAACTGCCTTGCTCAGTTTAAGGGGTAAGTGTGGGGTTTGGGGAAAAAAGATCGGGAATAAAACTCAAGTTTTTTCCAAAGAATAACAGTGAGGGACTAATGGGATTATGTCCTTCAGCTTGAAGCAAACCCACGGATAGGTTGGCCACTCATGGCTTCAATAACTAGCTTGCAAGATAAAAAAACATCTGAACACTTAAATTTAAACACAGAATATCTTCTATAGCACTTGGTTCAGGCTACTGAAACTCAGAGTCATTAATGGCAAAATTTTTATGACACTGGAAAATGGAGAAATAAAAAGGCTAGGAAAATGTGTGATCTTAGGTCTCTGGGACATTGCATACTTTAACCATATCTTTGTAGCTGACTCAGGTTAAAGGATAAGACACCAAAAACTATACTCTTATGAAAGGCCAGATTATCCCCTACTAATCTTTGAGTTTAACTTGAACAGGGCTGACCCTAGATAGAACCATGAGAGAGGCAAAATTTTTTCTTCATTTCCTCTCACTTCATTTTTCTGAATGTTCTTCTCTTCCTCGTCAGAGGGAACAATTTCATTGTCTCATTACAAAGAAAGAGAATCTAACAAGTCACTAATACCTTAGTTCAATAATAACAAGTTGCTAACACATTTTAATATTGAGAAGCAATGAGACTCAGTGGAAAAAGCTCTGAAGTCAGAGGACCTGGGTTCAAATCAGGCCTCTGATGCTTACTACCTTGGGCAAGTCACTTGACCATCTTGAGTATCAGTTCTCTCATCTGTAAGAGGAGGGAGTTGGTCTAGATAAGGGGTAGGGAACCTGCTGCCTCGAGGCCACATGTGGCCCTCTAGGTCCTCAAGTGTGGCCCTTTGAATGATTCCAAGCTTCACAGAACAAATCCTCAAGGACACAGGCTAGATGGTCTTTAAAGTACCTTCCAGCTCTAAATCTATAATGCTGTGAATTTATGTTTACTTTCCAAGAAATATTTCAATTTTCAAAAAAGATACTTGGGAAAAGATACCCAAAAGAATACAGCTATATCTATGGAAATTCTGACATGCAGATATCATTAGGCAAAGGAGCCTTCAAATATTAGATAACCAGCTACTCTTCCTATTAGTGAAGCTGGGTCTGAACTTGGAGAAGAGAGAGCTGATAAGTAGTAAAGTATTTCAAAGAAGATCCAGTAATAATTTCCCTAAGCATGGGCTCAAGGATAATAATATTCAAAATAATATTTAAATTAGAGCTATATGAGGTCACACTTAGCAAGTACCAACCCACTTATGAGAAAAAAAGCAGAAAATAAGTCAGTTTCATTCTTTCCCATCTGTCCTCTTTATTTTAAAGCCTCATATGCTTATAATTTGGGTCTTACTCAGAAAAGCCAGATGTCCTCATGGCCCTTGGACAGCCTGAAGGGGTCCGAAAGGGCAACTCCCTGTTGTTTGACAATGAAGGGGCTGAGATGATGCATGAAGAGCTTTTTCATTCATTTGAAGACAACAGTACTTTAGCTGACTCCAAATGCACATGCCTGTCAATAGAAGGAAATATGCACAAATGTGCATCATATAGGATCTCTCTGACAGATGTGACTCCTGGTCCTGAGTACTCTTCCTGGATAGACCTCGCAAAACCCACTTTTGTGTCATGAACTCAATGTGGGCAGAATAGCCCATCAACTAAAGAATCTTCTTCAGGAAACTTGGTTCTAAGGGTCTATAAATTTGGTATCAGTTGGAACATGAACCTGCTCAACTTTGAGGAGTTCAGTAGCTCTGTGTAAGGGGCTTAGTTCTTTTATCGTAGTCTCAACTACCAAAATAAGAATAATGCCTACCTACTGCACAGATGTCCTAGGAGACTGAAATGAGTCCTGTTTATCCAAGACTTATGGAAATCCTTTGATGAAGACGATTTATTATTAGGAAAATTATTTCAAAGCAAAAACCTTGGTTTTCTTCTAGAAATTAAAAACCTCAGAGTAATTTGATTGCTCAATTATTCATGAAGTGTGGAGATCTGAAAAGGATGGGATTGGGGCAGCAACTATAAAGATTACTAAACAATTACTCTTGCCTTCAGAATATGGACCATAAAACATGTCACAAATTAACCACATATGATGTAGAACGTGATTAAGTGCCATAAGAAAGGTATAAACAAAGTTAAGAGAAAGAAGAGGTGTCTAGAAAATGGGGAAAGGTCTCACAGGAAGTGACAATGATGCTGGGCCTTGAAGGAAGGAGAGTATTTTAGCCATCAGAGATGGGAGGGTGAGGGGAAGATGTGAGGTAAAGGAGAAAAATGTGAACAAAGATATGAAAGCTGAAAAGTATACCAGAGGGACCTGAACTGTATGTTAAGGAGTTTGAAGTGAGGTAAAAAAATAAAGAAGGCACCAGTAACGCAGGTAAGAAACAATGAGAGGCTGAATATGGGTACTAGTAGCAGGAATGAAATAGAGATGAAAGAGACATTTGGAAATTAGAGGAAGTTGGATTTGATGACTGACTACTTACCTTGTTCCACTGACAAAACCAGGAAAAGTCAGAAGCAGCTAGTGTTGGTAAGACTTTAGGCATGTTAAATTCAAATTGCAAAACGACATTCCAGTGAAGATGCCCAGTAAGTGGTAAGAAATGAAAGACTAGAACTCTTGAAAGAGATAACGACTAAAGATACAAATTTAGAAAACAACCCAACTGAAGAATAATGAATGCTTAGAGCAAGGCGTTCTTAACCTGGGATCCTTAAACTTAAAAAAAAAAATTCTGATATTGGAAATTGAGAGGATGCCCATCAATTGCGGAATGGCTGAGCAAGTTGTGGTATATGAATGTAATGGAATACTATTGTACTATAAGAAATGATGAACAGGCTGATCAGAAAAACCTGGAAAGACTTGTATGATCTGATGCTGAGTGAAGTAAGCAGAACCAAGAGAACGTTGTACACAATAACAGCCATGTTTTGAGATGACTAATATCGATAAACTTTACCCTTCCCAGTAATACAAGGATTTAAGACATCTCCAGAGGCCTCGTGATGGAAAATGCTATCTACATCCAAAGAAAGAACTATGGAAGTTGAATTGCTATTTTTTTCCTCTTCTGTTGAGTTTTGTTTCCTCTTTCTGATGGTTCCTCCTATTGGTTTTAATTTTTACTTACAACATCACTAATGTGAAAATATGTTTAATAGGAATGTAAATTGATAGCCTATATCAGATTGTGAGACATCTTGGGGAGGGTGATGGGGAAGAAGGATGAGAAAAATTCTAAACTCAAAAGCATATGGAAGCGATAGTTGATAAATCAAAATAAATTAATAAAATAAAAAATATTCTCATAGCTATATTTCAATATAATTGTTTCCCTTTGTAATCTTACTCTGTACATTTAAAGACATCATTTTAAGAAGGGGCTCATAGGCTTTACCAGATTGTGAAAGGGGTCCACAACACACAAAAAAAGTAGAAATAAAAGCAGAGGGAGGCAATGTCATGAGTATTTCAAGAAAATTTCAAGAATATTTCAGAATATTTCAAGAAAAGTGACAGTGCCAAATACTGCAAAGAGATCTGGAAGTATGAGGGCTGAGGGAAGGTTACTGGATTTGACAGGATGTCACTGATTACCCTGGAGAGCCGTTTCATTGGAGAGGTGGGAGAGGAAGTGGCGAGGAGTTAAGAAATGAGACGGTGGAAAGGGAGGAAAGTGTACGCAAAAACATCTTGAGACAAGTTTGGTGGGGAGAGAAAGAAGTGAAGAGATGGGCTGGTAGCTCCATGGGGTGGAAAATCCAAGACTATTTGTTGTTGTTGTTTTGTTTTGATAAAGGAGACCAGAGCATATCTGAAGAGACAAGAAGAGAGAGGATACTGATTGATGGAGGTAAGTCCTTAAGGAGGTACAAGAGAAGATCAAGGATATATGTGGAAGAATTA
The DNA here is from genome assembly GCF_003287225.1 of Phascolarctos cinereus. Lineage (NCBI taxonomy): Eukaryota > Metazoa > Chordata > Mammalia > Diprotodontia > Phascolarctidae > Phascolarctos > Phascolarctos cinereus. Next base: position 240,315,068 of record NW_027556098.1, read on the forward strand.
GCCTGGGTAAAGTGGAAAGATCCATCTGCAATTGAAAAAAGAACTGTGGGGAATAAAGGGACGAAGAAATATTAAGGTAGAAGAGAGGAAGGAAGTTGAGGATGCTCTAGATAGATACCTTGATAATTTCAGGAAATAAAGGAATTTATTTCCTGTTGTTTTAAAAACTCTACTAAAAACCCAGATAGTACATTGATTCAGCACTAACAGTACCTTGTACATAGTAGGTACTCAGTGAAGGTTTGCTGAGTGAATCGACATTCCAGTAACAAAGGATCACAGATGTACAACTAGAATGAACTTAAGTCTTCAATTTCAGCCGCTTTGTGTTTCTGATAAGGAAATAAAGGCCCAAAGAATTTAAGTGACTTGTTACACAGTTTCTAAGAGGCAAAGCAGAGATGGAACAAATATCTTCTGACTCCAAATCTAACACTCCTTCCACTGTACTGAAATTCTAATGGAATTACCAGATCTTCTATTGTTCATGATGTGTGTAGCTAGGTGGTGCAGTGGATAGAGTGGCAGGCTTGGAGTCAGGAAGACTCACCTCCCTGTGTTCAAATCTGCCTCAGACACTTACTAGCTGTGTGATCCTTGGCAAGTCACTTAACTCTATTTACCTGAGTTTCTTTATCTGTAAAATGAACTGGAGAAGGAAAGGACAAACCATTCCACTAACTTTGCCAGGAAAACCCAAAATGGGTCACAATGAGTTGGACATGATCAAACAAAAACAAAATGTTTATAATGAAGAGTGAATTAATATTATTATATAAAACTATGTTCCAATTCTGTTTGTACCTCCCTTCTCATCTCTCTCCATGAGACAGAATTACATATGTATCATTTCTGACATCTCAGTCTTCCTTCATTTTCAAATTTACCCAGAAAAAAAAAATACCTCAGTCCAATCTGAAATTCTGAAATATTTAGGCACCACAAAACAAATATTTTCCATTTTAAAGCACTAAAGAAATCGCCACTTAAACAAGCGGTAATTGATTGTTCCATCTACGGGCATTAAAATTTTTTCCAGATTTCTCAAATTGTCCTTTGAAGGCCTCTACCAACTGCCCACCCCCACCTCATTTCTTATTATTCCACACCTCTTATCCATTATTCTAAGTCTCTGATCTCTTTCAAAACTTAATCCCCTCAAAAACACTGCGCCCCCACTTAATCCACCATCAGCACACTTATCCATTATTTCTCATGCTCTCAGCATTTGTTTGAAGAATATATATTTGCAATCATTAATACATGCCTTTGTAAATCATACTGTGTATGTGTCCCATCCTTTCAAATATTCTTAACCCCCTCAACGTCAAGAATGGATCTATTTCTTTTCTTTCAGTTTTCCCAGCTGTATAAAATGAAATATTTGGACTGTGCATTCTTTAAGGTCTTTTTCAGGTCCAATGTTTTATGACCTCGTATAATATTTTACACATAGTATGGTTTCTATGCTCTTCCTACTCTTTTCTTCCTCCTGAATTCCTTCAAATCCCAGCTAAAAATCCCACCTTCTAGAAGAAGCCTTTCCCAAGCCCCCCTTAATGCTAGTGCCTTTCTTCCTTCTGCTGTTTACCTCCAGTTTATCCTGACTCAATTTTAGTTGTACACAGCTGTCTGCATGTTCTCTTCCCCATCAGTCCATGAGCTCCTTGTCTTTTGCCTTTCTTTGTATCCCCAATAATTAATACAGTGCTTGGCACACAGTAGGTGACAAATGTTTGCTGACTGATTGGCTAGAGCTCCCCAAAACTAAAGAAAGACCATAATATGGATTCTGCCTTTCAGACACCTGCTTACCTATCAAAGACGAGAAAGGATGCAAATTATCTCCCTTTGGTTGGGGTATCAGAAAATCTTTTCTCAGAGATTTCATGTGCCATGTAAGTTTGTATGGTTTACTCACATATCAGACCTTAACTGCTGGTCAACAATAACCTGCGCCTCTCCTATTGGGTCCTTATATTTTGGAGGGAAGAACCTTGGGGAAATTCTTCAGATGAGGACAGGGAAGAAAAAAACACGAGCCAAAAATCTACATTTTTTTTCCCTCTCAAACATCTGGGAATCCATTAGTTCTACATGGTAGGCACTCAGAGGAGCAAGAGTCAGCAACCTTTGAAAAGTGGCTTGCCAAGATGCTGACTTTGCCCCTTCTTTGGGGAGGGTGAAGAAGAGATTAGCTCCTCTGATCACCTAGCAAAGCAGGAAAAGAGAGTATACCTTAATGCTAATAAGGAACCAGCAACACCTTTCAGTAGCAACAGCTACTGTGCTAATAATCAGCCATAGACATCATGCACATTTTGAGAGGTACTCAAGATTACCGAACTATGACCTAGAGAAATTAATTCTCCACATTCAGTTAGTCTAGCCTATGGTAGGAAGGGTAACAATTGGGAAAATTTCCAGAAACACATATGGGGAAAAACCAAACAAAAGTAAAAGTAACACTACAAGTTTAATTTAACATCCCAAGAAATCCCAAGAAAAAGCTGCTCTCATTCTAGGGTAAAATGAAAGAATGCTGACCTCAAACTCAAATATGATCAGAAGCAGGTCTCATCTCACATTTTTTTACCTTATCAATAATGCATATGAATATTAGAATGTAGGGTAGCATAAAAAAAATTCCTAATGCTAGTAACTAAAAGGTTTTGCATTTTGCATACATGAAATTATACCACACACACACACATTTATCAACCTTATCTTTTCCCCGTTCCTTTCCACAGGAGCTGAGATAGTAGCAGTTCTGGTGCCAGCAAACATCCAAGAAAACTTGAATGCACTTCCATCTGGCAGAGCTGGGCTGGCTTGGAGCTAGAATCCTAGATTCATTTTTCACACTGTGGCTTACCCCTGGGCTCTCACTAGCTGCAGAAGGGTAATCAGTTCAGTACTAGATGTTAAGTTCTCACCTGCCTGCTTCTGGAAGTCAAAAACAGCATGGAGGCCTCCCTCCTTTACAGGAAGACTTTGTGAGAGAATTCAGGGATGGAGAACTATCTTGGACACCTGCTCTATTACCAGAATTACAAGAGTGTCCAGGTGAATAGGAAAGGGCAGCAAAATGATTACTGCCACCACAACCACTGCAGTTGTCAGGCCCAAAAGGGTGGCCTAGCTAGAGACACAGCCCCAGCTCCTTATTCTATACTGATATATTTGGGATAAATGACTCACTAGTGTGGAAATCTTAGGTTATGGAGCAAGAGGAGAAAGGTCCTCTTCTTGAGGCCTTAACAATGCATCTTTTGGGCACTGTCTTCATGCCCAAAGACAGACATGGAAAACAGAAATCCATGAAAAGTGAGAAATATGCTTTCTTCTATATCAAATGTCATTATTTAGATGATGGATTTTACATACAATTTATTGAAGAAATTTGCAAATGCTGAGCTGATGCTTGGTTTTGGTAAACTTTTGTTAACTTAATAGGAATCAATCTGATCTAAATTTAACATGGCATTCTGTTTCGGAGGTGATGTTCATTTTATTACCATTTTTGTTTCTTTTAGAAATTAAGCTAACAGTCCAAAACCTAATGTCATCATCTGTTTGGCTTTTCACTGCTGTTTCAGCTTTTACTTTGTCTTTGCCAGTAGCCATACGGTACATGATATTTAAATCTTTATCAAATAGCAGTTAGCTTCCAGAAATTCCTCATTCTCTTTGACATCTCAGTAGCCTTTGACACTGTTGATCATTCTCTCCTTTTTAATACTCTCTTCTCTTTAGGTTTTCAGGACACCAACTCTCCTGGTTCTCTTTTCTAATTATCTGATTACTCCTTCTCTGTCTCCTTTACTAGATCCTCTTCCAGATCACTCATTCTACCTACAGATGTCCCAAATCAGCTGATCACTGCATCCTTAGGACACCACTAAAAAAATCATCCAATTCTCTAGACAGGAATCTTTGAGATCATCCAGTCTTTCCCTGTCCTTTATTTTATAGATGAGGAAAGTGAGGTACAGAGAAGTGGGATTGAACTAGTACTGAAATCCAGATCCACTGAATTCAAATCAAATGCTTTCAACACAACATCAGGGAGGGACAAGAGAGGGACATCACTCACTGTCCTTATTTGCTACTGAAGCAAAAATATTTGCTACCAGAAAAACCCTAAATTGTGCTTTCTGAGCACACAGGGTGGAGGCAGAATGTGGACAAATGTTTTTCATTCTTGAATCATTGAGAAATGGGATATCAACATATGATACTTAACAATTTGTATTATATAAGAAGAAGGCATACTTAACAATTTGTATTATATAAGAAGGCATTTCTTTTTGTAAAAACGAATCTCAACAAGCATTCCATTTTTGTACTACTAAAACACCTCTATTCTAGATAATGGAATGGGTTGCGGACATATTGTCACATCCCACTCAGCCTCTTTTTACCAAACTTCCTTTTTCCCAGCTTTTCAAATGCTAGCATTTAGGCATTTTGCCCACTCACTTTGGCATTCAGGAGAGAAAAATAACTGGCCTCGAGGGCAAATTCACCCAAAGCAGCTACCAATCAAAGCTGCCATGTAAGTCTTATTTTGTTTGCCATGCTGAGGCTAAGTCAAACATCTTCCTTGTTCAGAGCACACATTTCCCAATCATTCTGTTTTGTCTTCCCCAGGATTTTTAGTATACCCTTTCAGATTGAAGTGAGTGGTGTGTAGAGCTGAGTAAACTGTTTTTAAATGTTCATGTAGATTAGGTAAATAATCAGAGAAACAGTAAAAAGGCAATGATATTTGAGGGCCAATGGTGCAGATCTCTGTAAGCTTAGTGTTTTCAATTTTAAATCTAGCTGTGGCCTGGAGTACAGATGAGGGGCTACATAGTGTTCTTTCTGTTTGGGACATTGTGTATATCTAGCATTCTTGTCCAAATGACTTGGTATCCTGGTGATAGGTGCGATAGGGGTCACAGCAATAGAAAGTTGCTGCTAACAGGTACTCAAAAAAATCCTACGTTAATGACTGGTCATAAGACTTCAAGCTTGGAGGGGAAAATTGTTTCAAAAATCTAGATTATTGTTTACAAAAAAAAAGCAAGGGCAGGTGAGGGCAATAGAACAGGTAGCTCATGACCAAAAGAGAAAAAGAAAAACAAAATGGTACCAAGTAGTTGCTATTGAATTACTAAGTTCAACTAACTGTATAATGGTAAAGAGGGGGAAAAAAACTGATCTCTGTTTCATAGGTCCGTTATCTACGAAATAGGTACATACAATTCAGAAGTCTGCTAAGCCAAATGGAAAAACTAACACATGCTGTCTTTTTATTCAGTGTTTCAGGCTATTTTACTAAATAGATGACCAATGAAATCATTCTTAACATTACTTTAATACCTTCTGGTCTATCCTTTCACAGGAAGTAGGAGGAGATTTCGTTAAGTGGAATGCCCCCTCATTACCTTCAATAAGCATGTGTCTTCTATTTGTAGATGGAGGGGAGACTTGGGAAAATCAGAAACTGGCAAAGTCAATGCTGACGTACTGATGCAAGTGGGAAATATTTGCCTTTGTCTTATATTTACACATATGAAACAGCTTTCAAATCTTGTCTCATTTGATCTCTATTAATCCCCACTTTACAGATGAGCAAGTAAACACTGAAAGTTCAGTGATTTGCTCAAAATCACCCAGTTACCTGATGACAGATCTGAGCTCCCTGATCTTCCCACTAGACCATGCTACTGGCACATCTTTTATTCCCTGTCCAGAACAGGGTAGAGAACACCAACCAGAGAGGAAAGATACCATTGCTAGCCTTCCATGATACCAAAATAAGCTTTACAAAGAGCCCTTTTTGAAAGGTTGCATCCATCACCTTTCCAATCAAGACCCTTACTTGAACTTCTTGAGGCAATTCTATCCTTCTTCTCAGGAGGGAAGCCAGAATTGGGCTAATTTATTAACCACAAAATTCAACTATCATATGCTTTATGACATGATTCCTGTCATCAAGGAACCTACAGACAAAAAACACACATGCAACCCTCACACACAGACATGCTTTCAGTAGGAATTTTAGTGAAAAGTGCGATAGCTAAAAATTCCCCAGGTCAAGACCATATGATATTGCAACCTAAAACCTGGCAAATCCAGACTTTTATCCACCTTCCAAAACAATATGAAATTTCAGAAACTAATAAGAAGCAACACAGTAAATTGTCTGCTTGAATTTCTTTGTTTGGCTTGTATAGATCTTCATAACCTACCCCTTCCTACCTTTCTAGGCTTCTTACACTCTCTTCCCTTCCACTGGCTTATTTACAGTTCCTTACACAAAACTCCTTCATATCTCCAGTTTCTGTGCCTTTTCATAGTCCCTATGCTTGAAATGCTCAAATCTGCTCACCTCCCCTGGCTTCCTTGAAGATTCAACTCAAATCCTACCTTCTGCAGAAAGTTTTTCCCAGTCCTCCCTCCCCAGCTGCTAGTAACTTTCCCTCAGATGACCCTCCATTTACTCTGTGTATATATTATATTTTATATATATTCCCCTTTATTTCTATATTGTTTCTCTTTAGTATGTGGTCTCCTTTTGTTCTTTGCTTCTCTTTATATTCCCAGTGTCTAGCACAGTGCCTATATTAATCTAAGTGCATGAAACACTCATGCTTGTGGACTAACCACAATAATAATCATTTGTACATACTTATACACTTCAAAAATTAAAACCAGTAAGGTCTATGCCCAACAGGGCTAACTCTCACATAATGTTCATCATTATCACAATACCTTATAGTTAGCATTCATGTAGCACCTCAAGGTTTGGAAAGCACTTAATCTGCACTGATCTTCACAATAACCCTGGCAGGTAGGTGCTATTATTATCTCCATTTTACAGATGATGAAATTGAAGCAGACAAAAGTTAAGTGACTTCTTCAGGGTCACACAGTCTATGGGTATCTGAGGCTAGATTTGAACTGAGGCCTTCCTGACTTGAAGTCCAGTGCTTTATCCACTGTGCCACCTGAAGGAATCACCTTAATCACTCTTAACTTGCCTCAACCCAAAATTCAGTCAAGCCTGATTGTCATCTGAAGAAATGCGGAATTATTTTCTTTCCTTCCTCATTCTGAAATGCATCAACCAGAGATAAGGATCTCTTGGCATAAACTTGACAACAATCCTGAAGACCCTGACTCTTTCATTTGTTTCTTCTACTGCCATCCAAAGTCACAGATGCATCATCACCTTTTCATTATTTCTATGCATATCCATCCTTATCTCTATTTGTCTGCATTTTTAACCTTTTATGTTTGGTCTGCCTGAGGTTCTGGATTGCATCACCTCAAATTTAAGAAGCTAGCATGAAAAACCATCCATCCTATAGCACGACACCCCACATTTCCCATGCATTGTGCCAAACTCTAAATACCAATGATGAAATATGAAAATATACCAAGGTTCTTTAGCTAGCCAGTGTTCCTGTGTCCCTTGAGTGATCAATCTAAGATAGCTCATAATCAAGGCAACTTAGATTAATATAGTACCTGCTTTCCTAAGAACTTTCCCATAGATCATCTCATTTTCGGCACCATGCCCTATAAGGAGGTACTGAGAGATAGGAATTCTTAGAAGGCCATAAAGCATAAGCCATCATCTCTTTTTATATTAAAAGACCCCTTTCTCTATGAAAGAAATCCAGAAGAAAGAACACCAATGCATCATCCATAGACACATCAGCTTCTAGTCTAAAGATCCCTATGTTCAGCTATTATTTATGGTTTTGGCAAAAGTTCAAAACCTCCTCAATCTTAAGATGTCCAGTCTCTGAGTGCTGAGTTGAAGCCTGTTCGGCATTAATGGGCATATGTTTGTGGACTCTGGATGTGAAAAACAAACACGCCAGTGTATTGCTCTGAGGGACCATCTCAGGGATTAGTATCACATTAACTCTAACCCTGCAGCTGGCCTGGCCAAGAAACTCCCACTGGAGTCCAGGGGAAACATGCATGAGGTCTCTGGAATTCTGAGCAAGACTAAATTTTCTCCCAAATGATATTAATAATCAAAGGGATCACACCTGTCTAATTATAGTTGTTTCATTTTTTAAAGTTCAACAAAAAACCTTCTTCAAGCCCAGTCTGATTAACACACCCATTTCAGATGCTGGCAGACCTCTGCTACTACAGCAATCTATCTTTACTGAGAGTACGTGAATGACACAGCACAAATTTAAATCAATCTCTTACTTTTTCTATCATTTTATCTTAGCTAAGGAGTCATTCTAGTTTTTCTATATACTCTAAAGAGTATGTGTGTATATATACATTTTATATATGTGTGTATACATATGTGTATGCATACATGTATAAAATCAAATATCTAATTCTTAGGGATTTAATAGTGTCTACAAAAATGAAAATCTTTGGCATTCAGACCTTGCTACACATACAAGCAGAAAACCTAAAATTCAAGATCATTCAGCTTTCAAAGGCCACAAGATTACCTGGCATCATCTGATGCCTGCATCCAACTCCCTCACTCCACACTTGCAAATGTTTTGCATGATTGTTCTCATGGAGAAACACACTGCTTTGCTTTCTTGGCACATAGAATAGTTTAAAATAAAACGAACTTCTCTGCTTCTTTGCTTTCCTAGGCCCAAGTATACTTTTATTAATGGTTACTATGCTAATTACTGACTGCCCTCCAACAGCCTGAAGAATTTTTTTCTTAATCAATGGAATAATTATAGCTAAATTTCCCACTGCTAAAGTTTGCCAACCTTTTTCTTCCTCATAAAATATGCTTCTGTTCAGATCAAATGGACTTTTTTTTCTTACACAATAATAATAGCTGCAGTTTTCCTGCATAGCACATTTCAGGCCATGTTCCTTCAACTGATGCCGACCACAATCCTTCCACATCATCTCAATCTGTACGAGTCTGTCACATGGTTAAAATGGAAAACTTGTTACGGATTGATTTCAGTAAAAAAATGAAAATCCGGGGCAGCTAGGTGGCGCAGTGGATAGAGCACGGGCCCTGGATTCAGGAGGACCTGAGTTCAAATCTAGCCTCAGACACATAACACTTACTAGCTGTGTGACCCTGGGCAAGTCACTTAACCCCACTGCCTAGCAAAAACAAACAAAAAAGAAAATCCTAAAGTTTTACAAACCCCCCTCATTCAGGTAGCAGTTGAAGTAGGTGGCTCTGAGGCCCCTTTCAATTGTCAGATTCTGCAAATCTGTGAAATCTTCCAAAGAAGAAAGATCTATCCAAAACACATGAGGCATTGTTCATATGAACTTGGAAATTAGTGTAAGGGAAGAAAATGCAATTTTTCCTTTGTTGGCATCAGATGCATTTTCTCCTACTGGCATTTGGGAGAGTGAGGCCTCAGATTTCCATGTGGCAGGGTGTAAACAAAGGACATAACAAAGACATAAAAGGAATACGCTATCCTTGAACTCTCCAATACCCTCTTACCATAGATCCCCACCACAGAAGCATCTACAGGTCTGATGTGCCTGTAGGGTTCCCATGGAAACACCCAGGTCATATCTGTCCATACCATATTTCTATTGCCAGTCTTTTTTCCATGGCCTCATACAGCTAAGCACGTTGCTCATATAAGGACCAATCTTTTCTCCTATTATTACTGAAGGAGAGCAAAAGGACTGCAGAAAATCTTTCTTTTTGAAAAAAGTTACTCTGCAAAGCTAAAAAGGACATCTGAGTGGAAAAAAGAACAGGGTTTTATTTATTTAAACTTTTTTTAGAATTGGTATCTAAATATTATGCAGCTAGGTAGAGTGCTAGACTTGGACTCTGAAAGATTTGAATTCAAATCCTTCCTCAGACTCTTATTAGCTGTTTGATCCTGAGCAAATCTTTAACCTTTGCTGACCTCAGTTTCCTCTTCTGTAAAATGGGGATAATAACAGCACCTATCTTACAGGGTTGCTATGAGGATCAGATATTACATGAAACATTCTGCAAACTTTAAAACACTTAAATTTTAGCTAGTAAATTTATTTACTTCAATGAATCTTTCTGGGACCTGGGCATAGCATATACCAATCATTACACCTTCTTCTACAGGATGATTTAAAACAACTGACTTGCTTTCTCTTTAAAAGTAGCTCCCCGTGACTTTACAGGATTAGTAAAAGGTGCTCAAGGGATGTACCAGGTAGCATAACAGCTAACAATCATCTCATTTCCTTTGTTGCTCTCTTCGCTTCCCTGTCCTCCTTTGATGAGTACTAGCCTTGCTAACTTTGAACACAGACTGGAATAAAAAAAAAACATTTAAGGGTAACCATGAACAATTAAAATCTGCAACTCAGATCTCAACATTACAACTGTTTCATTGTCTCCCCTTTCCTATCAGCGTCTGCAATGCCATGAACTTGGTGCTGAATTTCTCTGCTGTTTCTCTGTCTAATGAAATTATGACCATCTGAAGACATCTACTTTTCCAAGAAAGTTGAAATACTATGCATTAGACTGCTAATTAAAACTTTCAAAGGAACATCCAAAGACTTGGCTATGATTTGGTTTATTTATATCAAATACAAAAGGTCCACTTGAGGTAGTCAGAAGTCCTCTGCCAATGTTAAAAGTCCTCTCCATGTTAAAGGTCACCCAATATACAGATTTAGCACTTGTATAGTCAATTGTTATTAAGTCCAAAAAAATAAGGGAGGAGAAGGAAAAAGGACAAGAGGAAGCCAACTCCTTCCAAATATAGTATTGTGAAGTGTGTGCATGTGTATTTCCTGCTCCATCTTTAAAACAATACTATAAATTAGGATGGGTGTGTCTGGGGCCTTAAGAAATTTTGGCAAAATTCTCTCATGATGCTTCCACTACAATTTGAATTATTGCAAAAGCAGATAGTGATTGAATCAGCACATCAAGCTGTAACATGCTCAGGAAACAGAGGCAATCTAAAAGCATGAGAGTCAGGGGGAACAGAAGGTTGACTCTTGTGAAACATACAAAAAAAATATAACTGGCTGATTAATAGTGGCCACTTTACACAAGGACAAAAAACCTTCATACTCAATTTCTGAGCATTTTGAATAAATTAAGGGTCCTCCCTTTCTGTGGATATATTAGCCCACCTAGTAAGAAATGTTTATTAACTAAGGGAGGCAGAGTGGCTTAGAGAATGGAGCACAAGATCTGAGTTCAAATGGAGGCTCAGATACTTACTAGCTGTGTGACCCTAGGCAAGTCATTTAACCATGGTGTCTCTGTTTCTTCAGGTGTAAATGGGAATAATAATAATAACATCTACCTTCACAGAGTTGTTTTGAGAATGAGTTACAGCATTTTGCAAATCTTAAAGTGCTATTAAATGCTAACATTATTATTCTTGTTAAACAAGTAAAAACTGACAATAACCAGAAAGCTTTTTATTTCATTGTGACACATATAACATATAGTACTTTGCACCAAAGACCCTCAGATCTCTTCTTTCAGGGAATCTTAAGAAATTTAGAAATTTAGCACATGAGTTTCTGTTCATTTAAACAAACAACTGCAGTAGTACTAGGTGTTTAAAGCTTCTCAAGAGTACAAAACAGACAAAGGAAACTGACACTGGGAACCTAAAAATACCACCATTCCTATTTAAACAGGGTTCAGTTTAAGTTACATTGGTTCCTGAAATGTGTTGCTGATTTGTCATGGCAACTAGAGAAGAATAATTTCTTTTATGAGTTAAAGAAGATCTGGTCCAAGAAGATACACATCTCCCCATCATTTAGGTGGAAGCCGGTTCTTTTATGTTACTTGCTCACCAGAAATAGTACCTGGTAAGAACCTGTAGACTTAATACATCTCAAATAACCTCCTGTTTGGACATATACTGAAATATGCAATCCTAAACAGACATGTGAAAAACCATACCAATTTACACTGTACTTAACGCATAGGTACTTTTCAGAGTGCTTTCACATTCGTGAACTCATTAGACAGTTGTAAGAGTCCTAGTAGAGAAAATATTATCACTCCTATGTCATAGAAGAAAAATAATTAACCAAGATGAATATTGTACAAGTTCAAACTGAAAATTAGTGACTCATTAGGAGCCGCAGATGGGTATAAGAGTCTCTCTAAGACACATGCTGCTTCCTTAAGATCGAGATCAAGATGTTTTGCCATTTGGACTGGGAATAACAAATTCTACTTCAGAATTAGTTGAAATTTTTCAAAACTGACTCTCTACGTTAGACTGTATTTTGGAAATCATGCAGTGTTTTCAAAAATCCCAAACTACTGGCCACCTTAAAAGCCTTTGTTTTTAATCAGTCTTCTCCTAATGACTCTATTTGGATGGAAATAAAGGAATATCAGAATCTCAAAAGAAGAAAAATTATAATTAACCCCAAATTAGAAGGAAAGAGACATAAATTAGCATATTACTAATGACAACTTGTATCTGAAAAGTGATGTAAAAGATGTTACCAGAGACATATACAACTGGACACGTGATCTACTTAGAATAAGAAACTAGAGATAGGCAGTGCAAGGGGTATCCCAAGATACTCAAAAAACAAGAGGAAGTCCTCGTGTTTTCAGTAAAAACTTCAGGGGGAAGAAAAGCCTGTACAAGAATTATATAGCATGGGGGACAGCTAGGTGGCACAGTGGATAGAGCTCCAGCCTTGGAGTCAGGAGGACCTGAATTCAAATCCGGCCTCAGACACTTGACACTTACTACCTGTGTGACCCTGGGCAAGTCACTTAACCCTGATTGCCTCACCAAAAAAAAAAGAAGAAAAGAAAAGAAAAGAATTATATAGCATGAGTAATCATGGAGGGGTTGGGATCTGTACCCATTCCCATATACATATCTTCTATTGTATCACCTCATTTCATCCTCAAAACATTCCCTATAGGACTAGAAGCAGCAATCCTGATTTTTGGTTTTGGGTCCATGTCCACCCAAGGTAGGGAAAGCAGAAAGTGAACTAAAAAGAAACACTGTCCTATGCAACCCTGTTGAATCAACCTATCCCACCAACACTAAAGGATCAGGTGAACCAACCACTCAATCCAAAGGGTCACTGTGTGTTTTGAGAAGCAAAACCAGACAAAATAAATGGCAACGTGGAGAGGGAATTTCATCTGTGCCGTGATTTTATTCCATCGACTCAACAAAAATCATGTGCTCTGGCATTCTAGTGTTTTTGAAAACAATGGCTAATTCAAAAGCCTAAGGAAAGAATGGAAGATGGGAGGGAGGGTTGGTATATGAACAGTCACGTGTAATGCAGAGTCATTCCTGACAACATCCTATGGCCCTGGCTCTGCCCATTTGGGCCCCTCTATACTGGTGTAGGCTTTGGCCCAAACTGACTGAACTGAGCAAAATGTTCCACTTGATAGCCAGCCTCACTGAAGGTTAGCAGAACTAATACAAGGAAAAATACTAGAAGGGAGAAGGATCTAGACCGTGCCAAATGAAAGCCCAATTTAGAAGGAGTTCAGGCTGACCTAAAGATTCATTCTTTGACCTTAGGTCATAATTTCTTAATTCCCTCAGCAAAACTGGAGGTCACCACATAAAGCCACTTAATCTGAGGCAAGAGAAAGATTATTCACCATTGTTTGGTAAATCTGAACTTTGGAGGAAAACACTGTAATTGCTCCTGAAATATTCATTTTCAGCCACATTTTTTTTAACTGCAGCAAACATGAATAAAAACCACATACACAGCCATTTAGTAGTAGAGCTGACACTACTTGTTCAACCATCAGCCGAGTCACTTCACTGCTATTAACTTTACTTTCCTTCCATGTAAAATGGAGATAATCAATCTCTGGGGTTATTGTGAGATTTGAATAAGAATGTACATAAAATATTTTGCAAACTTTAGAGCCCTGTATAAGTGTCAGCTGCTGTTAGGATTATTATAAAGATCAGCCTTGTCATAATACAGATGAGAAAACTGGAACCCAGAACTGTAACATGATCTCCCTTTCTCCCCAACCCCAAATAGGTAGGTTAGAAACCAGCCTTCTGATGCACAGGCCATTGATCTTTCAACACCCTGCCACTGCAACCCTTGATGTCTCCCATACTTCAACCATTAAATACTAGCTACAGAGACTGCATTTGAGAAACTTCTAATTTTTACACACACACAAAAAGATACCAAGATGTTTGCTAAAAAGCAGCACAGTATAGCAAAAAGAACATGGCAGAGGACCTGGGTCACCTCTAAGAATCTGGGCCAATTCCTGCCCTGCTCTGGGCCTTAGTCTCTTCACCCAGGAAATATAAAAGGAGAAGTGGGGTAGATGATCTCTAAGGTCGCTTCTATCTCAAAATTTGATTCCATGATTGAAAATAAGATTAAACATTAAGAACTAATATTCTCTTAATGGAAAGGGGGGGAGGAATTATGCCATTTCAGTTGGTTCTCAGAAAATGTACGAATAAAAATTACCATTATTGGAGTTTCCCTAGAATACCACTCACTGGCCATCTTCTGGAGCCAGAGACATTCCCAGACAGAATCCCCAATATCTTAGCCATTTCCAGGGCTTCAGAGATGCTCCTAGAAATCCAATCCTGGCTAAATCTACACAGACAGTCCTATTTGGTTCCAAGATCATCCAGAGGTTTGTAGGGGCTGGGATGAATGATTTTGTTCTCACATTCTCCTATAACATCCAATCCAGTCTCATGGCTCTGGAACTAACTTGGCTCTCAGAGTACTCCCGACGCGAGCTCAAGACCTAATTAGATTGCTGGAACAGAGGAGACATAAAGATTAAATTTGTCTAGACTATAAGGATGCATGAGATTTCAAAGATATGCAATGCTCCAAAGAGTTCACAGTCATACCCCTAAACTCAGGAGTCTAGACCAGACTCATCTAGGTAGTATAGTGGACAAATGTTGAATTTGAATTCATGAAGGCCTGAGTTTGAAGTCTGCCTCAGATACCAGAAGCAAGTCACTTAATCTCTCTTGGTCTAAATTTCCTCATCTGTAAAATGGCAATAATAACATGTACTTCAAAGAGTTGTTGTGAGGGTCAAATGAGGTAACATACTAACATATGTAAATGCTTTACAAATATTAAAGCATTATATGAATGCTGAGCAGCTAAGTGGTGCAGTGGATAGAGCTGGGCCTATAGTCAGGAAGATGCATATTTCTAAATTCAAATCTGACCTCAGACACTCTACTAGATGTGTAACTCTGGGCAAATCACTTAACCCTGTTTGCCTCAGTTTCCTCATCTATAAAATGAGCCCGAAAAAGAAATGGCAAACCAAGTCCTATATCTTTGCCAAGAAAAGCCCACAAGGGGTCACAAAGAGTTGGACACCAATGAAGTAACTGAACAAAAATAGGAATGCTAGCTATTATTATTGTATTCTACCCACACTCACTAGAATAAACTATTCTCTAACAAAAGCTACCAATGTATCCCAAATAGAGTAAACTACACCTTTTTCCCTTTACATTTCCACAAAACATGTCAGCACCTATGAAGACAGAAAAGAAAAATGAATTACCATCAGCAGGGAACAATTACTAGTGAGTTCATACTCTGATTCATACATCCATGACCAAAGCCCCAGTCTATTGGATCACAAATTCAGGCCTCAGAGTTGTTACATACACCAATGTTTTGGTCTACAGCAAGGACCTAGGCCAGTGAGAATAAGAACAACCAAGTTGTGCTCATGTTAAATAGTTTACGATGTATTTTCTGCTTTACGATGTCATCTTCAGACAGCTATGTTGGGTGAATTTCCAGGCAGACTAGAGAACAGCACCAAACATGTGAGCTAGCTGTCTAAGTAGGAAGAAGCTAATTGTGACTGTGAGGAACATTTACTACCCAAAGACTTGATCTATTTTCATCTGAGTGAATGACCTGATGACTAATAGGCAAATGTCACAAAATGAAAGTACAACATAACTTAATTAAATACAGCATTTTTCTTACGCACTCCTACCCTGAGGAATTTGATAATCTCCTCCTCCCCTCCCCCAACCTATTTGTTGTAAAAGATCCAGAGATAAGGGAAGAGGTGTTGTTTCAGTTCCGTTTGGAAAGGAGTATCTTTACAGAGCCACAAAAATGTTATGCATAGTCAAGACATCCAGAACTTCAGAGAAAAAAAGCCCTTGAGTCAAAAGAGATCACAGGTGGCAGTTGAAGGAGGAAGATTATTACTGAGAGGAAAAAACAAAAAATACTATTGGATTAAATGTTTTCTTCTGAATTTCACAAGATAAGCAATATATTTCTGCTTAATTTTAAACTATTTTAAAATAAAACAGATTTGGAACACACCTTAATCATTTTCATAGCTTCTCTAGCACAGTGCCTTTTATATGGTAAGCATGTCATAAATATTTGCTTGGCAGAATGAATGAATAAGTATCCAAGGCCAGTAAGGCTCAGTCCAATCTCCACGTGTTGGTACTAATCCACTGTATCACCCAAACATGATTCACCTGCCTCCAATGGCCCTCACTCCCCTACAGAGTCGGAGAAGCTAAGAAAATATTCAAAATCATTATATCTCAAGTCTCACAATGAAGTGGTTCTCTGTAAGCTGAGCACAAACTACATGATGAATCTTTTCTACTTAAGTCCAGTCAAAGGAAGGACAAAGAATATAGAGTCTTCGCTATAATTTCTCTTAAACACTAAAAAATTTGAGTCCTTATTCTCAATAACACCAATTTAATGTCCTTGAATTTATCAGTATCGATGTATTGCTACTAGATGGAAATATGCTTCCAAAGATCATTTCTAATCATGATCTTAGTAACATCTTAGATGAAAGTCTGAACATAGCAAGACTCAGGCTTAAATTTAAATTTAAAAATTTTTTTTTTTGCGGAAATAATGTAGCTACACAGAGGAAGCTACAGAGTAGAGATATGGCAGTCCCTGTTAGCAGCTTTCTTGGAAGTTCTAAAAATTACTATGGCAATCAAATACTGCCTCAGACTAGTAAATCTCTGTGGGCTTTATTTTCTTTCATATTTAAGTTTTATAGATATAGATATAGATATAGATATAGATATAGATATAGATATAGATATAGATATAGATATAGATATAGATATAGATATAGATATAGATATAGATATATTAATAAGCCCTTTTATGTTTTGGTTGTTCTACTGATATCTTTTTTTGGCTCTCTTTATTCAAAGATACACTTTTCATTAATATTCAAGTAGGCTAGTTTCTCCTTTACCACATTGCCAGAGTTCATCATATCATATCCCATTGTTCTATCCCCTTAACTGTTAGTGGAAAATATCATAGTACCTCAGGGAAATTTTGGGGAGGAGGGAAATATCCCAGATTTTCAGGAATTGATGTATTTAATTCTGTCCATTAAATGCATACTTTTTACAAACAAATTCTAAAACATGTGGGTTATAATTCTGGCCTCAAAGCCTCACTGCAAACTCATACTACAATATGTTAAAGTAATCACTATTTCTAATAGACAAAATTGGAATCTCACAAGTAGAAGAACATGCTGTATTAATTACAAGGCTAGGCTGATTTGAAATTATATACACATAGGAAAAGGAAAATCTACATCAAAAGGAGAAAGGACTGTGCTTTTGTGATAAACCAAGGGGAAACCCTACTTACAGTCACTACATCAATCAGTGTTTTGTTTTCAAAGATGATGAAAATCTTCAATAAAAATTGTTTATAAATGTCAAAAAAAAAAAGAATGAATGAATAAGTGAATGAAGAGAAACTTGTGGTGGAGCTAATGAGCATTTCAAGCCAGATAGTATTAATTATTAAGTGTCAGATTTGATCCTTTCAGCAGAAAACACTTAGCAACAAGCACAGAAAATCAAATTCAGAAAGTACATCTACAGGAATGAAGGAATTTCAGGGGAAGAAGTATCAGAAAGTGATACAAAAGAAAATAACTTTTTAAAAAAGTTTTCCAGGCCCCTCCCTGAAAAGGTTTCCCCCTTTCACATCTTCTAAGAATCTGTGATTAAAAAATGTCAGTCTCCTTTCCCCTCTTCTTTAAGACTTAATCAGAATAGTTTCATTTTTCTTGAATGAAAGTTATTAACAAGTTCAAAGTACAACTGTGGTTCCATAGAGGCCGGGCCTAAAAAAAAAATCAAAGAATACAGACTACATATATCTACTCTCAGCATCCCCCAAAGGCACTGCTTCACTCCACTCCATCCAGCCAGGTGCCTGATTAACCGGCACCTTCTACTTCCCTGAGCTTCCTGGGATTTTCTGAACCTCAGAACCATTCCCAGGGAAGACCACAGGGCTTTTCTCATTCCCTTTCTTCTCCCCTCACTCCCACCCCACTCTCTCAAAGCAGTTGTACACTTTTCTTTGTGATTTTAAAAGGGTGTTTACTAATAAAACACTAAAGAGAAAACATAAGACAGGACAACTAGGACAAGATAATAGGTTGTTCATACAGACCCAGGCATCTGGATATGTATCAACTCATATCATATCAATTAATACATAACTTTTAAATTCCTTTCCCAAGGTAAAACTCACAAGTTCACAAATATCACTGCAGGGCACTAAGTCTAGTTTTGTCTAAGTTTCTGGACTGGGCAGGGACTGTCTTATACCTTTCTTTGTATCCCTGGCACTTAGCACAGTACCTGGAACAGAGTGGGCATTTAATAAATATTTATTACCTGACTGATTTAAGCTCCTACATAGTCTGGGCTGTGACATTAGCTCAGCTCTAATTCTCTTACTGTGGATTTGACTACTCATGGTGGTATATCACTTCCTTTCAGAATCTGTTTCTCTAGTACTCAATTATGGGGAAAAGATTCTAGATCCTGGAAAGATGCTTGCCATGGGCACCACCATAAGAATGAACTGGGACACTTCACTAGAGACCCAAGTGACCATGACTTGTGAAATGCCCCTGCTTCACTAAGTCCCAGAAAGAAAGATGCTTTCAGCCCTGGGCCTGCAGTTTCAACCTGGGAGTTTCAGATCTTGGCCCTTCCCTCATCTTCTATCTGAAGATCTCCAGGATTTGACTCCTAGAAACTGCTCTTTCAGTTCTTGCTGGTGTACCTGAAGCAAATTCTACTAATCCAATCTCTTAGCTAATTTGGCTCTTAATGGTGAAATTGCCTTTTCCAATGAGGTCTTACCCCTGACCTTGAGCTCCTTTTTCAGAGCTGACTGGCGACTCTGGGTCTGGGCTTCCACACTATTCACAGCATGTCCCTTCCTTCCAGGCTAGCTTTCTCCCTTGTTTTGAACCTTCACCCCCTTGTTACTTTCTCCTATTTTTTTTTTCTACTTTTTGGCCTAGCTCTGATGGCAGATGGATTTCAGGGGCAATTAATGTTGGACATTCTGCCTTGTCCTAAGGTACTGGCTCTGATCACTTCCTGATTTCAGAATCATGAATCTTTGGCTCCTTCTCATGGGGCTACATCATGAAAACTCCAAGTATTTATCACAATTACAAATGAGAATGCATACTGCAATAGAAATATATTCTCAACAGTCATTCTCCTCCTCACAAAAAAACAAAATTAACTCGCTCCTCCAACACACACAAACCCCCTACCCCACCACCCGTTCCCTCCCCCCCCAAAAAAAACCTTGGGCAAGACCATTTCTACAAGGAGAAATATCTAGTTTAATATAGTTTATTCCCACATCCACAGAAAGAATATGTTCACTGGAGAAATTAAGTCTGTACTATAGTCACACATGCAATACATGACAATCTCCACCTCCTCTCTAGGCTAAACATTCCCAGTTTCAGGTGAAAGAA
Source organism: Phascolarctos cinereus (assembly GCF_003287225.1). Lineage (NCBI taxonomy): Eukaryota > Metazoa > Chordata > Mammalia > Diprotodontia > Phascolarctidae > Phascolarctos > Phascolarctos cinereus. The sequence goes on from NW_027556098.1 coordinate 240,334,869, forward strand.
TATGTACTGTATATGCAATTTTATAATAATTTATGCCTTTAAGGCTGATATTTCACATTCATATTTGTATAGTTGCCCTTTAAAATTACCCTTTCTACAACTATCTTCTTGGTCTCTTAAGTGTTTATTTTTTTAAAAAAGCCAATAGGTGGGGGCAGCCAGGTGGCACAGTGGATAGAGCACTGGCCCTGAAGGACCTGAGTTCAAATCAGGCCTCAGACCAAACACTTGACACTTACTAGCTATGTGACCCTGGGCAAGTCACTTAACCCCAATTGCCTAAAAAAAACAAAACAAAAACAAAACTGATAGGTGGCTTTTTGTTTTTTTAATGCCACAAACTTTCCCCTATATCTTTCCTCTCCCATAAAATTCTCCTCTGTTACAAAGAAAAACACAGGTAAGCAAAAACAACCATTGTGGCAACTACCTAGAGAGAGTACATAACTTCTGACAGCTCTCATATGAGTGAAAAGACTTACATTTCATCATTTGTCCCCTGGAAACAATCTGATGAACTAAATGCCTATTTTTACTGTTTAATAATCATATCAGTGTAACCTACAACTATCATGATGGTGAACAATTCAGAATCACAGAATTTGAGAGTTGGAAGTGTCATCTCTACCCAAAAGGAATTTCTACTAAAACATATCCAACATATTCCAGACTGCTGGAAGACCTCCAGTGAAGGAAAACCTACTACCTCTCAAGGCAATTCATGCCACTTTGGGGCAGCTCTAATTGTTAGGTAGAATTTCCTGCCATAAAAAAAAACTAATTTTGTCTCTTTGCAACTTCTACACCATTGTTCCTAATTCTGCCTTTGTGCTCCAAGAAATCTAATCCCTTCCTCCAAATAAGGGACCTTCAGATACTTAAAAACAGCTATCATGTTCCTCTGAATCTCTGCCTCCTCTCTAGGCTAAACATTCCCAGTTTCTTCAATCAGTAAGATTAGCCTGTGGATTTCTGAATTATCAGGGTCAAAAAATTAATCACATGGTGGCCAACTTTTTGGTGATGAACACTTCCATACTTAGTGAGGGTGATCCTTGGATGGCAGACATAGTCTGTTCCTCAGATCATACACTTAACCTTTCCAACGTGGTAAGACCAGCTGGATCTTCTGCTACATAGCCATTGCCTTTCAAGACTCAGGTGTGACACAATAAAACAATCAAAGTAAGACTCTGGATAAACACATATATTATTAAAACTATATTATTGGACATTTAAGATTATGCTATTGGTAACCCCTGAAAATCCTAGAAGCACGAATACAAAAAAATTATTGAAAGGTAATGTGGTGTAGTGGAAAGGGCACTGGACCGGAGTCAGAAGATTTAGATTTAAGTCCCAGTTGATACTTAAAAGATGTGTGGCCTTGGTTATATAACTTAACCTCTCTATATCTCAATTTGTTTATCTCTAAAACAGGTATAATAATACCTTATTTATCTAAAAAGGGTTTTTGTAAATTATAATGGGCAACATAAATTTGAACTATGCTTGTTATTATCAAGCCATCTGTTGCTTTGTTTCCCAAGATAAATGTGCTTAGCTAAGATCTTGAAAGACTATATTCACATTTAGTCTGTATCTATTCCCAACATACTCTTTTCAAACAAGGATTTCATGTATTATAAAATGTTTGAACTAGATGGAATGAAACTTTACTTCAAGTCCTGTACTTTACAGATGAAGCTACTGAGACACAGACCAGTGAATTGACTTTTTCAAAGGCATAGAGTAAGCTAGTAGCAAAGAAGGACAATGCACCAGAGGGTTACAGAGAGAAGTGAACCCTGGTCTTCTGACTCTCAATCCAGAAGAAATCATAGATTTTTTCAGTTATGTGGGAAAACGAAAGCTAACTCTGAAAGTAGCCCAGAAAATAGAATCGAATCAAATTATTGTTCTCTTGGTTATTCCCGATGGCTACAATTGTCTTCTCCTTCTCAATGGCTTTCATTCCTCTCCAGTCTGCATTGCTGACCCATCTCCACAGGACTTTCTCTACCAAGACATAGAAGACTGCTCACTTAGAAGCTCACTCTATCCCTGGACTAATCATACTGCAAATACCTCCACCCTTGTGGCTTCTGTGATTCCTCCTAGAACACTTCAATTTTAAGGATGCTCACACCAACTGTTCTTCATTCTTTCCTGGGTAACACTACTAATAATCTCCACATGCCCCAACCCCTTCCCCTTTTCATTTTCTTTTTATGTATTATCTTCCCCCATTAGAATGTAAAGTAAGCCCCTTGAGGGTAGAGACTGTCTTTTTTTCTCTTTTTATTTGTATTTCTGACCCATAGTACAATGCCTGGCACATAGTAAGTGCTTAATAAATAAATTATTGACTTAACTATTTCTCATTTTCATGTCTTCAGAGTACAACCTGAAGAATTTCATCTTTTTGTCCCTATATTCCAAGGCTATTTTGGAGGGAAGTCACAGTCTTATGCTACCACAAAATATACTAAAATGAGCCTTAGCTGAAAGTACATTGCTAAAAAGTATAAAGGAATTGTGAGCTCCTCCTCCTTTCTCCTCTTTCCACATCTAGTGAGATGCCAATATGCTCAAATATTTCGGTATGACCACAACAAAATGTTGCAATGAAAAATATTTTTAACATCTCAGAAATTATTTGTCCCTTCCCTAACTTGTCAAAGTGCATTACTGAAAACTGATGGACAGGCAGCTAGATGGCGCAGTGGATAGAGCACCAGCCCTGGTTTCAGGAGTACCTGAGTTCAAATTCGGCCTCAGACACATAGCATTTACTAGCTGTGTGACCCTGAGCAAGTCGCTTAACCACATTGCCGGAAGAAGAAGAAGAAGAGGAAGAAGAAGAAGAAGAAGAAGAAGAAGAAGAAGAAGAAGAAGAAGAAGAAGAAGAAGAAGAAGAAGAAGAAGAAGAGAAGAAGAAGAAGAAGAAGAAGAAGAAGAAGAAGAAGAAGAAGAGAAGAAGAGGAAGAGGAAGAAGAAGAAGAGGAAGAAGAAGAGGAAGAGGAAGAGGAAGAAGAAGAAGAAGAAGAAGAAGAAGAAGAAGAGAAGAGAGGAAGAGAAGAAGAAGAGAGGAAGAAGAAGAGGAAGAGGAAGAGGAAGAAGAAGAAGAAGAAGAAGAAGAAGAAGAAGAAGAAGAAAAGAAGAAGAAGAAGAAGAAGAAGAAGAAGAAGAAGAAGAAGAAGAAGAAGAAAACTGATGGAAACTATACTTAGGTCAGGTCAGAAAAGCCACCAATGAGATTCCGCTAGAATGTGAGTGGCCTGGACAGCCTACCTGGATCTTTTACCCAAAACTAACTATTGGTTCCTTGGAGCAGCAATGAAATCAGGCAAGATCATCTGAAGACAGCCAAGACATATCAATCAGAAATATATGGCAAACCATCACCTTGACTTACTTGAAGCTGGAGGCTAATTTCATGTCTCACTCCTGCACCACAGAAAACATAAAACTGAAAAACTTCTACTCAAAAGTTGATTGTGGATGTATATTTCACAATAAGATGCTAAGTGTAGTACAGACTGTTGAATTTTAATTAGAGTTGTTAGCGTGTTTGGACAGAATTGGAATTTTACCATTTTATTTTGACCATAAAAACTACTGTGGCTGACACAAATATAATTAGTGTTTCTTGTTATTCACTTTTAATTATGGCTTCAGTTTAGGAACTTAAAACACTGATTACTTGCAAAGCAGAAAAAGAATAAGCAGATTTATCAGAAAGCATTAAAATGAAATTTTAAAAAACTTTTAGAACTTTGACCATTATTCATACAGTATATAATGACATTTATAAAAAACATATAGACAAGCTTACATCATATCTTGGGATAATTATTGAGATATATGGGGCAGTGGCTATCTACTGATAGAGAAGAATTTTGCTATAATAGGTCACTTATGGAGAATTTACAGTTACCAAGTACTTTGTTTTACCTTCATTTCCCATTTGATCCTCACAATGGTCCTAATAAGGTTGGTAGTGCAAGGATTTTTATTCCCTTCTTACAGATGAAAAAAGTGAGGCTCAGAGAGTATGATATAATAGAAAAAAATGCCAGACTTGGGTTCAATCTTAACCTTTGCTACTTATTACTTGTGTGACCCTGGGGAAGTCACTTAATCTATATGGGTCTCTATTTCTTTATTTATAAAATGAATGAGTTAGATTTGATTATGTCTAAGATGCCACTTGGGTCTGACATTTCATGCTTTCTAGTCCCACTTTATAACTAGACAAACTGACATTTTAGTAGTAAACCAAGATAAAATCCCAGATTCCTTCATACCAGAAGGAGACAATACAGCCAATCTACAGTTCTAATCATCTGGACATTTATTTAACAAATATTTATTAAGTAACTCCTAAGTATACAGCACTGCACTGGGTACTAATGAATTAATGATGATGGAGAGGTTTTCATTCTTCCACAAAAATTCATGCATAAATATGAAGAAATATAAAGATCCTGTTCACAAGAAATAATTTCATTGCTCACATGTTTTGAGCATCCCAAATGAAACCCAACAAAACATGGGATGCAATATAGGAGTCAAAGAGAAAGAAGTTCATTATTAAGAGTCAGGGAAGACATTTGGCTACTGAGTCTGGGATCAGGCCAAAAGATTCAACCAGAACAAAGACATGCATTCCATTTGAAGTAGTGTGGCATATTGGAAGAAACACCCATCTGGAATAAAAGAGTAGGTTTTATGCCTAGTTATTTCACTGATTTACAATGAGTAAGCACAGTAAATTGCTGTACCTCTCTGTGCTCGTAAGGGTAGAGAGGTCCCATTTCTTCATTCCCTGCAAAAAGCCTCAGTAATGATATGAAAGTTAAAAGCTTAAATGTATTATATAATTACCTTTAAAAAAAATTAAGAAATAGCAACCTTAAACAATTCTATAGTAACAAACCAATGTGAAGAAGAATGTTTTTGATTAAGAACATACTTTTGCTGCTAGCAATTTTCAAACTATAAAATTATCCCGTTGGTCTTGATGGAGTATATCACATCCCACAAAACTCCTGGAGCCTACTGTCTTCTGTGCCTCTTGGCCACTTAGTAATCTCTGACAATGACCTAAGGGAGGCTTTAGTTGAACCAAAATGAATCAGAAAAAGAGGAAGCAAATCACAAGCTCCCTAAGCCTCAATTTCTTCTTCTGAAAAAATGGAGATAAATTAACAGATGTACTATCTAACTAACAGGCTTGTTGTGAGGATCAAATAAGATTATGTCTATAAAACTCTCTGTAACCACAAAGCACTATTTAATGTGATTTATCGTTATTTACTTAGAAGGATAAAGGGCTATTCAGCTAGAATAAGAGATTGGGAGGAAAACTACAATATTTTATGATGGTGAAAATCAGATATATTAAACACCAAGTTAAAAAAAAATTGTGTTTGCCACGTGCCATTAGATTGTAAGCTCTTTGAGGCCAGTGACTATCTTTTACCTTTTTTATATCCCCAGCACATAGCACAAAGCCTGGCACATAATAATGTTTATTGAATTGAATTGCCAGATACTTTATAAATATTATCTCATTTGGTCCATGTGCCAGGATCTGTGCTAGCTGTATATCACCCCCATTCCCACACCCCTACTATGTGCCAAGCACTGCGCTAAGTGCTTTACAAATATCGTGAAATACGTATTAACCTGGCCAAGATCTATCAAGAATTACTAGCAAGGACATTGTTAACTGAGTTGAACTATGAATGAAACAACTCCTTGTACACTGCACCCTCCACTTTTCACCAAATCAGCACAGCAGTGATGGGAATGAAACTAACACTCAACTATCAATTGCTATGGAGGCTCTGAACCTAGGAGAATCTAACGTCTGTGCTCTAGTCTGGTTAGAATAAATGGTCCACTCCTGAAACAAACCCAGGAACTCTATGAACACAACTACAAAACACTTGTCACACAAATAAAATCAGATCTAAATAATTGGAAAAACATCAGTTGCTCGTGGGTAGGCCGAGCTAATATAATAAAAATGACAATCCTACCTAAGCTAATTTACTTATTCAGTGCCATACCAATCAAACTACCAAGAAATTATTTTATAGAGTTAGAAAAAATAATAACAAGATTCATTTGGAAAAACAAAAGGTCCAGAATATCAAAGGAACTAATGAAAGGAAATGCAGGGGAAGGTGGCCTAACAATTCCAGATCTTAAATTGTATTATAAAGCAGCAATCATCAAAACTGCTTGGTACTGGCTAAGAAATAGGGAGGTGGATCAGTGGAATAGGTTAAATATGCAAGACACAGATGACTATAGTAATCTATTATTTGATAAACCCTAAGACCCCAGCTTCTGGGATAAGAACCCACTCTCTGAAAAAAACTGCTGGGAAAACTGGAAAAGAGTATGGCAGAAACTGGGCATAGACCCAAATCTCACACCATATACCAAAATAAAGTTAAAATGGGTTCATGACTTAGATATAAAGGCTGATACCATAAGTAAACTGGGAGACCAAGGAATAGTTTACCTATCACATCTATGGAGAACAGAAGAATTCATGACCAAACAGGAGATAGAGAACACTATGAAATGCAAAATGGATAATTTTGATTACATTAAATTGAAAAGTTTTTGCACAAACAAAGCCAATGCAACTAAGATTAGAAGGAAGGTAGAAAATTGGGAAAGAATTTTTACAACCAGTCTCTCTGATAAAGGCCTCATTTCTAAAATATATAGAGAATTAAGACAAATTTATAAGAACACAAGCCATTCCCCAATTGATAAATGGTCAAAGGATATGAACAGACAGTTCTCAGATGAAGAAATTAAAGCCATCTATAGTCATATGAAAAAATGCTCTAAATCATTATTGATTAGAGAAATGCAAATCAAAACAACTCTGAGGTACCACATCACACCTATCAGATTGGCCAACATGACAAAACAGGAAAATGATAAATGTTGGAGAGATGTGGGAAAATTGGAACACTAATACATTGTTGGTGGAGTTGTGAAATGATCCAACCATTTTGGAGAACAATTTGGAACTATGCCCAAAGGGCTACAAAAATGTGCATACCCTTTGATCCAGCAATAGCACTTCTAGGGCTATATCCCAAAGAGATCAAACAAATGGGAAAAGGACCCACATGTACAAAAATATTCATAGCAGCTCTTTTTGTGGTGGCAAAGAATTGGAAATTGAGAGGATGTCCATCAATTGGGGAATGGCTGAGCAAGTTGTGGTACATGAATGTAATGGAATACTTTGTGCTATAAGAAATGATGAAGTGGCTGACTTCAGAACAACCTGGAAAGACTCATATGGTCTGATGCTGAGTGAAGTGAGCAGAACCAAGAGGACTTTGTACACAATAACAGCCACGTTATGCAATGACTAAGAATTGTTAAACTGAACCCTTCTCAGCATTACGAGGATCTAAGACATCTCCAGAGTCCTCGGATGGAAAATGCTGCCCATATCCAAAGAAAGAACTATGGAAGTCGAATCGCTATCACTTATTTTTACCTTCTGTTGAGTTTTGTTTCATCTTTCTGATGGTTCCTCCTATTGGTTTTAATTTTTACTTACAACTTCACTAATGTGAAAATATGTTTAATGGGTATGTAAATGTAAAGCCTATATCAAATTGTGTGCCATCTTGGGGGAGGAGGAAGGGGAAGAAAAATTTTCAACTCAAAAGCATATGGAAGTGATTGTTGATAAATCAAAATAAATTAATAAAATTTTTAAAAAAGATAAAAAAAAAGAATAAATGGTCCAAAAAACTATATACCTATTATATTCTCAGTTTCGTAAAGAATCAGTTAACTTCACTCACTAGCTGACTGTCAATACATGTTAACAGCAAAAAGTTTTCCCTTAAACAAATCTCCTTTATGAAGCTAAGCAAGGTGATACCACATTCAAATTCTTCCCTGTCCCCACCCCCCAATCCCAGGCCTGATTACTATATTCCAGCCTCTCTTCTGTGTCTAGTATTATTCTTTTTATCTAGGTTTTACACCATCTATATAGTATAAGCTGTCCATTTAATAAACCCTGTACATGGCTCTAATTACAAAGGGAAGTGAGCTTAAAAAAAAAAGCCTACTGGCAACTTCAAAAACCTGAATTTCAATATACGTTTATGTACCACTTCAACATTTCTAAAGGCTTCTAGAGGAATTCAATATCCTTCTAAGAGAAAATTAAAGGGAATCATTTCAGAAAAAGATTCTGTTCCTTATCAAGGACATCTTCAATTAGTCTGCAAAGGCTTCCTTAACTAGCTATTTCCTACCAACAGAGCCTGTAGATTTCAGTTAAGATGCCATTGATTCCTACAAGTGTGGGTGGTGATATATGTTTTCGAATTTTAGGTCGATTTTCCCACACTCATTATCAGGGATTGGCTGTCTCAACTTGTTAATTGCTAGGAAATTATGACTCAATACAATGCTGTTTATGTTGCACCTGCAATTCTAACACTGGAATACTCACAGGGAAAGGACTGTTCAAATGGCTAGTAAGTGGTACAGCCAGGTTTTCCTTCAGACTCCAAATAATATTCTCGCTTTCTCTCTCTCTTTTTTTAAAATTTATTTAGGAAGCAATCAGGGTTAAGTGACTTGCCCAGGGTCACACAGCTAGCAAGTGTCTGGGAATGAATTTGAACTCAGGTCCTCTGGACTGCAGGACCAGTGTTCTATGCACTGCACCAACTAGCTGCCCCTAACATTCTCTCACATTAGACCACACTGCCTGTAAGTCTTAGTTACTTAGGTTAGGCATCAGCAGTATCGAATTAATTTAGGCATTCTATACTAACTTGCACAAGGGACCTCTCATTCACCAAACCCTTCCCCCAACTCTACTGCCAATAATCAGTCAACAAACACTTACTAAGCAATACTAAAAAACAAGGTTAAATCAATTTGGTGTTGAGGAACGATGGGGAGGTGAGGTAGTCATATTAACTTAAGCTCTTACCAACATTTTACCCTTTACAAGACTTTTTATTTGGATAGAGCTTTACCATTTATAAAGCATTTTCACAAACATTATCTCATTTAGTGTTTACAACAATCCTATAGGGGTGATATTATTATTATTATTATTATTATTATTATTATTATTATTATTATTATTATTATTATTATTATTATTATTATTATATTATAGGAAGATGTTTGATTCAAATTGATAAAGTAGCATTTATAGTTTGGTAAGAGGCCGAAAGCCAGGAACATAACCGATATCTTCTAATCAAGTACCCTTTCTGCTAGAATCTATTATTCTAAAACTGCACAGAATGAGCTAATCCAGGTGCCTTCCAAGATAAGTTTCAAAACGTCTTTAAAAAACTGCTTATGCACAACCTGATCACATATTACTTAAGTAATGAAAATATACTTGTCTACAATATAGCAAATGCAGCATGGCATAGTCAAATCATTTGTATTTGTAGCTACATAAATAGCAAACTGCCATGCACTATGATTGAACAAGCAGTAATCTGTAGACTCTAACTGACCATGCCACAGTGTTTCTTGGTGTTATAGATGTGGCATTCTTGTACATCAGCCTCTGTATAAGCCTGTCACCCACTTCATTCCACCTGAAGAACTGCTACTTGAAAATACCCTAAATCCATAATGCTATTTCCATTTTTGTCTTTGTATCTTCAGCACTTAGTACAGATATTGAAACATAGCTGGTGATTAATAGATATCTGTTGAATTTAAATGATTACTGAAACCAATTCATGGCCTGATTGAACTAAGAAGCATTTGAAGCTATGCCTCAAAGACAATTCAAAAGCACTTCTAGAAGTTCAGGCAAAAGATCTCTTCCCTGAAAACACAAAACCTTCTTGAATGTGTCATATCTTCTTTTGCTTTGTTGCAAGAGGATGAAGAAATTTGTCCAAACAGGCTCTAATTTTGAAAGCTGATCTAAAAAATAAGCAAACAACTCAGTCATTTTCTCAGTTCATGGCAGAGCCTTCAGTGTTTAAGTTATTCATAAGGTACAGAGAATGAGAGAGAGAGAGAGAGAGAGAGAGAGAGACAGAGAGAGACAGAGAGAGACAGAGAGAGACAGAGACAGAGACAGAGAGAGAGAGAGAGAGAGACAGAGAGAGAGAGAGAGAGAGAGAGAGAGAGAGAGAGAGAAGGAGAGAGTGTCCTCTGAGTTAAAGACAAGTTCTTCTGTGTATGCTATGGAAAGCACTTCCCTAGCCAAATTACTTCCTATACTTCCACAGTCTTCAAAGCCTGCTAGAAAGTCCAAGAATCTCCAGGGGCGCTACACCAGCTGCCAAGGCAGAACTATGATTCCAGGTAATAACAAACTTACATAGCTCTTCTAAACAGCTCCTATTGGCATTACACAATCATATCATTGCCCAGCATTCATAGCACCATAGCATATGCTAACCATAGCATTTGCTAATCACAGCATAAGGATATTTTTGCTTATGTAGCATTCATCCAATACCTGTCAGCTGATCAAGCCTTGCAGGAAGAAAAAATCATTTTCTATGCATGTCAAAGTTACTCAGAAACATTTGTTTCTCTGTGCTTGTCCAGTACAAGAACTAAAAGGATGAAATAGAGCTGCAGAAAGGAACCTTTCTTGTCTAGAGGCAGAGGTTCAATGTGTACCCAAGCACAGAACAGTCAGTACTTAATCATCTGTTCTAGTAGGGTAAAATCTCAATGGAGATTACCATGGAGCTCACATCTCCTCTTCCATTCAGCTTTAAAGAGGCAGGAGAACTCCATACACCGTAAAGAGAAGCAGCCAGACATACTGAACAGAGGGCTTCCCCTTCCACTCATTAGCTTTAGTATGACTCTGGCAAGTCACCTAAAATCTCAGAATCCTAGGCAACTCTCCCATAATAATAACAGGTGGTTTTTACTACGTGCCAGGCACCACGCCAAGCACTTTACAGCTGTTCATCTCATTTGATCCTCACAACAGCCCTGGGAGGTTAAGTGCTCTTATTATCCCCATTTTATAGATGAGGGAACTCAGGCAAACAGAGATTAACTGACTTGCCCAGAGTCACAACATTTGTAAATATCTGAGGCTAGATCTGAACTCAGGTCTTCCTGACTCCAGGCCCAGCACTCTATCTACTGTATCACCTAGGAGCTGATTTGTGATATCAATAGCTATCACACATGGATAAAATGACTAGTTTGTACCCCACCATACCCTATGCTCCCAAAAGTACAATATAACTTGTGTTACTGTTATCAAATTGAATAGAAGGAAGAGATTGGGCAGCATCACATCTGGGATATTGGGTAATGTTTTCAATAATCCTAACCTATTCCCTGCTTTAAAAAAAAAGCCCATCTTTTTATCATCAATATTCTCTGAATGTCAATACTGGAATGTCAAGATCTCATCAAAATAGAAACTGCAGGTGCTGGGGTGGGGCTGAGGGCACAATAGGCGAGGGAAGGGAGTATTTATTAAGGACCTACTGTGCCAGGCAAAGTGCTAAGCTCTGTACAAATATTATTTCATGTGATCCTCAAAACAACCCTGCGAGGTAGGTGCTATTATTATCATTTTCATGTTTATAATTAAGGAAACGGAGGCAGACAGATCTGCTCAGCTGATTTCCTCAGGGTCATAGTAAGTGTCTGATGATGGATTTGAACTCAGATCTTCCTGGACATAGGCCCAGTGCTTGATCCATTGTGCCACCTAGCTGCCTAATCTACCCAAAGAACAATGGATAATCCTAGGGTGAGTATAAGTAGGCTGCAGCATATTATAAAAGGTAATCTACTTGAATAGTGGCCCTAAAGACACCAATGAGAATGTTTCTGACCAGAAAAGGAAGGAAATACAAAAGTGAGGTAGCAAGGCAGGATAGACGTGCCATCCCAAAAGCCATGAAAGAACCTAAGGAGGGCTTCTGGTGCATTGGATGGATTGATCCTCCATGAAGAACTTAGACAAAGGAACAAAAATCACATGGGAAGAGAGGGCCTAGCTGGCTCCTATATGCATGGAGAATATGCCCTTCAATAACAGAGTTCACCACACATCTTTCAGCAATACAAACTTAACAATGTGAAAGAAATTATTTTTTTTCTCTCCTATGTTAATAGCCAATTATTGAATTAGGACTAAAGTTTTTCCCCCTTTCTACTTTCTCATTCAGAAATTCACCCCTCTAAGTTATTCAGGCAGCCTCAGATAGGGAAAACTCAGATCTATTCAAAAGGTAAAGAAATTTTAGTTTAGGTGAACTGATGGATTCCAGACCACTGTGATTCACTCTGACAGGTCTGAGAAAAAGTGGATTCTCCCTTTTGTCTAGATTACCCCAGACTGGGTGACATAGGGACAGATAAGTTTCTTTGACCAAGACTGAGTGATCAGTCATATCCCCCAGATCCTTCCATTAGAATAAGTCCACATCTCATTATAATATTCATTCTCTCATTACTTGTTAACCAATCAAAATTGGTTTGTACCCTCAGGAACACCCATGCTTCCAAGGGCATATAAGAGTAGGGTGGGTTCCATGAGGAACCCATTTGAGAGTGCCATTCACTCTTTTATTAATTATATGCTAGCATGATTAATAAAATTATTAATTACCCAGAAACTATGTCTTGAACTTTTTATATATCACAAATGGTAAATCAAGGCTCCTAGGAACTATACAGTTGGTACAGAAGTTACAGTTGGTAATCATTCAGAAGTAAAGATTGGAAGACAGCTAGTCTTACTGATTAAAAGCTACTTCAAAGGAAGTTTAAACTCTAAGGCATCAAGGGGTTTTTATATAGCACTAGCCTATTTGGCCAACATTTGCATGTCTTGGCTGCAACACTTCAGAAATTGAAACTTATCCCAAATAGGGTATGATTAAAAGTTAAATATAGCAACTAAAAATGAATGTGTTTAAATCCTCATCCAAATCACAAAAGCATCACTCAACTTGGCATCACTAGAAGTCTTAATAGGGAGTCAGAAGCCAAGTTTTAGAAGATTATAGTTGAGTCGCATTTGTAACACTGAGAACGGATGGGGGTGAATGGAGTTTATAATAAACCTATCTGGCTCTAACCAGGTTATTAGTCTCCTCATTTTTATAAGTCATAGAACTTGAAGGGAGCCCTGTGGAGCAAAAAAAAAAAAAAGTAAAACCCAAGGTCTTGTGTTTAAAAAAAGCATAAAATTAGACATCTGATTTCCCAAAAAGGTTAGAAGAGGATGATGATGATGATGATGATGATGACATCTATTTGGCACTTTACAAATATATCTTATTTTATACTCACAACAACCTTGGAAGACAGGTGCTATAATTATCCCCATTTAATAGATGAGGAAACTTAGAGGTTAGGTGACTTGCCCAGGGTCACACTGCTAGGCAAGATTTGAACTAAAGTTTTCCAGCCTCCACATCCAGTACTTTATCCATTGTGCCATCTAGCTGTCTCTATATCACATGGTACCAATACCATTTGTTCCTTTTGCTTTGACAGAGAAGTAAACACATTTTCTTGAAGGCAATCACAGATATCTGGGGATCATACCAAATCCTTTCCCTCTGACACAGAAGGAACTACTTCTCTATCACATATTATCCTTCTCCAATTATTGGCAGGCCAGCCCAATGAACCACTGGCCAGATCTCTCTATGCTCATCTATGCATACAGAAAGCACATCAAGGAAAATTTTTTAAAAAAATCTAGGGCAAGTAAGAAGCAGAAAGAAGTTTAAAAGCCTGACTTAGGAAATAAGGAAGGGAACCATAGAGGCCACCTAATCCAATCCCATAATTTTACAGATGAAGAAACTGAGGAAAAAGGAAACCAAGTGACTTGCCCAAGGTCTCATGTCTAATCAGAGATAGAATTTGAATCCAGGTACTTTGACTCCCAGAGATAGTAAGTACTCTTTCTACTGTAGCCAGGAGAGAATTAAAAAATAACAATTCAGAGATATCTCTGCATGCCTAGTATAATGTCATTTTAAAACTACCACTTTATCTAGACAATATCTCAAAGAAAAATCCTATATTCCAGATGGTAGAACCAATGCCATTTTCTATCACCCATGCTTGGATGAAATCCTCTCAAGACTGACTACCGGATGGTTCTCAGAGGACTCTAATTCAAGGTCTTCCCTAGGGAAAGGCTAGTGCCACTAGTGACTCTTTTCATGTGGCAGAAGAAACAGCACTGGAACGTTTCTTTCTCCATCCAATTCGCATCAAGTAACCAGTTGAGTTTTTGGTTGCAGTATTCATCCAGCTGGGTAACTTTGTATAAAGAAGTAATTTTCTGTTCCCCTAGTCTTGAGAAAGCTTTACAATGCTTGCAACATAGCACAGTCTCCTCCTCCCTCCCTCCCTCCCTCCAGTTAGCTAGCTAGCTAGCACAGAGCCCAAAGCTCCAGTTCATTAACAACCAGCTCTCAACTAGTGGAGGGGGAAAGTCAGAGAACTAGCATGCACAATGAGAAACTAACCTCAGTGCTAATCTAGTAGCTTCTAGTTCCCCTTGCCCCATCAAAACATTTATGAAAGCTGCTATCAAGATATTAAGCTGACTAAATCGAGTTGTTTCACTACTCACTACAAGGACTGATGCTGCCAAGTGCTAAACAAACAGCTCACGAGTAAGGGGGGGAAAACAAAGTTCTGAGGATCCACAAGTCATCCTTCCTGGGAAAATGTAAACTCCTCAAGGTCAGAGACGTCTTTTCTTTCCCCTCTTTATTTCTCAATGCCAAACACACAGTTTGTTGGATTGACAGTTAAGTGTGGAAATATTATTAGTAAATGCAACACTCTTAAAGCTAATTGTAAAGTGCCTTACAATGCTGGTTTGAATGGACAAGGATAGGAGGCCTATAAAGATTTAGGCTTTCCATGTCATAATGGGGATAACTAACATTTCTATAGCACACCCTATGCACCAGACGCTGTGCTAAGCACTTTACATATATTATCTCATTTGGTTCTCCCAACAACACTGGGAGATAAGTGCTGTTATTATTGTTGACAAGGAAAATGAGGCAGATGGAGGTTAAGTGACTTGTCCAGGGTCACACAGTAGTTAAGTGTCTGAGGCTGCATTTAAATAAATGAAATGAAATTCAGCTCAGTCCTTTTCAGTCATGCCTGACTCTCTGTGACGCCATTTGGGGCTTTCTTGGCAAAGATACTGGAGTGGTTTGCCATTTACTTCTCCAGCTCATTTTACAGATGATGAAACTGAGGCAGACAGGGTTAACTGACCTGCCCAGGGTCACACAGCTAGTAAGTGTCTGAGGCTACACTGGAATCCAGATCTTCCTGACTCTAGGCCTGGACACTCTATCCACTGTGCCGCTCAGCTGCCCCCAAAATGGATGCATATTAATTTTACATATACATGTTACAGACATATATATTTTATTGACATTAGAAATGGCAGTTTCTTACTCTCCCTGCACACACCTGTGTATATGAGGGGAAACATGTGCATTAAGTCAGAGAGGCATTGACGTGGAACAAGACGTGAAGGAAAACCCTTGATCTAATTGCAGCTGTCAGATAGATGGGGGTGATTGGAATGGTAGACTTTTAGAACAATCCAGTTTACCCCCAAACAGTACTTAACTAAACTCTAGAGTCTGGTTTAAGTGGTTCTCAGGGTAACAGGAGTAAACAGGATCCACAACTGGAAAGGACCTTAAAGATAACACTGATTTTGCCATGAAAAAAACCTTAGATATTATTTAGTCACAGTAATCATGATTCTAGAACTGGAAGAAATCTCAGAGGCTAACCAGTCCAAACCTCTCATTTTACAGATGAAGAAAATGAGGCCAAGGGAGGTCAGGTGACTTTCCTAAGGTCATGCAAGTAGTAAGGGTCAGAGGTGACATTTGAACCTAGAGTACTTGGACTTCAGTGCTTTTTCCACTGGACTGTGCTCTGACTTCATTTTATAAATGACTTAACAGAAGCTCCAAAAGGTAAATGAAGCAGTTTGCCACAGTAAATGGCAAGTCTTCCTACCACATCCAAGATACTTCCCACCATATCCAAGATGCTTACTTTCTTGCTCAGCGTCTGAACCTATCATCTAAGCAGCTGTCAACAACACCTCCAGCTAAAGTCCTAGCCATGGCTCTACTCCAAGGGGTAAGATAAATCTGACCCTATGCTTTATGGAAGACAGGCGGTAGTCTCTTAAGTTTCACCTTGAAATCCACAGGCAACCCAAGAAAATGCTAGTGGCTTATATGGGAGAGTTAGAGTAGGAAATGATCAAGATAAAATACATTCCATCAGCCTGTGAAGCCCATTAAGGACAAGGTCCCATCCCTTGCCTTCAAATGAAAGCAATAAACTACAAGGGGAAAAAAGCTAATTGCATTACAAAAGGGGGGGGGGAAGGGCAGCCAGAAAAAAAAGTCCTCTGGCTTCCGTCTTCTTGCTGGCAGTGATGAGGAGCCTGCCAAGTGTATCACATCCCCCTAGTCAGCCCACATCCATATCTTTTACAACTGATTTGTTCCCCCTCCATGCACGTTAAGAAAGCAAATAACTTGATGGGAAAGAGCGCTAGAAAACATAGCACACTTGCTGAGTCTTCTGGAGAAGGGACTTGTTCCTCACGGCTGGGAATAATTCATTTAGTGCATCATTGCATAAGCACATTAGCCCCTCTTCTCATTGGGATGACTGTATTATTAGACACTGACAAACTCTAAGGGAAGGCAGAGCAACCCACCCTAATAACTGGTTATAGAGTTTGATCAAATTTTTCTTTCTATGTTCTCCCTACCCTCACCCTCCCACCATTGCCCCTGCCCTCCACCCAAGTACCAGGCTCCATTAATACAGCAATAAAACAACCACTGTTTGGCTAGCACTAAGGGTTCTATCAATGGTGTGTTTCATGG
This sequence comes from Phascolarctos cinereus, assembly GCF_003287225.1. Classification (NCBI taxonomy): domain Eukaryota; kingdom Metazoa; phylum Chordata; class Mammalia; order Diprotodontia; family Phascolarctidae; genus Phascolarctos; species Phascolarctos cinereus. The sequence goes on from NW_027556098.1 coordinate 240,351,830, forward strand.
AGAAGAACTATTGTCAGGCATGGCAAACTTTTCCAGCATCAATCAACTACAGTAGACTGTAGCAGCAGTTTTTTTTTAAACATGTCAGGAATGCAATGAAAAATGTCATAATCTGTGGTCCTCAAGGACAGCTGGAAGCAGTTCAGAAAACCAACCAAAATACCCAGAAAATAAATGCACTTATTTTAGTGGAGGCTGTTTTCTACTTCACCTTTGGCCTAAAAATATGACTGTAATTAATTTGCCCTAGGAATCTTCCAAGGCAAAGGGGAGCTGCACTCAGTAAGCCTCTGTTTGGGCCACCTTGAACATTCACCTGGATTTGGTGGAGTACACAGCCTAAAGAGTCCTTTAAATGGCCAAATCTTCATGGAAGGAAACAAAGTAAGAGACAGAGGTGAATGTAAAATACCTTGATCTTCATTTTCTATCTGCTTCACTTGAGGGGTTGGGGTAAAGGGGAGGATTTGTCTGCTTAAGTAAAAATCCCATTAACCTCTCCAGGTTTCAGTTTCCTTTTGCTGAGGGGAGTTGACCCAGATTAGGATTTCCCCAACTCTTTTCCAGGACCTGTGACTATGAGAATAGAGGTTCCATAAGAAAATACCGATGCTAGCAATATTTCCCCTACTAAAATAAAATCACGGGGATAGCAAAAACATTTATCATGTGTGGTAATTTTTCAACATGAAAACAGGCTTCATTTCCTCTATTTTGTTTCAAAATTTCCCTGACCTTCCCCTTTATGCTGGTAGTATTCAATATTCCCAGGTCCTCCAGGCCAACATTCTGTCAATACATTTCAAGTCAGAAAGGTTTCAGGGGCCCAATTACTAACACTGTGCTTCTGTGATCACTAGATGGTTACTAAGACCTCTTTCCAGTGCAGAAATTCTATACTTTATAAAAAGGTAAATACAATTGTTAGAATAACACATATGGAAATAAAATAGCTCATTAATGATCTTCTGAAAGATTTCATTACCCTTTCTCAGAAAAAAAATACTTGTTAGTGAAGCATAGTGAATTCATAAAGTTTATCTTGCTTGGCCAAAGACTGTCCATTGAAAAGGCTGACTGACTTCACTGCTTTATGGGGTGAGGCTTACATCTTTTTTCACATGAACAAAGTTGGTAACCACTTTAACATCATTACTGTCCAGCTGAGTTGTAGCCTATCTTGACTTCTACACATAGGCACAAAGGGAAAGAAGAGAAGGGGAGAAATGGAAGGAAGAGAAGAGAAGGGAAGAGTGGAAGGGAGACACAGAGGAGGAGAGGCAGATACTTTAGAAAGAAATGAGAGAGGGAAAGAATGAAAAGGCAGACAGCTTTCTATAAAATTTTCCTAGTTCTTCTGAGTTTTTTGCATATTGAATTTGTCACAAATCCCTTTTGAAATTGATGCCTGAGGATTAGATAACATTACTTGTATTACCTGCACACCTGTACTTTTATCCACAGAATTAGCCAATATCAGATTCTGATAAACATGGTATTAAGAACTAAATAAGTGAAAATTCTCTTCCTCATAGGAACTTTCGCAATACTATCATCAGAAAGTCCACATCTTTCTGAAATTCACTCTGAAATAATTAAATTATAATAAATCCAGTAGATACTAGTAACAATTTGTTGATGCTATTACCCCTGTCCCTGAGAAAAAGAAAAAGAAATTCTAAACAGAACTGATTTCTAAAAGCCCTTTCTCCTCTCCAGACCTCAGTTTCTTCATCTTTATACAAGATTAATAAATTGGACTAGACGATTTCTAAGGTACCTTTCAGCTCTGACTTTATTTGGGCCTCTGAATAGGATTCCCTTTGCGTAACATACATAAAAAGAAAAAAGGAGGGAAAGAGAAAGGGAATAAGAAGTGACAAAATCATGTACAAACAAAATGACAACAGTGGAATAACCTCCACCTTATCCAGAGAAGCTTTAACAAGAAATAATTTGTTGATACACACTCAACTGGGTATGGAAATCTGTGTTATCCTACAGAAAGTAGTGGGGGAAGGGGACAAGAGATTAGGAGGATGATAGAGGGGATGATAGACAGGGGGAGGGGTAATCAGAAGCAAACACTTCTAGAGAGGGAGAGGGTCAAAAGAGAGAATAGAATAAATGGGGATTGGGATAGGATGAAGGGAAATATACTTAGTTTCTCACAACATGACTACTATGGAAGTGTTTTGCACGACTACACATGTATAACCTGTATCAAGCTACTTGCCTTCTCAATGAGCGTGAGTTGGGGAAGGAGGAAGGGAGAAAATTTGGAACCTAAAATTTTTAAAACAAAAGATAAAAAAATTCAAAAAAAATTTGTTTTCACATGCAACTGGGAAATAAGATACACAGGAAATAGGGTATAGAAATCTATCCTGCCCTACAGGAAAATTAAAGGAGAAGGGGATGAGAGAAGTAGGGCAGAGATAGAAGGGAGGGCAGATTAGGGGTTTTCAGAATGCATGCCATTTTGGAGTGGGGGAAGGGACGAGATGGGGAGAAAATGTGGAACTCAAAATATTGTGGAAGTGAATGTTGTAAACTAAAAATAAATTAATTGATTAAAAAAAGAATCAACTGTTGAGCTGCAGGTTTTCATTAGCTGCTTCTTGGTGGAAAAGTTAGTTTTCTTCTTATCTAGGCTATGCTTTCTGGTTGTAAACAATCCACAGGGACTTGGGGACCCTCACATACCTGTCATATTGTTGCACAAGCTCATACACAGACTCAAATGATTCTAAAAATTAAAGATAAATTTCATCCAAAGGAAAGAACTAATTTAGTGAGAGGGGATTCACAAAATCACAGAATGCTAGACTTGAAAGAAAAATTAAATGAACCACCCGTGGTTGCACAGCAAGCTTATGGAAAAGCCAATACCAGAATCCAAGTCTCCTGATACCTAGTCCTGGGGATGGTTCTGCTCTACCAAGTGCTTCTCCCACCATGAAAAACTCAAATTTCACAACTGTCCATCATCTTAGTGTACTGGGTATAAAACACTTAGGCACAGAAACTCAAAAGAGGAGGGGGAGGAATAACCCCCCCCCAAATGACCTAACATTTGACTTCAAAACAACGTTCAAAGTCTCCCTGTGATCTCAGCTGTGGATATGAGGGTAATGGGGTCATCGACACTAGAAGTAGAGTGCCTGGCCTACAGAGCTGACAGATGTTACCTACTCACCAACACAAGAGTCATTAGGGAATTAGATATAATTTCTGTTGAAAGCCCAAAGTTCACAAAGGGTGTCCAGGTCATCTCACACAGCTAAATAAAAGAGCTACCATGTGCTCAATTTAAGCACATGAGGGTCATTCAAGTGAATGAGCTATGTTTCTCAGAGAGATTGGAGAATTGCCGAGCTTTACAGAGAATGAGATGGATGGGAAGGAGGGAGGGACTGGACTGGGGTTAAGCTGGAATAATGGCTTAATGAACAAGCTTGTTACCAATACGGATGTGGTTTTAATCCCACTTAGGATATTAGAATAAATAGCTTCATAGTTCTTTTCTCCCCTGAGGCTATGTGCTATACCAGTCACAGCTGTCATTGTTTACTACAAAGGGGCTCCTCCTGGGAATGACAGGGGGACGGCATCCTCATCATCCCTCCTCTCACTCCCTCCCATACACCTGCACCCTGCTACTAAAATCACATAGATGGACAGAATACAACCAAGGCTGACCATGGACAGACTGGGAAAGGAACAGTTCTCTACCATGACCTTTCAATCAATCAGCAAGCATTTTTAAAGCCCCTACTAGGTGCCAGGACCCACTTCTCTTTCTCTTGACAAGGCCCCATTTTTCCATGCCCCACCCAGTGGTACCCTCAGACTGTTTTTGGGACGCCCACAGTCCTACAATTTGTTCTACTCAGACTTCCTCTTCCCAAGTGCCCAATTTCTCTTTCCTTCCTCTTTAAACTTATGCACCTGAACTGCAGCTAATGATCTCAGGACCTCAGCACTTAAGCAAGCTATCCTTTAAGAAATCATTTCCAAATTAATTTATGCTAAGGTGCTAATGTCTTCCTTTACACAGCATCTCACCCATCTCACTCTTACTTTTTTAAGAGAGAGGAGTCAGATAAGTATAATTTAACATAAATGAATGAATCTGTAATACTGAGACAACTTAGTGGTTCAATGGATAGAGCACTGGGCCTAGAGTTGGGAAGATCCTAGTTCGAAACGGTCTCAGATACTTAACTAGCTGTGTGACCCTGGTCAAATCACTTAACAACTGCTTGCCTTGGTTTCCTCAAATGCAAAATGGGGACCTACTTCAAAGGGTAGTTGTGAGGATCAAATGAGATACTACATTACTACAGTTTTGGATACTGTAGCTAGTGAGTGCAGACTTTATTTTTTGGACAGAGAAACTTTTTTGTCTTTATTGCACCTCCCACTATACTTGCCCTGAGCAAAGGTTCTATGTTCACAATACAGATTCACACACTGGTCACTTTGACAAAAAGCAGTTTCAATAAGCACTCACTCTTTCATCCTTACACCTTGCCAAAGCAAACATAATTAGCTTGAAAAAACTCACATTGTTTTACCTTTAATCTCAAATGTTTGTTTCAAAGAGTCTGTCGGCATCTCCCATAATCATAAGAAAGTCATAGACATAATCCTAGATCTACACATGTAGATCAAGATCTAGATAGGAGAATTAGAGAAGGATCTGTGATTTTAAGATTTGGAAGTAGGGGACTCTACCAGTTTATAATCCACCACAATTTAGTTAACAAACTAATAATGGTTGACTTATTCTCCCAGGGTTGATTACTCCAAGAAGCTAGACCTGAACCCAGATCTTTCTGGCTCTAAGTTCTGATTAATGTAAATAATGGATACCATGAAGTGGTCATATTATTTGAATTCACACTGTATATTCACATATTTTACATAATTATAATTTCAAATACTATGAATTTGAATACATCCAACCACTTTACTAATGGGACCTAGCTACACAAGCATCAATTTAGGCATATGGACTCATAGGATTTAGGGTTACCAGGCATTTTACTGATCATGTGATCCAACGTCTTTATTTTACATATGAAAAATTGAAGACCAAAAGGGAAGTAAATTGCCCCAAATCACATAGATGTCTCTGGTGCCAAATTTAGTCATCTTTCCATTACATTATGTTGCCTTCCTACACATAAGAGACACAAAAGAAGATGACCTTGGCTTCACTGGGGTTGGCTTAGGGTTAAAGGAACATCACAAAACTCACAATTTAACTAGTTCCCCTCCAGTCTGTAAGAAGTCTGATTAGCTCAGTCATTTCAATTGTGTCTGACTCTCCATGACCCCATTTGGGGTTTTCTTGGCAAAATTTTCTTCTCCAGCTCCACAAATGAGGAACTGAGGTTGTTCCCAAACATGTGCCTAGAGTTCTCAGCTGCAGTGACTTTTTTAAAAAAAAAAGCTAAGTAGACCCAATAACAAGGCTCATCCATGCCATTAGACACCATTAAAAAGCTAGATCTTCATATTGTCACAGTAGAATGATTGGTATAGTGAGAATGAATTTGTATCTATGCAGCTTGTCAAATGAATGTCAAATACACTGTGTTGTGTTGGGACCAAATGGCAACTGTGTCATTCAACGAATTAAGGAACAATGTGAAAGGCCTGAAGGATGAATATTTATTGGCTGGTTCATTAGGTTCCTGATGACTAGCTCTGGAACAGTTGACTGTTCTGAAACTGAGCTATTAGTCTGCCACTAAAGTAGACCTCCATATATGTGGCTCAAACTGGATGCTTCAATACAATCTGCTGAAATTCGTGTCTAGAGAAATAACTCAGCATTCCTGAAGACCCTATTTCAACAGTCTAAAAGATGAAATGCTTATTTCCAGAAAGCCACTTGCTCCTGAATTAAATTTCCAACATCATAAGTATGACCAAGACAAAATCCATCATCTCATTGTATGGAAAGAGCTCTGAATTTAAAATGAGTTGACCTGACTACAAAATCATCATTCTGCTACTTATTTCCTATGCGAAGAGACCTCAGTCAAGTCAAGTTACTTCCTCAAGCTTCAGTTTTCTCATCTGAAAAAGGAAGAGCTTGGAATGGATGATGATGATGATGATGTCTGAGATCCCTTCTAGCTCCACATCTTCCAATTCCCTTTCATCAGCACCATTATCCTTCCTGTCTCTTCTAGAGGATTATGACTGCAAAGTCACTTCCACTACTCATTTTCTCAGTTTCTCATATCAAATCCATCAGTTAGCAAGCTGCCATGGAAAGGCTAGTGGCTGTAGGGTCAGGGAACCTGGGCTTAATTCTCTCTCTGATACTTACTACCTGTTAACTTTGGGCAAATCACAACCACCCTGGGCCTCAGTTGCCTCATCTATAAAATGACAGAGGGGGTCTAAATGACCTTACCCAACCCTTCCAGTTCCAGCTCTAGAACAATGGTCTCAGTTTTCATAGGATCTCAGAATTTCAGAATTAGTGGGGACCACTGAGGTCAACCAGCCCGAACTGCCCCTAAAACAGGGACATCCTCTAAGAGATACCAAACACGTGGCCATACAGCTTCCACATTGATGACCTTTGTATTCTGAGGAAGCCTTAAGAACTGTAGTTACTTCCTCAGTATGTCTCCAGTCCTCCACCTCCTCCCCAATCCACTAATTAAGCCTTTCTCTGGGTCCCAATCATCACATTCCTGGCCTTTGGCAACTGACTCTTTGGCTACCCTACAGCCCCTCTCCTCTCTAATCCATCCTGTCTACTAAAGAAAGGATAACCTTCCTCAACTACACAGCTCAGTTCAGAAAACTTTACCAGTTTCCATTTATTTCCTACATCAGACACTGTATGTGAATGACACATAAGGCTTTAAATTATATTAAGCAGTAGTCATAAAAACTATTTGGCACTTGGTTTGAAAAAAAACAAACAGAAAATGCAATCAGTGGAACATACTAGATAACCAAGAACCAGAAATAACTAACATCAGCAGCCCAGAGTTTGGTAAATTCAGCAACAGAAATTACTAGGGAAAAGATTCCCTTTCTTGACAAGAGCTGCTAGGAAAAGGCAGCAGAAAGACTTTGATGAACAATTTTGACCTTCTATCACAATGGGCTCAAAACAGACATGAGTCCTAAATATGAAAGTCTACATCAAGGAAAAAAAAAAGAAAATAAGAAGCACCTTTCACAATCACAGCCAGAAGGAAAATTCTTAAACATCTCATAGAGGATAACACAAAAGACAAAACAAACAATTTAGATTATGTAAAATTTTAAAGCTTTTGCACAAATAAAATCAATAAAGAGAAAAGAGAAACTATGGGATGGGAAAAAGATCTGTGTTGCTAATAAAAGTCTGATGTCCAATATATAGGGAATTCATAAAAAATAAATAAATGGCACTAATCACAATTTCCCCAATAGACATGTAGCTAAAAGATATGAACAGTTTTCAAAAAAAGAATTGCAATCTATAAATCACCATTTGAAAACACGATCCACATCTCTAATACAAAAAAAAAAGCAAATCAAAACAATTTGGGGGTTTATCTTGCAAATTGTCAAGATAGCAAAGAATGGCTAAACTCATTGGTCTGGAAGACAGGAACACTGGAGGAGAATTTAACTCTGGATATCAATTTGGAATGATGCAAGATAACTGACTAAATTGTTTAGCCCTTTAATCCAGATACTACTACCTATCTAACCTATTCCCACAACTGGGAATATACCTTATGTAAGTAAAAGACAGAAAACAAAGGCTTAACATATACCAAAATATTCAAAGCAGTGGTAGGGAAGAACTAAAAAAAAAAAAGTGGGGAAGGAAAGTGAAGGGAATGAACATTTATGTAGTACCTGCTATATGCCAGGCTCTGTGCTAAGTGTTTTCTAAATACTATCTCATTTGTTCCTCTCAACAACCCTGTAATGTAGGTGGTGGTGGTGGTGTTCAGTCATGCCCAACTCTCTGTGACCCCATTTGGGGTTTTCTTGGCAAATACAGTGGAGTGGTTTTCCATTTCCTTCTCCAGCTCATAAGGAAACTGAGGCAAATAGGGTTGTGACTTGCCCAGAGTCACAGTTAGTCAGTGTCTGAGATCATATTTGAACTCAGGCCCAGTGTTCTATCCACTGCACCACCTAGCTGCCTCACTGAATGGGGAACAGTTGAAAAAAATAAGTGGCATATTACTATAATTGAATATTATTACAGTTTAAAAAAAAAAGGTAAATATGAGGAATTAAACGAAACATGGAAAGAACCCCATGAACTGATTAGGGCAAAATAAACAGAAATGGTTCAAAGATATATACAATGACGACAGCCACACAAATGTAAAGATCATTTAAAGAAAGCTGAAATTGGAGTGAAAAAAATCAAGACAGGCCCCAGAGAAGAGATAATGGTATAATGCTACATACATTGTCAGAAATGGTCCCAGCATAGGATGTTTTTGCTTGTTTTTCTTCACTAGAGGGAAGGGAATCTTTTTTTCTAGAAATGACTGTAATATACAGACAAAAGCATATTTAACAAAAGAGAAACTTTATACAATGGACTTCAAAGTACTCCATCAAGTGCCTTCCCCACCAACTGACATCAGCTCCCTATATATAACCTCTTCTCCAGGCTGCTAGCTGCTTCCTGCTCCTGCTCTGCCTTTTGCAGCCTGTTAAAAAAAAAATCCCAGGCAACACTTCCTTTCTTGCAATGTCCTTCCCACTAATCTGTGCCAAATCCTATTTCTCTCATCCCAAATTCTACTCAAGCCTCCTTTTGGATCCTTTACTTCCATGACTCCCATGATCACTTTGCAATATAAGTAGTTGGGCTGGAAAGGAACACAGAGAATTTTAAAGATGATAAAGCAAGATTAAGTGATATGCCCAAGATGATAACCACAATAATAGCTAATATTAATATGGTGCTTACTGTGCACCAGACACTGGGCTAAGTGTTTTACAATCATGATCTCACAACAACCTTGGGAGTGGGTGAGAGAGAGAGATGAAGAAACTGAGGCAAAGAGAGGTTAACTGACTTGCCCAAGGTCACACAGCTACTAAGTATCTGAGGTTGGACTTGAACTCAGGTCCTTCCTGACTCCAAGCCCATGGCATCATCTAGCTGACAATAGCAGTTAGTGGCATGGCAACTATAACTTGAGCCCATATCCTCATGCTCCAAACGTAGTAGTGGCTTACCAAGACATCCCCACAAGCAAATAAAGCACTAACATATTTATTTGTGCAAATGCAGATAGCTACCTCTGCAATTTTATGTACATGTTGCATTATATTTAAAGAGGAAAAACTAGCTGTACATAAAAGATATTCAGTTTAATGTTTAATTCTATTTTTCTATTATACTTCATAATAGAAATGCTCATTTTCTCTGGTGTTTAAGTCCAGAATAGAAAAAAATAAGTATAACGTATGCTAAATTTGTGTACAATTTAAAGATAGGAACCATTATATTTACTACTTCATCTTCTGCCCTCCCATCCAGTGCCCAGTATGATGCCACACATGTTAGGGTAAGTTGAACAAGTGGTACTAACAGCTTAAAGAGGCAACTGCACCACTCATTACTGCCACACTTCAACATACTTCACTTTTCATCCAAAGTTCCTCATAGCCACTGAACAGCAAACACCAGGGCTTACCTGAACCTTTCGATTGATTCTGTTTTCTTTTCCCTTAACATTATAAACACCTTCAGGGGGAGACTACAATACATTCAGCTTGGTATTTCATCAAATGACATTTGTATGACATTCAGTTATATTTTAAAACCTGTGAAAAAACAAACCAACCAAATTGCAAACACTTCTTGTTTATCAGACAAGTGAACTTTTTCTCCTGTGGATCATGACTGATTTCACTGCTCTGAGAGCTTTTATTCCTCTTTAAAATTTAAAAGCTAGGTAAAGTGACCAGCCCAGGGTCACACAACTAGTACTGAATCTGTCATAAGTGAAACATGAAAGCAAGTCTTCTTGACTCTGAAGCCAGTTCTCGTCATCCCTGACCCTCAACCGATAGACTTCCCAAGCTGTCTTTTAAATGACTAAGTAGGTCTTGTCAGGAGGAAAGCCAGTCTGACTATGTGCAGCATTCATTTGTCCTGCCTCTTCTCCATCAGGCTTTGCTCCTGGCATGGAAAAAAGCAAACCACTCCTGCATCTTCACTTGACTCCTGTTTGCTTAAGTCCCAGCGCTCAAAGAAGATTCTGATCCGTTAACTGACCACCGGAAGGACTGTATAGGCCCAGATATTTTCACAGATGTCTCACAAAGGTCTAAACCCCATAAAAGTTTTGTAAACAAACTGGCAAATGTTGACTACAAAGTCATTCCAGGAAACACAAAAGATCAGAGACAAGGTACACAACAATTTACAATGGCAACGAAGAGTGAGTTTAGTTATTTCATTTAAAGTATTTTCTTTTAATAAAGGGAACTTAAGTGCTTTGAAAATGAAAAGGTTTTCATAACTTCTAGGTGCTGGTCAAAAGTAAACGATGGTATCATTACCAATAGTTCTCCATATCAACTTTGCCTCTTACTTTCTCCAAGTCATCGCTAACTTCTTCGTGGTTTGGCACACATTTTGACATAAAGATGAATCGTTATCAGGAGACATCAATACCTCTACTTTGCCAACATACTGAAGAGTTACACTAATCTATCCATTTAAGTTAACTTGCCCTGTATTTCCATGGCTCTTAGCTACAACTCATGGGCTTATCAAAGAATTGGAAAGAGCTGATCTTTCATAAAGCCCCGTATTTGGTACTCAGTCTCACAAAAGGATTCTTCAATTTCTCTCTCTTTCCAGACACTGAAGGTTTTGTTGAGACTTCTTAGACTGAAGCTTCTTATAAGAATCAACCAACCATTTAATCATCAAGAATTTATTAAGTGATATGTACCAGGATTATGGCAACAATCTTTACCATCAACATAGGGGGAAGTCAATACACAAAAGGAAGAAGAAAGATGGGGATGGGGAAAAGGGGAGGAAGGCACTTGGCCAGCATGGTGGAGTCCAATCTAAGGTGGCCAGAGGCAGGTAGGTGGTGCAGTACATAGAGCACTGGGTCTAGAGTCAGGAGGACCAGTGTTCAAATATGGCCTTAGACACTAACTTGCTAAATGACTTGCCTAGGTCACTTAACCTCTGTCTGCCTCAGTTTCTTCAACCCAAAAAAATGGCAATAATATTAGCCCTATCTCCCAGGGTTGCTTTGATAATCGAAGGAGATAATATTTATAAAATACTTAGCACAGTGGCTGGCACATAGTAGGTATTTAATAAATGTTTGTTTCCTTCCTTTTTCCTTCCAGACTCATCTTTGCTTGGGAATGCTTCAAAAACTATAGAGGAGGTAGTTTACCTATCAGATCTATGGAGAACAGAAGAATTCATGACCAAACAGGAGATAGAGAACACTATGAAATGCAAAATGGATCATTTTGATTACATTAAATTGAAAAGTTTTTGCACAAACAAAGCCAATGCAGCTAAGATTAGAAGGAAGGCAGAAAATTGGGAAAGAATTTTTACAACCAGTCTCTCTGATAAAGGCCTCATTTCTAAAATATATAGAGAATTAAGACAAATTTATAAGAACACAAGCCATTCCCTAATTGATAAATGGTCAAAGGATATGAACAGATAGTTCTCAGATGAAGAAATTAAAGCCATCTATAGTCATATGAAAAATGCTCTAAATCATTATTGATCAGAGAAATGCAAATCCAAACAACTCTGAGGTACTACATCACAACTATCAGATTGGCCAACATGACAAAACAGGAAAAGGATAAATGTTGGAGAGGATGTGGGAAAATTGGAACACTAATACATTGCTGGTGGAGTTGTGAAATGATCCAACCATTTTGGAGAACACTTTGGAACTATGCCCAAAGGGCTACAAAAATGTGTATACCCTTTGATCCAGCAATAGCAATTCTAGGGCTATATCCCAAAGAGATCAAACAAATGGGAAAAGGACCCACATGTACAAAAATATTCATAGCAGCTCTTTTTGTGGTGGCAAAGAATTGGAAATTGAGAGGATGCCCATCAATTGGGGAATGGCTGAGCAAGTTGTGGTACATGAATGTAATGGAATACTATTGTGCTATAAGAAATGATGAGCAGGCAGACTTCAGAAAAACCTGGAAAGACTTACATGATCTGATGCTGAGTGAAGTGAGCAGAATGAAGAGCACTTTGTACACAATAGCAGCCACGTTATGCAATGACTAATAATGTTAAACTGAACCCTTCTCAGCATTACGAGGATCTAAGACATCTCCAGAGGCCTCGGGATGGAAAATGCTGTCCACATCCAAAGAAAGAACTATGGAAGTCGAATCGCTATCCCTTATTTTTACCTTCTGTTGAGTTTTGTTTCATCTTTCTGATGGTTCCTCCTGTTGGTTTTAATTTTTACTTACAACTTCACTAATGTGAAAATATGTTTAATGGGTATGTAAATGTAAAGCCTATGTCAGCTTGTGCGCCATCTTGGAGAGGGTGGGGGGGAGAAAAAGGGAGAAAAATTTTCAACTCAAAAGCATATGGAAAAAAAAAATTAAAAAATAAAAATTTAAAAAAAACTATAGAGGAGGTCATACACTGCCAGCAAATGGCTAAAGAATTGATCTCTCAAATACTAATCTATGCCCTATGAATACAAATAAATTATCTGAGCAACCTGGAGACACATTAGCAAAAAGGAGCCAGGAGGACCTCACCAAATATACTCTGGGAATCTACCAACATCTATTTTCATGGCCAAGAAAAATATAAATGCCAAAAAACAGAAAAATAATGAAAGAACATGGAACCAAGGAAACAAAGCAGAATTCTGTGGAAGAAAAGATTTTTGGGACCTTTTCCAGTGAACAGTTTAGAAAAGCAGAGAGGAAAGGGGAAGAAGGAAAAGACACTAATTAACATGTAATCTCCATCTCACTCCTTTATGGCAAATACTCACTAAGCCTCCGCATCATCCACATTTCTTACGCTAGGCAGGGCTCTCCTGAACAAGGAAGAAAGGAGTAAGAAGATGAAAACTGAAAACATTAATAAGCAATCCTTATTGATGAAAAACTCATCACATACGTAGAAGTTTTAGAGCATGTTCTATCCTATAAAAAGTTTTTTTTAAAGCTACATGCAAACGTTAAAAATTGTCTTTTTATTTTCCTTCTTTCAATACTCATATAAGCAGCATTTAAAGAATCCCTACTATTGCACTGCAAGAAAAAGGAGGCAAGAAGTTTATAATCTAAAAAGAAAATAAAGGAGACATATAAGATGAGGCAATCTCCGCTCTTAGTCGTCCCTTTTAAAACAAAGGATGTCAGTTTCTGCAAGGGCAAGATTTTCCCACCTTTCACAGAAAAGGAAACTAGGGAATAGAGAGAGAGAGAGAGAGGATTAGAAATATGTCCTTTGCCTATAACTAAATTCTTGCAGATAAACCAATCAGAAAAATAAAGTGGAGAGAGGACTGCTTTCAAGTTAGGGAACCTGGATTCGAGTGTCAGTTTTTCTACTACTAACTGTATGACTTTAGTCAAATTAATTAGCCTACTTGGACCTCAGTTTCGTCATCTGTAAAATGAGGGTATTTAACTAGAAGACCTCTGAGGTTCCCCTTTTGGCCCTAATTCTATGATTTTAGGAGCTTATGATTTCAAACACATTCATGCAGTATTTTGGTCAACAGACAGAATCAGGCTGCGGTATATTACTGATAATAGGTATCCAATGGAGAGGAAGGGGGAGATATTCAGTAATGACAACCACCCAATTCCTCTTCTCCAACCTTCACCTAAAAACTGGTGCCCTAGTGAAGAACAGGAATGGAGGATCACCAAAGAGTCATCTCTAAGGAACCTATCATATTTCTTCCTTCCCATTGAGCTCCCCCAACTCTAAAATGAGACACACTGAAGAAAGTGGTTTGAGGCTTGACTCTTATACCCTTCCATTACTGTCCTTTCCTCACCATTTCTACCTGCTTCCAGGCTCCAGGCACATCTTTTGATCACTGGAGACCCCGGTGTCATCTCAGTAATAACCAGGATGCCACCTAATACTGGACAACCCTTTCACTGTGAGCGTCATTGAATACGAGAGCTTTGGTTTATAAGGGTAGTTTTCTTTTTGACAAGAGGCTGAATTCCATGGAATTACAACAAGATAGCTTCCCTATAAATGCAGCTGAAAACTTTATATTAAAAGAGTGCACTGGGAAAACAAGAACAGCAGCCACATTTTATGTTTAAGGGATTGCTGTGAGATGACTGTGTTCTCTACAGCTATATGTATGGGGAAGGAGGAAATAATTCACTATTTGATTTAATTGCTATTCAGACACTACACTAGCTATGTGATAGGGCAAATTATTTAACTTCTCTGAGCCTCAATTTTCTTCAATCTAGAAATTGAGAGATTTGGACCTGACAATCTCAAAGATCCCTTCCAGCTAATGTCTGTCATCTATATACATATACACACAAACATACACATATGTGTACACATACACATGTATGTGTCATGTGTAATTTCATGTTTAATTTTCAACTAAATTTATTAAAATGATAATAATTGTTCTTTGATGTTTAATTTATATTAACATCTACGAAAATAACAATATATCCTATATAACAAATTGACTTCATCTGCTTTTTGATACTCTACATGCAATTTTAAATAATCACTAATATCAATTCTCATCTTTATTCATAGGTCTAAAACTCATTCACCTACTTGATCAAACAAACAACTAATTCCTTTAGAAACTGAATAAAACCAAATCCCAAACTCCTGGCAAGTAGAGAGCCAACCGGAACATTTAAATGCTTCCACTGAAAACTCACGTGACAATAAGTAAGAATTATTGGACCCTGAAAAAAGTCTCACTTTCCCTTTGAAAAACACACAGCCCTCCTGGAGAGGTTGGAGGGGTGGGGGGTGAAAAAAACAATTCTCCTTCCCTGAGATAAGGACCGGATGTTGGGAGCATGAGTCATTACACTGACATTCTGGGCACTGGTCTTGTATCACTGAGAGGGCAGGGAGGGGCCAGACCAGCTTCCTAGAGGAGAGAACTTGTTTCTTTACCTGCTTACATGTTCCCCTAGATTTGATTCCTCTATTATAGATCAAATACCCATGGAAATGTAAAAGAAGATAATACCTAAATATTAAATCAATTTTAGACAGCTTTTCTTTTAAACTAGAACCGTGATTTTATTAGCTTAGGGAACTCCTGGGGAAGAAACTACTCCAACAAAGTAGATGTGCAGCTGGTTAGTAACTTAAAAGTCTTGGAGGTTGCCTGCACTGAGAGGTTAAGTGAACTCACCCAGCATCACACAGCCACTATGTGCCAGAGGCAGGACTGGAACCCAGGTCTTTTTGAATCCAAGGCCAGTTCTCTATTGACTTCAGAATGTCTCAGCATTTTATGCTTTATAAAACCCTTGTCTACATTAAGGATGTTCCCTCCCTCAACTGTATTTCTTCCCTCAAACAAGTCTTTCACCCCAGGAACTAATGCTTCACTCTTATTTTGAATAAGGGAATGAGAAATTCTTTCCTCAATAATTCTACAGGCTTCATTAGCAGCTAGCTCAGGGAGTCAGAAGAGTCCCCCAACAGCTGAGGAGTTGACAACTCCATTACTGACAGCCATCATTCATAGCGTGTTCCCCCACATACCATTTTAGTTCAAGGATTTGGAAATGAGATTATGTGAGCATAACTTCACAGACCACCCAAAACAAAACCAAGCACTAAATAATCCTCATCTCTGCCTCCCTTCCATCCTCCTCCCCGC
Organism: Phascolarctos cinereus; assembly: GCF_003287225.1. NCBI lineage: Eukaryota > Metazoa > Chordata > Mammalia > Diprotodontia > Phascolarctidae > Phascolarctos > Phascolarctos cinereus. The sequence continues at coordinate 240,367,732 of NW_027556098.1, forward strand.
TACAATAACAGTGGACTCTGCCTGGGGTGAACTTTTGTCTTATCGTGGGCAGAACTAGGCCTCCATGCCATGCTATACCCTCCACACTATGTGTTGTCTTTCCACACTAGAATTTAAACTTGAAGTCAGGAGCCGTCTTTCTTGCTAATAATTTGTATCCCCAGCGCTTCGCAAAAGATCTGGTACACAGTAAGTGCTTAATTAATGTTTTGTATACAAATATGTTTGAACAGTGGACAAGTGAAAAAGGAAAGAAGTGGAATCGAAGACAAGGAGTAAGTAGCAATGTTCCTGTCCCACAATGACTACTGCTCATAATGCTATTTTCAATGAAACTGTTATGAAAGCATGAATATGTGATATTCCTAGGGCCATATGTTATTTTTGGAAGATGACAGAAAATATTACATTTGAGTATTCCCCCTTTTAAAAAAGCCTGCATCTGTTTACATAGCTGAGAGCATTCATCCCACCCCCAAATGGAATCATGGCTATGTGCAAAATACATTATCTTTCATGCAATCACTACTATGATACTGTTTTGATTCATGAACCACCTTGAAGTACTAGGGAAATAGTTCCTGTTGAGTTGAGCTCAACAGGTAATTCTTTGGACTTTCTTTCATTGCCCAGAATACCTTTCATTCCAAACACTCATCATGCATGCATAAATTCTTTCAAATATTTATTTTGTGCAAACACTCAATTACTAATAAAGAAAAAGAATTTTCAAGGTTGAGGTAGGAAGGAAAAGGAGTAATTTTATTCCCAATCTTCCTCTTACTGCTAAAGTTTTTCCCCCTTTTCTGCTCTTTAATTAAGGCTGGTTTCCATTCTATCTCTTGACTATAATTCCTCTGGGCTTCATGCTTCTCTTAAAGGCAGTGTAAGTTGAAATAAAAAGAGCTCTAGATTTGGACTGAGAATGAAACCTGTACTACAATCTTAGGTGGACTCTTGGAGCCCCAGTTTCCTTATAAAATGTGGATATTGATAATGTCATTGCACCTTCTCCCAAGGCAGGGCAGGGCAGGGCAGGCAGAGTAAGGAAGGGAAAGGAAGGAAAGTGAGGTTATTACCCCATTTTATAGTTGAAGAAACCAAGGTAAACTAAAGTTAAGTGCCCAGGGTCACACAGCTACTAACTGTTTGAGACCACCGAATATGAATCAGTTCTTCCAATCTCCAGGCCCAGTGTACTATAAAATGAACCACCCAGCTGCCTAGCTATTGTAAGAAAAAGTCCTTTGTGTACCTTAAAGCCCTATACAAATGTGCTGTTATTATTACTGTAACTATTATTCAGTAATTACATCTATTAGGTGTCTTCTATGCCCAGACCTCTATAATAGGAGCTGAAGAATGATAAAAAGAACATAAAAAATGCCTGAAGAAGTTTACATTCTGAGGGGACTGACTGGGCACACAACTAAATTCTTAGGACTACTTAGAAAGCAACTTATAAATCTAGTACTACAGCAGAGTAAAGGGTAATAGAAGTGAGGTATGGTACCTCATGGAAGACTTCCTGGAGGAAATATGCTGTGTGACAGACAGGCTTTTGAAAAGGCAATTGACCACTAGCCAATTAAAAACAAGAAATCGAGAAGGCCTGCGTACCTGTGCTGTGTATACAGAACAGCACAAAGATTAGGACTGTCAGAGTCAATTTAAAAACTTGTGCTCTGTCTCTCGTGGCATATTTCTTTCTCAATCCCTTCATTCTCCTACCTTGATTATGTTGTTGGGGGGTTTTTTTTTCCACTAGGTTTGAATGTAAAATGTTCATCAGTATCAATAGCTTTTGCCGTCAGGTTATTGTTAAGAAAAAAAATGCTAGTTCTAACCAGGGCTGATACTTCACTGAGGTCAAATGAGGGTTTTGTTGTGTGGTTTATGGCATAATTAGCCCTTTTTGCTTTTTATTCAGGACAGGAGGCAGCAGTCCTTCTAAACTCCACCTGGCACACTGGGATCCAACATCCTTTTGAATAGGTGGCAGTTCATCTCTGACTCTGCGTCTACCTCTCTCTGACCTAAAATTAGCTATTTCACTTCTCTGTACTGTCACTGAAAGGAAAACAACATTAACAGAAAAGACTTCAAAGATGAAAAACGCTCAAGGAAAACATTTAAGAAATTTCAATTTCTTTTCAGCTTTTAGCTACTTTGTTAGACCCAGTTAATAGTTTGCAGTGTGAAACCAATTCGTCTTATTCTCCATCAAGCTCCTGTCAAAAAAAAAAATTACCATCAGGCTCAAGGGCAGACCAGCACCTACTCTGGAAGTAGGGGAAATGTCCCAACCTCTACCAACTTCCTCCCCCTCTGATTTCACAAGCTCCTTTCAAAATTCATGTTTTTAAAAGGTCTATTTCAACTAAAATTGGGAGCACTACTAATGCAGTGACTAACCCATCCTTTCCTTTGAAATGTTGCCCAGATACAAGCTCAAGCTTTTGCCTCCAGCCCATCTTCTCCTTTGCCTTTCAAGATGAAAAAGGAATTATTCATTCACAGCTGGCAGCAAAAAGAGGCACTGTGATATCCTAGGTGGCTTCTGTCAACCCACTTTTGTGCACTGTAGTGGTTATCGCAAGCTTTCAGGGGACTCTGGTGAGGGGATGGGACACACAGCTCAGTAATCTTTTAGGTGAAACCTAGCAGAGTGCTTATTTTCATTAAGTTTACCCCAAAAGGACCCCAGCAAGAAATAGACACAGTCTACCTAAAAGCAAACACATTTCTCTAAAATAATATCCAGAATCATGTAAATGGATAAAATCCCCAAACTTTCAGAGCTGAAGTTTCCCTTTTATTCTCCTACTCATAAATGACCATAAATCCACTTTTGCCACAGGATCAGGAATGCCAAGAACAACCCTGGTAACTACTCAAGTGACTGAAATGATTTAAGAGGGTTTGCTGAATTCAGCCCTTCCCTAGTGCAGGACAAGGTCTTTTCTAGCTTTAATATCCTAAGCCTCACAGTGGACTTTTCCAATACTTGGCCAATCAGTTCATCAATAAACATTAATTGATCACCTACTATGTGTCATGAATTGTGATAGGTCCTGGGGGCACAGATATAAAAAAATTAGACAAACTCTACTCACAGTGAGCTTACATTCTAATCTGGGAGCCAACAAGGACATCTAAAAGTATATGCTAAATAAACTTAAGAAGAGTAAATACAAATTAATTAAATAGAAGGAGATCTGAAAATGAAGGCACCAGTTGTCAAGGGGATCAGGAAACATGATATGGAGGGGATGCTGCTTCAGCTAGCTGTGTCTTGAAGAAAGAGAAGGATTCTCTGAGGAAAGGATTGAGGAGAGAATGCATTTCGGTCACAGAGTTCTGAGGTCAGTTAATGTACAATGAAGCCAGGGAGATAGGTGGGACAAAGTTATCAAAGGTTTTAAAAATGAAAAAGAGGAGTTTATCTTTTATTTTAGAGGCAATAAGAAACCAATTAAATTTTAATTGAGTAAGGGAGTGACATGGTTAGATCTGCACTTAAGGAAAATCACTTTGCTAGCAGTGAGAAGGATGGACTGAAATGGAGAAAGACATGAGACAAGGTGACCAGTTAAGAGGACATTACAATTATCAAGGCTTGAGGGCCTAAGCTAAGGTTACAGCTAGGAACAGAAAGAAGCGGTGGGACACACGAGATGTTGTGAGAGTAGATGGGCGAGATTTGGCAATTGATTGGATATGTGAAGTGAAGGAAAGCAATGAGTTGAGAATAACACCAAGATTAAAAACCTGGGAGACTGGAAGGATGATGTTGCCTTCAACAGAAATAGGGAAAGTTGAAAGAAAGGTGGGTTTGAGAGGGAAAGAAAAAGAATTCTGTTTGGACATACTGAGTTTGAGAGTTCACCAGAGCTTTCCAGAACACCCAGTTTGAAATGTCCAATGAGCAGTAATGTCTTGCCCCACCCCCACTTCTCAATCTCCAGACTTCCCCTCTCTTTCTATCTCGCTTTTATGTGCTGTCTTCCCGTTAGAAGACAAAATCCTTGATAATTTTTTTAATATTTTATTTTTTTCCCCTATTACATAAATGAAAACAACACTTAAAAAATCAGAATTTAGATTAAATGCAATGATCAATCTTGTTTGACAGAACCATTAAAGAAACAAATTTTTCTCCTCTCAGTAGAGATGTGGGGAACTGTGGATCCAAAATTATGCAGAGGCTACCAGTTATCACTGCCATGTACTTTGGTTTTAACTAACTGTTTTTCTTTTTCTGTTGACGGGAGTAGTTTTAAGAGGTTACTAGACTATATTCTTTAAAAGAATCAAATGTATTAATTATTTCAAACCCATATGTATTCTTTGAGGAATATATTAGTAGAGACCACTGGCTCAATAATATTGGAGTTTTTATCATTTTTCTCAATTATTTCACGCCTGGGAAATTGCTAAAAAGGTTTCTTTTTCTTCATTTTCCCCAGTATAACTACTTTTACCCCTCTGAATCATATTAAAAAGTTAAATCTCCCTTTCATTGATGTTTATTCTGGAAAGTAGGAATAATTTGCAGCAATTACACCAGCTAATTTCAATCTTCAAAAAACAAAACAGATAAACCAACCCTACTTTATTCCAAATGACTAGTCAGGGTTTGACTGAATTATTTAGATAATGTTCAACATCCTCCCCTTCATATGGTTATTAAAGACTAGATGCCACTAGAAGTTAACCTAATGAACCATGAATGTCTTATGTGAATTTGTTTTAAAAACTAATCTTCTGGATTCAAACATCCAGCAGTTAAGTCCCTCCACTAGCACTTTTATTCTTTTGAAAAGATTTCTTCTCAATTTATCTTTCTCAAGAGCCCAGGTAAGGCAGGATTAGGTTAACTCCAACTGGACATTTCTTAAGTAGGTATCCTCAAGTAGAATGCATGAACAATTTGCAAATATCACAATGCAATCAGCCAATTTTACAACAGCACAAATAGTAATTTCAAGGATAATGAAGTTTTCCAGCCCATGTAAGAGGCAAATAAAGAATAACAGATTTACCCTTAAATGCTTAGCTTGTTGTACAATATGCCCAATTCATTCTATTTCCATGATCCAGTGATCTTTAAAGGACGCTAAACATTTGGAGAGCTGCAGATAATGATGGGGTTACCTATACTGAACAGCACAATCAAGGTAACATGCTTTTTTAAATAACTTATTTCAAATAGCAAATAGGTTTTTCACATGAGGATGGGTTGAAACAAAAGAACATTTACACAAAAAGCAATTTGCCAGCTATTTTTGGTCTACCTTTGCCTAAGTTAAAGATATGTCTACAAAATATCAGTGGGGCAGAAGGGAGAAAAGCATAGTCAAATGAAAATGTACTTAATGATTCAAAAAATTCAAGTAGTGAGAAAGTCTATTTTTTTAAAATTCCATTTGAAGAATGAATAGCAATGAAAACTTGCCCTGATACAACTGCTTGGTCAGGTTCAATAGGGCAAATCTCCTTAAACAGATCTTTAGGAATAAAGACTGAGTTATCATTCTTGTCAAGAAAGACAATAGGCTTGAAATAGTTAAGAAAAAAGTCCTTCACAGGGCAGCAAGGTGGTGCAGTGGAGAGAGCACTGGCCCTGAAGTCAGGAGGAGCTGGGTTCAAATCCAGCCTCAGACACATAACACTCACTAGCGGTGTGACCCTGGGCAAGTCATTTAACCCCATTGCTAAGCCAAAAAAAAAGAGAAGAAAAGATAAGAAAAAAAGAAAAAGTCCTTCAATTAGCTTTTGGAGTTTGTTAGACAATAAAAACAATCAAATGATCAACGAAAACCTTGTCCACTTTTGTTGGATCAAGTAATTATGAATCAGCTGTCTGATTTTGGCAGCCAGAACCATTTTTGTCTGCCTTTCCTACTTAGTGGAGCCAAAATGACCAGTATGCAATGTGCCTTTCAAAGGGGTCAGAGAAGAGACGGGAAGGGAAGGGCAGGGAAGGGCAGGGCAGGGAAGGGCAGGGCAGGGAAGGGCAGGGCAGGGCAGGGCAGGGCAGGGCAGGGCAGGGAAGGGCAGGGCAGGGCAGGGCAGGGCAGGGCAGGGAAGGGCAGGGAAGGGCAGGGAAGGGCAGGGAAGGGCAGGGAAGGGCAGGGAAGGGAAGGGAAGGGAAGGGAAGGGAAGGGAAGGGAAGGGAAGGGAAGGGAAGGGAAGGGAAGGGAAGGGAAGGGAAGGGAAGGGAAGGGAAGGGAAGGGAAGGGAAGGGAAGGGAAGGGAAGGGAAGGGAAGGGAAGGGAAGGGAAGGGAAGAAGAAGAATCCCTCCCAGGAAAATCAGAAACATGTTTAGCCAAATACTTCTTGCTGTCTAATGTGGAAATACTTAAGGAGGACTATACAAACACTTAATCTAAACTAAGCCTCTGAGGAGAGAGAGCAAGATGGGACCCCAAGTCCATTTTTATAGAAATGCCACAATTAAACAGGAAGACTTACATTTACATAACCACATTAAAGACCTTCAGAATCCTCCTCCATTCAGCCCATTAGTGCTCCAAAGTGACAAACATACTTAAGCAGAGGTTTTCAGGCTCTGTCAAAAGCCAGCAGCATTTCAGAATTAGCAGAGACAAAAGGTTGCACGTGACTATTTTTCTTTCAAGTTTCTTGACTTTTCTTTTGTTGGCCCTCCTAACTTCAATTGTGCTTTAAAGTGTTCGTTTCACAGTAGGTTCTTCTGCTGGAGCATATGTGAAGACAGAATAGAATGCTGGAGCCAACTACCCAAAGAACAACACACTGTCTCTCTCCCAAAAAAGTCTAAAAAACAATAATAAATCTGGCTTGTCAAGAAGAATTCAAAGAGATTTCCACATTGTCTTTAGTTTCATGTAAAGCCAATGATCTTTATAATATTGCTATCCTCCTCTTAATATATGTTGGGCAGGGAAAATGAAATATCAGCTAGAAGTATCAGATGACCATAATTTAGCCTTAATATAAGCACACATTTAATAGCTCAATTCAATCGATCATATCAAATTTCATTTTTATGCTCTGAGATCAGTGCAGATGGTTGTTAGTGAACAACAAGTGGAAGACTTCAAAGTTGGAGCTTATTTTCCAAGTGAGCTCATGGCCAATTTGGTGAGCCCTACAGCAGTAGAACCTAGTGAAATTGAAGTAACCCAGGCATATTTTTGAATTGAGACATTTACTTCATACTCTCGTCCAGAAGCTGTTGGCAAACTGTGGGTCTCACAATCCACACCCCAAGCACTAGATGTCTCTTTGATTCTTCTGGTTTCTCCAACTCATATCATGAGGTACCATGGCAACACAGCTTAGATATACAAGCATGCTTCAGTTTGAAAGAGCACAATAACTACAAATATAGGTTGACCAGAAGCATTTTTTTGCAGCAGGAATTTCAACAGATTAAAAAAAAATCACAGCTCTGAGGTACAAAAATGTGTTTAGGCGAGTCCGGTGCTGACATAATAGTTTTATGAGAGGTGGAAACTCTTTGCTAACAACTATCCAGTTAACTGAGAAAGATGTGTTTTTGTGCCATCTGAATAAAAAAGTGTATTATACTTCACGGGCAACTGATTTGGGAAAAGCAGACGCTCTCAAGGTGAGATTTGAAAGGGAGAAAACAGATATTCCCGGCAAAATGATTTCTGTAATTTTCAATACAACTGCTTATTCCCCCTTCAAATTACATGGAGGTCATTTAGCTCAAAGTACAACCTAGCAAACAGCTTACCAAAGCAGAGAATTCCTGTAAAATTATTCTTAATATCCTTCCCGTTTCTTTTTTTCTTTTTTTTTTCTTTTTGGTGAGGCAACTGGGGTTAAGATACTTGCTAGTCTCACAGCTAGGAAGTGTCAAGTGTCTGTGGTCACATTTGAACTCAGGTCCTCTTGACTCCAGAGCCGGTGCTCTATCCAATATGCCACCTAAGCTGGCCCCCATTTCATTTTCAAGCCACCTGCAAAGATAACTTTATTTAAAATTCAGAGTACAGTATTTTACTGTGTGCCAACAAAGAATCAATGAGGGAATGTTTCATAATAATAGATATTAATTTACCCACCACCCTATTAAACAGGATGGAGAGAAATTTATCACTTCTCATTAAAAAACATGTGAACAGGAAATAAACCACTTTTTTTAAGATTAACCATTCCTACAGATATTAGAGTCAAGTTGAGCACAGTACCTAGCACAGAGTAAGCACTTAACAAATGCTTTTTGATTGATTTAATCACAGAATCTTAGAGCTGGAATGGTCCTTAGCTTAGGGCTACCTCATTCTATTACCTATTACCCTAAGCCACAACCCTGAAAAACTGAACAGGATTTACCAAGCTTCCAAGTGACTATTCTGTACATGCCAGATTAAATTAGAACAAACAAGCCAAAAAAGGAATAAATGGACCACCCCTACCTCCTGAATACTGTTGCCATATTTCTAATGTATAAATGACTAGTGAAGAAATCATCATAAGGCAAGACTGGGCAATGGAGGCAGGTCAAAACTATCTTCCCAAACATTTAAAAGCTGCCAGTGCTTGTTTTCAGAGTGCTCAAAGAGCAGTCTGTCACCTTCTGGCCTTCTTAAGGACAATGCTTCCTCCACAACCCTTGACCTCTACCCCACTATAGGTTGACCCCTTCACTCAATTCCAGGCTACCATTGCCAAGAAAACACCTAGCCTCATGCCAGAATTTACAGGACAGTCAGTGTTGCTTTTAATAAGAAACCAGTGAGCCACACCCTGACACTCTGATGGATATTAAAAATAAATTGATTCATTCCAGAAACAAAAGCATTGGCTTCATTACGCTGTAAATATTAACACTACAAGAGAAACCTGACTAGAAGACACTTGTAGACTACCAGAAGTCCTTGACACCACTCCAGGATCTAATCAATGGAACGCTGGCACATCTTGCTGATCTAGCATACAAGAGGAAACCAGTGTTTCCCACTACATGGATCAGAATCTCTGGAACCAAACCTCCCACTTAGAGGTCCTTTGGACCTAGGCCCAGAACAAATTTCTGAGGATATTTCCAGACTCCTGGGGTGGTCCTGAGGCTTCAGGGGTTCCAAAAACTGGCCCAAGCTTTAGGAGAACTTAACTGGCTGTGCACCACACTGTGGAATGTATCCAGGGTTCCAGTACCTTTCATTCTTCCCTCCTATGCCATAACCAAATGTAGCTGACTGTTTAAATATCCCTAATGGACTGGTTAAATGCCTCCCTTTAAGGATACAGAGTTTCCAAAGTAGGGACCAGGTTGTAGCTGTTTTCCATTTGAATCCCTTGAAGATTAGCTCATGGAGGCCACCATTTCAAGTTCAATGAACCACTGTACTCTAAAAGAGCCAAAATACCAGGGAATATCTTGATCAATATCTACATTCACTTCCTGAGCTACTTCATGGCAGAACTCTGCTGTTGTGAGGGGAAAGCAAGCCAGGTGGGGCTGGGTTAGTATGCCAAATAGTAGCAAAGCGTTTGGAATCCTTGAATTCCCAAACTGAAAGGATAGTTTCACTATGACTTCAAGACTATATATAGGTCACGCCACTAAACCAGCAAGTATAATGATCCATTTCTGCCTTTTCAAGACATCTGTTTGGTCAGCATGCTAACAGAGCCAATGGTTTTGAATGCATAAGAAGGCCTTCATAAATGAAAATAATAAACTCTACTGCTTCTCCCTTTAGTTTGACTTTGGACACAGTTCTTGTACAGCACAAAGAAGTGTTCCAACTTCACTAGATAATCAACAAGCATTTATTAAGCACATGATGAAAATAAAGACCTGGAGACTTCATTCCTAGTCTGTCATTACATCTGAAAATATTCACCAGTAAGATGAAAAAGCATTCAGATGTAACATAATTTTCTTTACTCAGTGTTCTTGAATGACTCATGGGCCAGAAAGGGACCTTGAATAGTTATTCAGTCCATCTCTTTGCTTTCAGAAATGACTACACCCAAATTACAACAGAGAGATGAGAATCTTAGCTTGCTTTTAAAGACATTTAGAGAAGGTGATTTCATAACCATCCTTAGGAACCCATTCCAGCGTTTATCAACTCATGCTAAATCAATCCTTCCTTGTAGTTAATCTAAATCCCTTATGTTAGAATTTAAACTCATATTCATAAGGTCATAAAATCATAGATTGAGACCTAGAATGGCGCCCAAAGTTTCTCTCTCAGTAAAGATGAAACAACATAGGTTAACCACCCTTTATAAAATCATCCTGTATATTAATGAAATTGGCCATATGTCAAATAAAAGTACGAATTATATAAGTCTCAACTGTGCTGGCTGTTTATCGATTTTAAGGAGGTGCTTCATTTGGTCCTTCCTTAAACAAGGTATGCCCTATGTCAAGCCATGACATAGTATCTCCCATAGAAATTAGTTAACAGTAACTAGAATCATCATAGCATAGCTGACACTTAAATAACATTTAGGTTTCCAAAGCTATTTACACATTATCATGCTGAAGCCTCAAGAAAACCCTGAGATGTACTTTAGTGCAACTACTATTTATTCTCATTTTATAGATGAGAAAATTGAGGGTAAGAATCAAACAAGGTTCTATAACTGATCTAATTACAATGAAAATGTTATTCAACAATCCACTGAGTTTTGACATCAAGTGAGTTAGCAAAGACTTTATTTTGAACTTAAAGTATTCATATCCACCAATATCGTGGAAGATGTTCTGCAAAAGCTCCAAGGAAAAGGATTCCCTAATCACAGATGGCATTGTACTAATTGCATCAAGCTCCAGAACAATACAAACCCTCCTCAGTGAAATCCACATCATGTGAAAGAAATTAACCTAACCATCCATGTTAGCAAACAAAGTAGGAAGAAAGCCAAACATTACCAGGCTATTATATGCAGCTGGATAGACAATTCATCGAATTAGTATATCAATATGTATATCCTGGGCAGGCCTTGCACATGGACAATGAATTGAGCCAGAAGCTGAGAAGGATCCTTGTACATCTGAATGGTTCACATTTGGGCAAATATACAGTGCTTCCACTGATCTCAAACGGCTGCTATGCACAAAGGCCCATCTCTGACACCAATGCTGTAGCTATGGAATACCACAGTCTCAGACGAACCCATTGCCAAAAAAAGGAAATTAGCCCACAAGACAATGGGGGGAAAAAATCACATGAAGGAAATAAGTGGGCTACAATATGTCACCAATAATAAGCTATGTAGGAGGTATAAAAACCATTATCAAAGACATGTCTGACCAGAAAAGGATGTGGGTGGGTCACACGGTAAGAATGAGAGACAATAGATGGACATCTGAGTCTACAAAAGAAAGGCTTTCAGTACATTGAGTAGATTCTCTATGGAAGAATGTAAATAAAGATTATATAGGATGAGAAGATTTGTGACCTGAGTGAGTGAGGAGATCACCCTACACTGATCAAATCCTGTACTCAAAGTCAACGATCATATAGGTTGTCACATCAGAGATCTAGACCTGGGAGGGACATCAGAAGTCACCTAGTCCAAACTCTTCATTTTACAGATGACACAACTGAGGCCCAGAGAAGTTAAGCAAGTCATCCACAATCACAAAGGCAGCATCACCAGAAGTGGGGTTTGAACCTGGGTTCTCTGATGTTAGAGCCAGTACTGAATCCACTGCACTAAGAATTAATAAAGACAATGATTCAGTCACCTCGAAACCTTTTCTTTTCCAGGTTAAAGAGTGATATTATCATTAATCTTCCACAATTAAAGTAGTTGGCATTCAAATAATTCTTTAAGGTAAATAAACTGCACTACTAACATTAACTCATCTTATCTTCATAACAACCCAGTGAATTAGATATCACTACCCCAATTTTATACAGGAGAAAAGAGCATCAGAAAGGTTATATGAATAGCACAAGGTTGCATAGCTAGTCTGTATTGGAGGTGGGATTTAAACCCGTGTCTCTTCTGGTCTCAAGTCCAGCATTCTTTCCATTATATCATATCTCCTCCCTTTCTCTACAAGTGCCCCAGATTGTACCAAAATATGGCCCCAAGGTTAAACTAATTTAGGTAGGAACCACTTCTAACAAAAACCAATGTCTCCCCTTCCATGACACCAATGTTGTAATTATGGAATACCACAGTCTCAGAAGAACCCATCACAAAAAATGGCAATTAGCCCACAAGACAATGGAAATTCCACATTACTAACACCAGCATCAGAGGGGAGAGACTGGTGTGGTGGAAAGCCTGGACAAGGAGTCAAAAGCTCTCTGTCCAGGATGTATTTAACCTATGGGCCTCAGTTTCTTTATCTATAAATGGGGGAGAAAGTAATACTAGATTATAGTTAAAATTCTAAAGCTTTTTGCTGTGATTCAGATGCAGGAATATTGGATGGGGTATCAGAAGCCCTAAGGGTGTGTTTGACTAGCCATGTAACTCTGAGTAAGTCAACTGCTCTGAACCCCAGCTTTCTTATCTGTAAAATGAGGACAAATAATATTTGCACTATGTACCTCACAAGAGTTGTCACAGGGCTCAAACATGATAATCTACATGAAGAATTTTGTAAAATTTAAGGTGTTATATAAATGTCAGCTATGTGATAATGATTCTAGTTATTGTGACTGCCTTTTCCCAGACCACTATTGAGGTCATACAACTCACTGATGAGGTAATGACTAAACAAATTGTGGCGCTTAACTGTAATTGAATATGACCATCCCATAAAACTAACAACTATGAAGAATTTAGATAAACATGGGGAAACTTACAGGATCTGAAAATAGAGTGAAGTAAGCAGAACCGGGACGATATACACAATGACTATGACTTAAAGAGAAAGAACCACAAAAGGAAACTAAATGCTGTGTAATTATGATGACCAAGATTATACCCAGAGAAGAGTTTTGAGAAACTATAGCTCACTCTCTTCACTGTAGAGGTGAAGGAATAAGGAAAGGTGTTATGTTATATTGAACATATTTATTAGATACAGTCAATGTGTTGGTTTGTTTTGTTGAACTGCCATTTTTCCTCTTTTTAAAATCTGTCTTATAAGATATAGAGGGCTGGGTAAGGAAGGGGGAAGGGACTTATTCAGAAATTAATGAAATAGAAAAATAAATGACATCAATTTTTTAAAAAATATTTTTTTAATGGGGGCTAACCAGGTTGATTAAGCATCAGCACTTCTTCCTCATGTCCACCTTGCATCCTATGGAGACACCTTGCCCCATCAACAAAAAAGTTATGTCTTATAATCCCACTTCAGCCTAGGATCGCATTCTAAATTCATGGTATAGTGAATAGAATATGCTTCATTTGTAGCCAGAAAGACCTGAGTACAAAAATTCTACCTCCAACATTTACTAAGTCATTTCACCTCTGTGAGACTCAATCTCCTTAACAGTAAATAAAATAGAAAATGTTTAAAATATTTAAAAAATAAGAAGACCTGCTTTACCTACCTCACAGGATTGTTTTTAGGAAAGTACTTTATGAACTTGAAATTGTGAATCATTATTATTAGTGTCTGTCCTAACCAAAAGTATTTAAGAAGCTTCTGGCTGGACCAAAAGGTCGCCTCAGTATTAGTCCTGCTCAGGATGTCTCATTGCTGATTTCTTATGCTGGTTTTCCTATCTCTCTAGCCTAGATTCTTAGCCACTTTTGGTGCAGCAGCCCCTAGTGACTTCACAGACCTTACTAATGTCTCTCTCATTCCCAGTACTCTGTCTCTCCTGCTTTCCAGTGTGACAGCAAGAATTAATATGGAATCTTCAGGGACCTGTAGATGGACAAGCCTCACTGAAACTGAGAAGGAAGACATAAGGTTTAAAAGTTAGGGAAGGGGAAAGGGATAACAGCACCATAAATTTGTGGTTCACCTTAGAGACCATCTAATCGAGTGGTTCAACTCTCTTGATTAATCTAAGTGGTTCCTGAATCTATAAGTGTACCAAGCATTGTCATTTTAATCTTTTCTAGCACTAACAAAACATACAGAGTGACTCAAGTAGAATAAACATAATTCCTATAGTGTCTTTCACACATATGTGTACTACTACTTTTCAAATTTGCACACATGCTATTGTGATTAATAAGGCAAAAGTTCCTAGCAGTTTTTTTGTCATGTGTTTTCTCAATGAACAGGAACTAAATAGCACAATTATCACAGATGATATCTATTTAATCACTTCATGTTATAAGAGGGTGAAGGAGGGACCCCATGACAAGGTTGAAAGCTACTCAATGAACCCAACCACCACTCATTTCATAGAAAACTTTGGCTCAGAAAGATGAAGCTACTTCCAGCCCAAGGTCGCATGGATAGTAAGAGCAGACCCAAGAGTTAAATCCCAAGTCCTCTGACTCCAAATTGAGTTCTTTCCACTATATCACAAAACACATTGTTTTCTACTCCTCCTCCTTCACTGATGAAAAGCATGTGATTTACTGAACCAACAGCCCTGTTGGAGACCAAAGCCTCCAACAATTTTACTAACTCATTGTTACTAATTCCCAGCAAAGGGAACCAAAAAGGTATAGTGATACTTAAAAAAAGGCAAAACTCGCTATATATTCTTACCACTTATTGGTTTGAAAAACAAACACCCCTAAAACATAAACAGAAGAATTTATCTAAGTGAATCTTTTCCCATATCAAGATTGCTTTCAATGCATATGGTCATGGGTTTTGTCCACTAGTCTCTGTAACTCACCTTCTAGAATGGTCACTTAAATTTCACATTGTAGCAAACAATATAATAAGAAGTTTGGTATATTTTTTAATGAAAACAGTTTGTAAAGAAGTTTATATTGTAGTCATTATTCTTCCCAATAACCCATGTGGGCAAGATTGGTCTGATCAAAAAGCATGTTTTAGGGGCAGCTAGGTGGAGCAGTGGATAGAGAGCACCGGCCCTGGATTCAGGAGGACCGGAGTTCAAAACCGGTCTCACACACATAACACTTACTAGCTGTGTGACCCTGGGCAAGTCACTTAACCCCATTGCCTACCCCCCCCCCAAAAAAAAGAAAGAAAAACAAAAAGTGTGTTTTAGGCACATACTATTTAGTATCAGTCAGGAAGACCTGGGTTCAAGTCCCAATTCTGACTCACCATGACTCTGTGACCCTCTCAGTTAAGCTGCAGAGAGTTCACTAAGGCAGCTAGGTGGCACAGGAGATCAAATGTAGGACTTGGGGTCAGGGAGGCTTGAGTACAAATCTGACCTTAAACATTTACAAGTTGCACGACCTTGAGGAAATGACTTAACCTCTGTTCACCTCAGTTTCCTCATCTGTAAAATAGAAATAGCAATAAAATAACACCTACTTCCCAGGGTTAGGGGATAAGATGAGATATCTGCAAATTTTAAAGTGTTATATTGTAAATGCTAGCTATTATTGTTATTCTTATTATTCTATTATTTAAAGGAAATCACAGGCCTGGTCTCTACCCCTATTCCTATGTGCCAGGTACTGAGCTAGATATACTGTGAGACAGTCACTGATATCTTACATCCTACTGGTGGGACACAACATGGCCACACATCTTAAATAAATACAGGAAACTTAAGTAAAGTCTCCAATGAAGTGAGAGGGATAAAGTGGCAGTACATGTCAAGAATAGGGACAACCTATGCAAAAACATGGAAGTGGAAGATGGGACACTGTGTCCAGGGAATAGCAAGGAGAAGAGTTTAGATGTAATGTAGAGTGTGCAAGGGGGAGGAGTAAACCATAATGATCCTGGAAAAAAAGGTTTAAACAGATGGGGAGGGACTTTAATGCCAAGCACAGAGTTTATATTTTATCCTAGAAATGTTTTGGGGTCTCTCTGAAGCTTCTTATGCCAGGATTGAAAAGGTCAGACCTTTGGTGTGAAAGATGAATTAGAGAGGGCAGAGTCTGGACACTGCAAGAGTCCAGTTTAGAAGTGATAAGAAACCATGATGGTTGTGGTATGAGTAGAGAAAAGCGGATGGACACAAGATTATTGAGAATCACAGACTTATAGATTTAGACTAGAAAAGACCTTAGAGGAATGATGGTTTCTATGTATTACAATTAATAGAAGAATAAGGCCCTGAAGAGTTGGATGATTTTACCATAAGCTCCACAATAAGTCAGAGGCCAAGAGCCTCTCCAAACAGCACGTAGCTGAAGAGAGGTCACATAAACAAGGATCTGGAAAATAAGACATGACTAGCTTTGCTTTGTTAAGCAAGGGAAACAAAGGATTTCCCACAACGTTTAGGTAAAACCAGCAAGTTATCCAAACAGTTTCTCAGCTGCAGGTCTGATTTCAAAGGGGAATCTTGTATAAGCTTTGTGTAAGTGGAGGAAGGAAGGAGTGTGAAGAAGGCATGAGTCAAATACAGAAGATGAAACTAGAGCACTTGGGGCAACATATTCAAAAAGAAATGAGAGACTGATGCATGAGTTATATGGAAACACACTCACTCACACACACACACACACACACACACACACACACACACACGCCTATCATCACGTTCTCCACTCCCAACTACTGACTTCCCTGGCTTTCAAGTGCCACCTAAAATCCCATCTTCTACAGGAAACTTTGCCCAATCACTCTTAATTCCAGAGCCTTCCCTCTGTTAATTATTTCCTATTTATCTTGTACATAGTTTGCTTTGTATATATTAGTTTGCATGCTGTCACCCCCATTCAATTTTAAGTTCCTTCAGGGTAGGTACTGTTTTGTACCTACTTTTAGTATCCCCAGCTCTTAGCACAGTGCCTGGCACATAGTAGGTGCTTAATAAACGTTTATTGATTATTGCTTGATACTGTCTTCTGTGACTTTTTTGGACCTATTTTTCTAGTTTGATTCCACCTAAAGCATTTCCACATCAGCTAAAAAAAAAGAGAAAGTTAAGCTAATGAAAACATCAAGCAGCAAGATTCTTAGCTAATTAGGGACATGAGCGACAGTGACAGCAGTTCTCGATTTCTCCAAACTACCAATGCTCACTCCCACCACATGCTGTACCATTACGAAACGCAAGAAGGGAAGGTGATGATGGAGCAGAAGGAAAACCCATCTGCAAGGCTGGCTTACTGCAACTTGCATGAAGTGGGTATGCACTAAATAAATGTTTCCTGAACATATGAATTTCATTTGATGATATGATCCAGCAACTGTTTCTTCAGGCACAGTAGCCTCTGCAAACCTAGTAGACACAGCTACTGAAGACCTGGAAAACTTAGCACCCAAGTCCTTGCCACTATCAAATGGTTCAACATCAGAAACATATATGGTTTTATCAGTGGAAACGACATTAAGCTGCTCTACCACCATCTTTGCCACTGTACCCTAAGGACCATGGGGCCTTTCCATTTTACTTATAGCTGAAATCTCATACATGTTATCTTCCTCCAATTAGTACATGAGATCCTTGAGACTGTCATGTTTTTCAATTTGTATCCCCGTTGCTTAGCATAGTGCTTTGCATTATAAATGCTTTTTCATTCATTTCCAATTTCCTCCCTATAGTAACCTTGACACCAGCCAAGCAAATCTGCTGGCTAGTGAAGCTTATTTCTACCCCTGTGGCTTGACACACGCTCTGTATTCTCCTCTATACTCCCTTTTCCTTTAAAGCTTCAATGCTTACCTCCCCAAGGCAGCCTTCTCTGACTTTGGTCCAACTTGCTTACTCACTTATTTTGTATAACTGTTTATAATAACAGTTTACACTTATATAACGCTTTATGATAGAAAAGAATGTCAATATCTTGTATCTGATTTGATCTTCACAGAAGCTCTGTCATATAAGTAGTATATTATTATTCTCATTTTACATATGAAGAAACTGCAGCTTAGAAAGGTGATGTGATGGGCCCATGGTCATTTAGCTGGTCATATAGCCTAGTCATACAGCGTTTACCAGATCCAGACTCAGAGCTGGCTCTATTTTTATTATTTCTTACACTCACATCTTGCTTTTTCAAATGATCTTCTAAATGTTGTCTTTTTCATGTCAGAATATAACTGAATCCTTAACTGTATTATTAATTATTAATTAACATTAATGTTAATTAATAGTATATTATTTCCTTTTATTGTTATTATTGTCCTCACATCTCACCTGGCAGAGCTGTTCTGCACACAATGAGGTACTTTAAAAAGATCCTTTATCAAAGCACACTGAGCCAGGCAGAGAGGTGAAGGGGTTTGTGCTTGAGCTACAGCCTGAAGAAGAGATGGGCCACACAAACAAAAATAGTTGGGCGTGGTTAACATCCTCCCAGTATTCATGCTAGGGACCTAGCCATGAAAGCACCAACCCTTCAGAGCAGGATAAGCTCACAAGAAGCTTGGATCTGCCCTCCAACAGTTTGGAATTGTCATCTCATTTCAAATGTTAGTCAAACAAAAATTACTTTCACCATGACCACTGAGCAATAGTAACATGGGACCTGATGAGATTGCTAACTTCCCTAAAGGACTCTAGACAATTAGGTCAGACACAAGTGTCTCACTCTAAGTAAGTCTCTATCTCATAGCCTTTTCTGAAAATTCTTTTTCGTATTACCCAACAGCTCATTTTAAAGGCAGAACTGCATTTAAGAGTCATCGAAGAAGCCTAAGACATTATTCAACCCAATAGTTTTCCTTTGATTGTGCCTCATTTTCCCTCAACTCATTCTTTCAATTGGCTTCCAATTAAACCACCTCAGGCCTTAGCAGCCATATTCAGCGAAACAATTTTTGGCACTGTTAGCTCAAAAAACTGTGCCACAAGTACTTTGAAGGCAGATTGTCACGAATAACCCAACCAAATAAATACCTAATACTTATCCCTCATTATTTCAGTGCCCTGAATACAAAGATAAGTGAATTCTTAAATATTTCTGCTAAAAATGATACTAAAGGGATGCTAAAGATTTTTGGACTACTTTAGGAGAATTACCATTTACTACTGTATCAATAATTTTAAGAGCAAGAGTAATTAATTAGGGAAGCAAAAGATGATTCATTTATTTGTTCATTCCATAAGCATTTATTAAATACTATGTATAGAGTACTACATTAGGATTTTGGGAAAAGTCACAGATAATTAGATGTGGTCTCTGTTCCTTGAGTTTAAGGATTGTTTCATTTTTTTAATTTGTATACATAGAGCCTAGCACAATGCCTGGAATATAGCAGGTATTTAATAAATGCTCAATGATTAACTAATTAGTGAGGCTTACTATTTAGATATGAATACAAATTATTTACATGAATGTTGTCACAGATAACATTACAAAGTTCACACAAATTATGAAGCTAAGAGTTGTTTCATCTCTCCACTTCATCAAATTCTATTAATTATATATAGGACTACGCCGGTGTGACACTTTAGACACTAGACCTCAATGATAAGGTTATGTACAAATAAAATTTTTTCACACTAAAGTGCATTACAAACCAGGAGAATTGGCTAGTCAAAGGAAATCTTGGGCAAATCCTTCTGCAAAGAGATAACCCTCTGATTTTTATGTGTTCAGATTTTAAAAAATAAGTCAATTCGTTCAACATTTATTAAGCACTTGCTGTGTACAAGGCATTGGCTAAGCAAAGAATAACATTTCCTTATAATAAATTACACTTGAAACTAGATAGACATGAAAGTAAAAATCATAGAAAGTTGAGCATGAAAGAGACCTCAGAGATCACCTAATCCAACTCCCTCTTTTCTATAAAAATAAGGAAACGTAGGTGTGAAAGCAAAGTGATTTGCCTAAGTTAAGGTCTCATAGCTATTTACTATTATAGGCAGGACTAACTCTCAGCACAGGTCTATTTCTGATATACTTTGAGTACCAAGTGTTCTGAAGAAGACCAAAAGAGAAATTGATCAAAAATTTTCCCCCATTTTCTATTGGATTTTTCTACTGTTTAGATTTTTGGCACTATTTTCACTGATAAGCAACTGAAAAGCATCTAAGTGCCCATGTGCCAGGCACTGTGTTGAGCGTTCAGGTCACAAAGCCAAAAACTGATCAGTCCTTGCCCTCAAGAAGCTCTTGGGGAAACAACATGTATGTGTAGAAATAAACATGGTTTGGTTTGGTGGTTTTTGTTTTGTTTTGTTTTAACCAAAATTGTGACTTCATCAGGATAAGGAACTCCTGGTGGGGAGCTTCCCCTACCAGTGAAAATTGGTATCTTCTCTGCATACACACAGAGCAAATCTACTAACAAACCTGCTATGTATATTCATTCCCCACTTTACTAGAACACTCAAAGAGGATTTTTTCCCCAAAGCATCACTACAAATCACAATATATGATTTGTGAAACATTCATCTTGAGCACAATGAGCTTTGGTCTGTGATCCCACCTTGACTCCCTAATAACCTTATTGCTAATTTTGCATTTGGTCTAAATTCTGTAACTTTTAAAGTGAATTGAAAGCTAATCCATCTGAATATTTCATAAATGGAAGACATAAAGGTTTCTACCTGGCATATCACAATTTTCCTCACTACATTTTATCCATTTGTTTTGTGCCTCTTGCTAAAAAATACAAAGACTTTAGTTTTCAAGGCACACCATTTCTCAGGTCCAACTCACAGGTCTTTTTAGACTTTGACTACATGCTCCAAAACATTAAATTCAACAAATACTTTTTGAGCACTTAACTTTCAGCAAGGTATTGTGTTGGGCATTTAACTAGTTAAGGGATTTAATTCAATTCAACAAATATGTTTTAAATATCTACTGTGTGTCCAGTACTATATTAGAGCTATAAAAGTTCAATTAACACGAGGTACCTGGTAGATCAAACCTTTTATCTTTTTTTTAAAAACATACAGAGTTAAACCAAACCTGGCAGATCAGATAGTTGTAACTTGTGATTTAACCCTTGCTCTACATAAAAACTCTGATACTAGATCTGTGATTAAAAAAAAAAAGGCTTTTAGAATACCTGACATGTTTTCTCCTAAGAAAAATCCTACCAGAACTCAAAATGGTTAAAACAATTAACTAATCAACATAATCAGAATCTTTCTAAACTTTTTATTTGTTGTGTTCTGAGCAGACCTAGGTCAGGGGAAGATATATACTTACTATTTAAGGTAAAATTGCAGCAGTGACGTCTCTGATTCCTCCCAACCTCTCCACCCCAAGAAACCAAAAAATTATATTTAGTAAGTGCTATTCCAGAGAAGAGATAGAGATAAATTTTCAATTAGGTTAGTCTACCAAAATGTTAAATACTCATTTTCAACTCAGGCTGGTAAAGTAGAAATGTGCTATCAGAACATAAGGCTCTTCAGAGTTGGCTGTCCGGTTTTCCATACTCAACACACAGCTTCCATGGCATTGATCCAACAATGTAACTAACCACCAGGGCAGAAAAGAGACAATTTCTATTCCATAGTCTGGGCTTATCCCCAACTGAGACATGAGGACAAGCAGCACCATTCAATGTAAACATCTGTGTGGCAGGATCCGGCTTCATTTAAATAAGTTTCTCTTCCTCAAGACTCTTAAAGGGGGGGAAAGGTCAGATAACTACAAACTTCACCCAGTGCAGTGCCCACAAGCCAATAGTTTATCTTCTCCTACAGTGATAATAATCAAACATTGGCCTTCCAATGGGGAAGATCTGGATTCAAGTGCTCTCCCTGACACATACTAGCTTTGTGACCAAGGACAAGTCACTAAACCTCTGAGTGCCTCAGGCATATCTCTCAGACTCTAAATAGAAGGAAGTTACAGATTTGCACTGAATAAAAAAAAGTTTCTGAATTCCATTCCATTCAAAATTCCATTCAAAGCTGAATTCTCAGCTCTAAAAACAACAAATCAAAGTACAACTAGATACTACTCACTAATGTGTCCCTACAGAACATCTGATTAATTAGTGAATTAAAAAAAAAACACAAATACAGGGAAATGAGTAGAAAGTGATTTGAACTCATCCAATTAAATGAAAAGTAACTCTGTAAAAATAAGGAACTCTTCCATCCCTAAAGTGAAATATCAATAATAAAAATCATTGTTGTTCAGTCTTATCTGACTCTGTGACCCTATTTAGGGTTTTCTTGGCAGAGATACTAGTGGTTTGCCATTTCCTTCTTCAGCTCATTTTACAGATGAGGAAACTGAAGCAAACAGAATTAAGTGATTTGCCCAAGGTCACACAGCTAGTTAAGAGCCTAAAACCAGATTTGAATTCAGGTCTTCCTATCCGGGCCCACTGCTCTAACCCTCAGGTCCTCCTAACTCTGGGCCCATCACTCTATCTACTGTACCACTTAGCTGCCCAATAATAAAAATATCTAAACCTAGAAGTGGGGTTGACAAATGTTGGAAAACACAAAATTGAGTTAGGAAAGGAAAAATTCTCTATGGAGAGAATGTGCAGGCAGCCCTCTTAAGCCAGTCAGCAATAAAAATCTGAAAATACTTTTAAGTGACTGGGTATATTAGTGCTCAAATTAAATTAAATTCAAACACTCCTACCGCTTCTATTCACTCCATGCAGTACCACTAGGTGCTAGAAATAAAATACCAAAAAAGATGTTGTGCCTGCCCTCAAGGACCCTACACCCTGGAAGGAGGACAAATAAATATCAAACTATTTACCACTTAACAGGATACTTTTAATTTCAAAGCACTTTAAGAATCATATGAACCACAGCTAGTCCTTTCAAATTCTGAAGCAGCCCTCTCCTCAAGAAAGGAGAGGGGATAGCAGAAGCCTTGTCAAGCACCAAGAAATAAGGAAGGGTATGGGAGAAGAGGAAGAGAGGAAAGGGGGAAGCTAAATGCACAGTTCTGGGAGTTCAAAGAACCTCCCATAAGTAACTGGCAAAACACAAGGTGTCCTGCCGTGGTACCACCAAAGATAGAGAGGGGCAGGAAGTAGCTGCTCTGGGGTTACAACACATTCCCTTATATTATATCAACCTAATTACAAGGAAATGAATTCCATGAAAACCACCAAAGATGATATAAATCCTACAAAAGAAATGCTAGGAAATGCCAGGCTTGTTTCATTCTGTTCTCTAAAATTATCTTTTCTATCTTCTACTCTTACCTACTATGATTTTTTTTCTGTTATTAATCTCCCATTAGGCTGATCTTCCACAATGAGCATGTCCAGTTGAGGGATCATTGTGAAGATAAGAACAGGCTAAACTCAATACCAACAGCCAAACAATTATCAAGTCTTATTAAATCTACTTCTATGATCTTTTTTCCATTTCCCCTACTTTATACACGTACTGACACTCCTTAACTTGATTCTAGGAGTTGGAGCAAGAGGGTTTTACGACCAGAAGCTTTCTGGTCCAGCCCCTTTATTTTACAGATGAAGACATGCCCTACAAGGTGAAATGACTTGTTACAAAGGTAGTAAGTAGCAGAGTTAACATCTGAACCTAGTTCTCCAATTCCAAATCTTTCCAGGTCACTATGCCAATACTCCTCCATTCTCTCCCCTTTCTAACCTATCCTTTACACAACTAGTGAGAGTGGTATGCTGGTAAAGGTTTAACCATCAGCTCTCCAGGAAAAAATGTATGTTGGGTACACTTTTAAATTTAATCTGCTTCACTAACCTTTTCTCCATCAGTTTCTAAGGTCTAGAATGATCATCACCAAAACAGTCAAGCCTAGATTTCTATGGTTTGCCGATTTCTAAGGTGCAAATGCTCCCATTGAAAATTTCAAAATTGGTTTGTGGATTCAAGTTGGCTCCAGCACACCCACATACCTGTAAGTGGCTCCCTCCTCATTACAGGACAAAGTATAAACTACTTAGCCTAAAACATTCAAGGTCCTTTACAATCTCTTATCAACCTTTTCCCCCCAAGCTTTATTCTCTGGAAACTACATATTCCAGCATCTGGGAGACTTCTCAGCTCAACAAAGTTAAATACTGTTCCCTAGACTGCTCCTCTCCTTTCCTCTCCTCTACTCTCTTCTTCTCTCTTCCCCTCTCTTCTCCTGTCCTCTCTTCTCATCTCCTCTCCCATCTCTGTGAGTTCGCTTGGAATGCACTCACTTCCCTGACCCTGACTTTTGAAATTCTCTTTTTTCCAGGTCCAGGTCAGGTGCTACCTCCTCTATGAATCTCCTTCTTCCTTTCCCCTTTCGTTCCCTACCAACTGAAAATGATTTCCACCTCTTCAAAATTTCTTACAGATCTTTTCAAATATCTCACCTTTGTGCCTGCCACATTGTTTACTTACTATGATATTGCTAAAAGTTCAAGGAAAGGGGAGACATTCTGGTCTCTTCTAACTAGGAATCAAAAATATATGGGGGACAAAAATCATCAAAAGACAAACGCGTATCACAGCTAGGCTTCAAAGCCCAAACCTAGCCAAAAGGAAAATCAAGGAAGAGCTGACAGTTGCCTCCTTCAAACTTTGGCAGCAGATGCATTAAAGCATTTTCAGTCACAAAGGGTGAAGCTGATCACTTGAGAAAGATTTGTGGCATGAGAACAAACTTTTTTTAAAATGCAGAGTGCGTCCATTGTGATGGCTCCTGTAAGAGTCAATTAAATAAAAACCTTGTGAACAAGACCACAAAGCCTATGAATGAAACCCCAACCAACAGTGAAATGCAATGAATACTGACAGACCACTATAGTAAATTTGCTCATTGACCAAATCAGTTGAATACCATTTAATCATTTCCTCACAGACTGTATAAACCACCATAGAACAGACAGATGAGATATGCCACAGTCGTACTTTACCATTGTATAAATAAGGAAGGTCAAGGATTTTTTTTTGGGGGGGGGTGTCTTTTTTCTTAATTTAAATTCACCAGGATAGGGAATATTATATATATTACTATCTGGTCTGACAACATATATTACAGATTCACAGAATATGGTTTTAATCACAGTACATATTTTAAGCAGCCACAATAGATCTTAGCAAGGTGCTTCTTAATGGAAGAATTTTTCTCCTTTGCCTTTCAAGTTGTTTTTATTGGAAGCATATTTTTGAGAGCACCCAGTCAAGTAAAAAGCCTTAGCCTAAGCTACAAACCTACAAGAGCCACCAGAAACCACTGGGTACATTTCCTCTTCTCCACCTTCCTAATCAACTCCTATCTTCTTCAGCCTGAGGGATTTTACCATGCCTGCCTTTAATCTGCAGAATATCTCATACCCCAAGGCACAGCCAAGATCACATCATTCCCAGCTTAAACATTATGTATTAGACAGCTTTCATACACTGGCACCAGTGCCACTTGGCTCCATATTCAAGGAGCTACCCTCATACTGTCAGCCAATAGGTATTGAGTGAAGGACCAGCCCTACACCACCTGGTCAAGGTGCCTAATGAATCCACCCTTGAAAATTTCCTAAGAGTCACTAATGGTTGGACCACAAAATGAGGGAGGTGGGAAAAGCAGGCCATAGTTTCCATAAGGTCTTAGTTAGAGTCAACATTTATATTGATAGCCAAGATAGCAGAATGACAAGACAAAGGCAGTGAGCTTCCCTCCCCACACCAAACCCCTCAAATAAATCTAGAAAACTTAAACAGACTGAATCATGATCAGAAGATCCAAGGGAAAAGATTACAGTAAAGCCTAAGTCAGCACGGGGAGACAGAAACAGGGGTCTTCAGACATTGGGGAAGGGGTCTGGCTAGAAGAGCATCTCATGGAGCATCCCAGTCCAAAGAGAAGCCATGTACCAGGGCAAGAAGTCTCAGATCCAGCATAACAGGACCTAAAATTGTGTAGAGTGCATGAAGAGGTGGCAATAGGTACCTCTGTAAGTAATTACCCAGTTCCCAGTCATAGATCCAGGGTAGACTGAAGAGGGGGCTTGCACCTTTGGAGTCCCAAGAGTCTCAGTTTCAGCTTCCATCCCAGTCTGAAGCCTACAGAGGAATAACCAGGGCAGGAACCCTAGACCAAAGGGAAGTCTACAATTCATTATAATGAACCAGCAGAACTTTTCCAGGTGGCTGACTATGACTGATGGTGACAGTCTATTGTAATACCAAACCAGGCAAACCCATAGGTATTAATCAGACCCAAATACAAGTCGGGAATTTGCAGCATTCAGATTGGGGGTTGGAGTAGGGTTATGAATGATGCAGCCATCCCCAAAACTCACCTAATGATCTGTGCAGGGCCAACCACCTAATCCACCCTCTCTTCAACAGTTCCATTAGTATGGTGTTGCACTCAACCTCTGTGACAGAACTGCTCACTGGAAGAAAGGATAACACCTCCCAGAGTAACTAAACCATTGGTGGTGCTATCCTTGGCACATCTTCTCCCTCAACTAAATTTGCCCCAGGTGCAGTGAGGGTAACTCACTAAGTTGCAACCTAAGTGACAACTGCAAACCAAGTTGTTAACAAAAGCTAGCATTTGTATAGTTCTTCAAGGTTTGGAAAGAATTTTAGAAATATTATCTCATTTTACCCTCACAACAACCCAAAGAGGTAGGTGCGATTACTATGTCCGTTCTACATGTACAGAAACTAAGACTGAGAGCACTTACGTGACTTGTCCAGACTCACACAGCCAGTAAGCGTCTGAGGCCAGATTGGAACCCAAGTCTTCCTGACTCCAGATCCAGTGCTGTATCCTAGTTGTCTATAGTTATCAAACTTATCTCAACTCAATCTGCACAACAGATCATAGCATCATACTAAATGAAGACTGTTGATAAGTTCACTGTCAGAAATTCTTATCAATTTGCCTTCTGGAAAGTCACAGAAGACTCAGGCATCCCAATTATCCATCTTGGTTATATAAAGGTTCATTATTAAAAACAAACTTTCTTCAAAATATTGTCAAGAAGAAAGCTTTTTTTTAAATCTTAGGAGTGCTACATAAATGTGAGTTATTATTATTACTGTAATAAAACTGAAAGGGAAAAATAAAATTCATTTTGCAAAATGAATTTATAAAATTTAAATAACCATCATGAACAAATTCTTAGTTTGCCTCATTATCTTCACTTTCCCAAACTATAGCATAAGCATCTGTGTTTTATACACATGTATTCAAAATGGACCTTTCATCCAAGTTCAACCTTGATGCCTAATCACACACTTAAAGACAATGCTACCAGAGCCTATGCTTGGCTGGGTCTCACCAATCTGGAATGGATGTAATTATGGTCTGATGATTAACTATATGCCTGTCACTTGAGGACCAGCCCAGCTAATTTCATAGAGCCTTAACACCAGAGACCTGGCCACCTGGTGATGATTTTTTTTCCCTACTGTAACTCTTTAAATCATTTAAAACAGGGGTTGGGAAACTGGATCCTGAGGGCCAAATCCTGCTGCCACATTATTTAAGAATGTTTTAAAAAAAAAACAAAACAAAACAGTCTAAGCTCATAAGCTGTACAAAAGTAGGGACAGGCCAGATTTGGCCCATGGGCCAGAGTTTGCTGACCCTAAAGACTGAAAAGACAATGTGGGAAATGTAAAATTTAAAAAAAAACCATGAAGTTTCACCTGATACCGAGCAAACTGATAATAACAAAAGATGAAACAGTCAATGTTGGATAGGCTGGAGACAGGCACACTGATGTACTGCTGGTCTTCTGGAAAGCAACTTAGGAGTGTGCTTTAAAAGGTGACTAACATGTCCATGCTGTTTACCAAAGCTTACATTTTTATGGGTATATATGGCAAGGAAGTCTAAAACAGACAAAAAGATCCCAACTGTCCCAATATATGCATAACAATACTTCTTGTTGTAGCAAAGAACTGGAAACAAAGTAGATGATAGCTAAACAAATCGGGGTACATTAATGTCAAGGAATACTACTATGCCATGAAAAACAATGAATATGAAGAATTCAGGGAAGATGAGGAGGGAATATATGAACTGACACAGAGTAAAGCAAGGAGAACCAGGAACACAACATGCACAATGATTAGAACACCAATGGAAAGCGTGCATGCGCGTGCACACACACGTAATCATAAAGCTCAAGCTTGGCTCTGAAGATGAGATGAGGAAATGCAAGTCATCGTCCCCCCCCAATTGCAGGGGTCAAGGGTAGAGAAGGAGAAGGAAATAAGTGCCTACTATGTTTTAGGCACTGTGCTAAAGTACACAGTGGGGTGTGGATGCAGAACACTGCATATAGTGTCAGATTTTGTCTTTGTGCTGGTTTGAAAGATTTTAATGATTTGTTTTTAAGTCACCATAACACAGGTAAGAATAATTTAATGGATTTGGAGTTAGAGAATCTGGGCACAAATACTAACTGGTATTACCTATACAGTTTCTTCAACTGCAGAAATGAAATGTTTGAACTAGGTGATCCCTGGAGCCCTTTCAGGCTTTCAATCTTTGATTGTAAAACTATGAGGAGAGTTTATAGTAGGCATCAATAGAGAGAGCACCAACAAGGGTGATAGCCTAACTCCCTAAAAAGGCACAGCCTGAAATGCACAGTACTGTTAGTATCATTTAACTCATACACTATCTTCACTTGAGAAGTTTCTCCCTCTCCTTTCATTCCCCAAACTCCACCTGCTTCTCTCCTACCCCAACACAGTCCTTCTAAAGAAGAGGTTTTATACCAGATCCTTTCTTTCCATAAATGACAACTGCTAATTATCTATCTACATTTTTTGCTCTTTCTTCGTTCTCTTATCCTCATTCTGTGAGATGATGAAAGAGCAGTCAAGGTTGAAGCTATCAAACCTCCTTTCATCACTCAGACTCTGCTGGCAGCCTGGCACTCCATGCAGGAAATGGAACCGTTGGGCTTTGTTGTGTGCTTCGCCTTGTACTGGGGCCTGAACTAAAAGCTATGAAAAAGACCTCCCACACTTTATTAACTCCCTTCTTACAATCTGCCCAAAGCTCACCCTGGAGAATATGGTACAGCTTCATGACACTATCCAGGCTAATTTATGGCTGTCTGTCAATGACAACCAAAGGATGCTGGGACAAAAACAGACATGCTTCCATTAATGCCATTCTCCTCTTTTATCTCTGTAAAAACTGATTAGCTGATGCCCCTGGCAGAAGAAAAGGCTAAGTGAACCTCCATTCAAAAAAGAGACTTAATCAAAAGTATTTTTTTTCAGATGCAATAAAATGGTAAGAGTTGCATCCTTGCACCAGCTAGCTCAATATGCGTAATTTCAGCTCTTATGAGATTCTTCAATCAAGTGGAATAAAGTGATCACAACTAACATAGAGTTCAGTTTTTATTGTGCTAACTTACCCAGGGAGTCCTATAGTTTCACAGACTTCTTTGCACATTTAGAATGTAACTATGCTTTAATTTAATCTCTTATAAGAGTGTGATAGCCACTGGGCTGGTCAAAGCAGTCTGGGGGTTTAAAGAAAGTATTTCTCACCCTGATAAAAGTGTGAAATATGTTCTTTAAAAATAAGGCACTTGCTATCTCTATATCCAGGATGACGCCTAGCTCTGGTGACATCATGCAGAGCAGGCATCTCAAAGGCAGCAACAGTAAACCATTTCCCATTCTGCTCTTTTGTTAAAGAGAAGAACCTCAAACAAGATTTCTGCTGTGAACAAGCAGTGGAACACCATGTCCTTCCCACTGCAGTACAGAATCCCTGGATGTCCGACTTCCCTTCCCAGATGAAGCCATGAGTAAAAAAGATGGGTTTTGCATGTGCTCATATAATACCTTCCCAAGGGAAGGCCTGGCCCTGAGGGTTCTAAATCTGTCTAATGGGTGAGAACTACAATTTTCATCCTGATTTTTGCTTTCAGTCCCTCTCCACTTTTCATGAACTGAGACTAATAATAATAATATCAAGTAAACCAATCAGAGATATGTAAACCAAAAGAACTCTGAGGTTTCACCTCATACCAGCAAGCTGGCAAAGGTGACAAATGATAGAAATCATCAATGATGAAGCTGAAGAAAGTTAAGTACATGAATGGACTATTGATAGAGGTGTAAACAGGTCTGACCATATTGGAAAGTAATTTGGAATTATACTACGAAATTGAAAAAAATATGACCCACAGATCCCACTGCTACGAATGAAGCCCAAGTTGGTCCAAGATAGAAAGAAAGGTCCCTTAATCACCAACATATTCAGTAGCATCTCTTGTGGCAGTAAATAGCCAGAAACAATGTAGATGCCTATCAACTGAGGAATGGCTAAAGAAACTGTGGCACATTGGTATCATGGAATGAAACCATTTGGTGAGGTCAAGGACTTTGGTGGTGAGAACTTCGTGTTCTAGGTCTTCTGTAACAGCTCCATCAACTGAAGAGCCAACCCATCTCTACAAGGATGCTTCTCTGAACCATGGCTGTGTGGGCCAGGCTAGAAGCAAGGCTGGTGGTCCAAGGGAAGACTGTTACTCCTAAGGCTCTTGTGTTCAGAGTCCTAGGCTGTCTGTACCAAACTCTGAGGGCAGGTGATGGCTGAGGTGCTTTGACTTGCCTGGCACCTGACACCTCTTGTTTTTCCCTCAGGAATTAGTGTTAGAAAAGGAACTTTACAGTAATTTCATTTAAGTTCAAACCTCAACTGAGACAAGAGCTTTTGTCTTTTACCAAACTCATTATTTCTTATGCTTCCTTTCTACAGCTATACTAAAATAATTTTTACTTTTTCACTGAGGCTATTTTAATACCATTGTTCTGACGTTTTACCATATTCTTTAGCTTTCATTAACAGCGTCTGGAAACATCTTATGTTACAGTTTCTAAGGGAACTTAGGTTAAACTCATGTAAGAATACAGTATTGAGCACTGACTACAACAAAGAACTAAACCAATGAGCTTTAGTGATCAAGAATTTAAAGCATTTCCCCTTTTTATAAAACATCTTCCAATCAAACACCACAGCATCATAAATATAGAGCTGGAAGGCACTCTCAGAGGCCATCTAATCCAACCCCTCATTTACAGAAGGAGGGAGGAAGCTTCCTTCCTCCGAGGAAGGTAAGTGACTTGCCCAATGTCACACTGGTAGTAAGCCTGGACCTCACCTGTCACTGCAGAGTCAAAGGTCCTTCTGCACCACCAGCTGCCTCAAGTTTACAGTTTGTGAATTAAAGTCACAACCAACTTAAGTAAAATATGAAGGCAAGCAGCATGGTATGATGGAAAAATGTGAAGTCAGAAGAACAGGTCTCAAATCTTTGCTCTTTCTTGTAGGTTCTCAAGGAACTGCTTCCTCTCTCTGAGCAAGTTTCATCAAGTGTAAAAATCATGTGACTGGATGAGAAATCTCTGAATTACTGTTTGGTTCTAAATCCTATGATGCTTTTTTTTGCATGTACATGAAGCTTGATAGTTAATACCTCTTCAGATTAATTAACCCCCACCCCCTCAAAAAAAATTGGGTGTTTTACGATGTCCCAATGAAATCCCTTTTAGACTACAGCTCTAAAATTTTTTCTCCCCAAATATATTCTATATTGTACTTCTTTCCAATATATTCATTTCTTGGATTTCCAAAAAGCTACCTGTTTATATCTACCAATGCATTTTTGACCGTTCTCATTATCACAAAGTCTCAGTGATTACTAAGATTAATGTTGACCAGGATAAAATAAGAGAATGGAGACAAAAGTTGAAGTATTAAATTAGGGAAATAACTTTTTCCCAATCGAACTCTGTTGATGACCTCATAGCACCTGTCTTATTAGCTACATGCAAGAATTAGTGTCTCAAGATTCTAGAGTCCTAAAGATCTCAGAATTAACAGTTAACCATGACATCTAATATTTGGAAATTTTGTTTTCACTAAGTTTTCATAATATTCCATCTAAATAAATCTGTCTTTCCCACAACTTGGTAAAGCAGAGGACAGCTATTAGCACTTCCATTTTACAGATGGTAAAATAGAACTCACCTTCATCCAGGGAATGAATGATTATCTCTCAAACTGATGCAAAAATACTCAATTTCAGTTGGAAAGGACCTTAGTAGCCAACTGGAAAGGAATTTAGTGTCAAATCCACACCCAAAAAAGAATTCTTTCTACAGCATACTCAACAAGTAATCATCTAATCTTCACATTTATCCTGCCTTAAGCCTTCTTTATAGAAGAGAAAGTGGTTAAATATTTGGGTTTCTGTAGCTCTCTCCCTATACAAAGTAAATAGATGAGATGTTAAAATAATTAAATACGTTAGGTGTAGGCAGCCAATTAGCCTGAAAGCAAAATATGCCAGGGGATAAACCAAAGTACAGATAATTCCTAGTAAACAATAAAGTTGTCGGGCTATGACA
Source organism: Phascolarctos cinereus (assembly GCF_003287225.1). Lineage (NCBI taxonomy): Eukaryota > Metazoa > Chordata > Mammalia > Diprotodontia > Phascolarctidae > Phascolarctos > Phascolarctos cinereus. The sequence goes on from NW_027556098.1 coordinate 240,399,994, forward strand.
ACAATGACTGTATCCAGTGAAAGAGTGGTCTAGCTCACTCACTATGATGGCTCAGCTCTTGAACTGTGAGGCCCCTTTAATTGACCCAAATCTGTTTAATTCAATCTAAACCAGCAATATTTTGAAGAATTTGCTGCAAAATAATCACTCAAAACCTATATTAATGAATTGTTCCGTGACAAAGAAATTGTTCTTTGTTGGAAACTATACAAAAAAGTAAACAAAAATGAAGGCTCTGCTTCCAATTCAAGATCATGCCCTAAAGTAGGAAAGAAGTTTCTGAGTAAGTGGCACCTGTCTAACCTCTACACATGCAACACATCCTTTAAAAAAAATAGCATTTTAAATCATTCGTCTAAACAGACCTCCCTACATCACCTTCAGGGCTCAGTATCACCCTTCTTCTTCTCACACCACTGTTTCCATTTCACTAACACCCAGGCTTTGGAAATGCATGAAACTGCCAGACACAAAACTGACTACCTATGTTCTGCCTAGACCTGTTTCACATCTGCTCCCTTTATTTATTCCTCCTCCTAATTCCCACTTTTGCCTGTACACCTGGAACTGTTTTGCTCATTTCACTGGTCTGAAAACACACACACACACACACACACACACACACACACACACACACACACACTTTTTGAATCCCTTCTGGACAACTCACTCCTTAAGAGATTTTCTGCTGATATTCACATTCCACTCATGATGCTGAGCATACCACAACATATTTGATTACTGATTTGTAGCTGCTTTTCTCCTGCATTACACTGTTTGCTTCTTCAGAACAACTCTGAGGTAAGCAGGACAAGAAAATATTATTTTCTCCATTTTATAGAGGACACTAAGATTCACTGTGGTTGTTACATGCCAGTCATCTATCTCCATCATTAAATCTTATTTGTGGTATTAAAAGTAACCAGAAGGGGCAGCTAGGTGGTGCAGTATACAGAGCACCAGCCCTAGAGTTGGGAGGACCTGAGTTCAAACCTGGCCTCAGATACTTACTAGCTGGTGTGACCCTGGGCAAGCATTCAACCCCCAACTGCCTCTGGAAAAAAAAATTTAAAGTAATAAGAAAACTCACCTTTGAATCTCAAGAGCATTTACTGAAGACTCGCTATATGCTCTCTACATAATATGTATATATGTGTAAAAATACTGCCTATTCATTGTTTGGCTAGTTATCAGTATAAGGACTGGCTGGAGTGTTATTATAAGGATACTGCTCATGTAATATTACTATAATAATAATGGTGGAGGCTCTAAGGTCCAAGCTGTCTCTCTTGAATAGCCCTCAGCTGACAATGCTTATGTAGCTTGATTGTTCAGCTGAGATAGTCAACTTCGGATCAGTCAACTTTGGATTACCTGGAATCCAAAGCCAGGCATCTTTCCAGAGCTGCTAATATGGAGATGTTTGAATAAATGGAGGACGTTCAAAGACTTAACAGTAATCCTCATTAATTTTAACTTCCTATCACTGATGAAATCACAAGTATAAAATCCACGGCCCCCCAAAAAAAAGTCACCAAAAAACCAGACATCGTATCTTTCTATCTTGCTTCCCCATTACCTTGTGAGATGGACCTCCTGTTTACTATCAATTCCCCCTTTAACTTAAGTAAACTCAAGGAAGGAAATCTCCTTAGCTGATGAGATATGTCCATTCAAACTGACCATAGGACAAAACAAAGCTTGATATTAGCCTGCTTCTACTTGCATGAAACTTTAGGGGGATGTGAAGAGTACATGTCTGAAAACAAATAAAATTGTAGGATAAAAGAGCAAAGACCATTTAGTCCTGGACTTACAGATTAGATGTAGCTCGTATTTCCAAGTGGTAGGATAAGAGATGACAAGCCATTAAAAGACATAGAAAAAGAGAATGGAAGGGATGTGCTTTATTCCTCTATTCCCAGATCCTCTGGTGAAGTTCTCACATCAAAATTCATGAGAGCATCTCCTCTACCCTCTCAGCACAATGTTCGGCACGTAAGTATTAATAAGTGTTTGTTCAGTTGAATTGACGGGGAAAATGCATTAACTTCCAACAATGAGGGTTGTTCAACATAAGAGTAAATATTCAACTCTAAAAGTCTTTTAAAATAGGGACAGATGCCCTTCCAAGATACCCTTCCATGGTATTTTAGAACATGAAAAAACCTTGAAGATCATCTGTCATGATAAACCAAGGACAACTCAACTCAGATTTATTTAGTGCTTTATTAGCTTACAAAATGCTTTTCTTCACATCAACTGGTGGTGCTGTGGCAAGTACGTAGGCTTAGAAGTCAAGAGGAGGTCAGTTCAAATCACAGTTCTGCCACTTGTACCTCTGTGATCTTTAACAAGTCACAGGCAGCTAAGTGATGCAGTCAATAAAGCACTGACTCTGGAGTGAGGAAGACCTGAATTCAAATCAAGCATCAGACACATAGCTGTGAGACCCTGGGCAAGCCATTTAATTTTTGTCTGACTCAGTTTCCTCATTTGTAAAATCTAGATAATAAGAGCACCTACCTCCCAGGGATGTTGTGAGGATAAAATGAGATAATATTGTAAGGTGCTTTTCAAAAGTACTATATAAATATTAGCTATTATTATTATTACCAAACCACTCTGGACATTCATTTCCTTATATGTAAAATAAAAGAGCTATTGGGGTGAATTCTAAGTAAGCTTCCTCCAGTTATCTAGATATCTGATCCCAGGAACCCTGTGTGATATAAAAGGGGTGCACCTCAATATAAAATACCATATTTTATTATATGCCCTGACGAAGAGAATTAAAGGTGTATGAGGCATAAACAATTTCTAAACCTCTACTGAATCAATCTATCAATCCCAGGCAGCAGTGGTCCAGGGAGGGTCAGACTCACTCTCCTCCTCACATTATGTCATTGGAGACACAATAACCCTAGCAAAGAATGCATCCTACCTGGAGCTGAAAAGACAAATTCGACACCAGAAGGGTGGCTTCAGAACTCCGCAAGAACCCCAACCCTTGGGGCTCTGCAGACACGGCAGCAGGCAGAGAGCTCAGGACTCTACAATCAGGAGGTGGAGGTTAGCCCTTTGCCACATGTTCTCTCTCTCTTTGCCTACTTTCCTCCTGGACTCTGTATGTATTGGTGGAAAAGTATATCCCAGCCTTCTGGAGGTGAATTTTTGTTATCAACTGTTTTTATTATAGCTGCTTAATATACCTAATTAAAAGCTAATTGACTCTCATTGGCTAATTCATAATTAATAGGATGTACAATAATGGGGGCAACAGTATGAGCAACAGTATTAGAAAATCAACCCCTAAGGGTTAACCCATATAAGGACAATTAGTTAATTGCCCTCTGGGTACCTAACCCACATTGCTAGAGGCAGTGGGAAGTGAGCCCAAAGGGAGGGTTACAGAGGTAAACAGTACAAATGTTATTACCCCCATTTTACAGATGAGGAAACTGAATACCAAAGTGATTAAATGATTCTCCCCAGCCATACAAAGTCAGAAACAGAACTCAAGCATTCTTACTTCTGATCCCCTTGCCTCTCTTCCTACATACCTCATGCTAGCTCCAAGACAGCTTAGGTGAAAGTTTGCCTGGCACAGCTAGGCAATGAACCTGAGAAGCCTATTACAGCCCCTTATCCTCTCACATTCTCAAAATACATGTCATAGGACTATGAGAACATGAGGTCATAGACTGAGAGTTGGAAAGCACCTTATAAGTCATTAGGTCCCACCCCCTCATTTTACCGATGAAAAAACTGAGGCCCAGAGAGGTTAAGTAACTTGCCACATAGCTAATAAATGTCTGAAACAGTATTTTTACACAGGTCTTCTGGACTCCAAATCTAGCACTCTATCTATCCACTGCCACTCCAAATCAGAAAGGTTCTAGTATTAGGAGTATAGACAATAATTCACAAGAAAACTTGCAGTTATGTACATGCCTGACAGAAGTCATAAACATTAATACTTGTTGATTGATTGAATGAATTAGATAACTTCCTTCCTAACACAGAACAAGGGAAACCACAATCCTCAAACAGAAATGATCACTTGCACTTCTATGTGACATTTCCTCCTGAAGGTAAGCCGTACACTCTGCACTCAGTAGGTATTTAAGAGACATTTATTAAACTGCATTCAATAGAAAGCCATTATGCTGTCTTAGCTGTGGCCATGAAACCACGCGCGTGTGTGCGTGTGTGTGTGCATGTGTGTGTGTTTTATTGGGGGGGAATTTGGAAATCAGCTATACATATGAGGAAACACTTAACTAATATTTACTATTTAAACCTCACAACAGTATTCTGCAAGAGGGTAGGGTGCTACTATGGTGCATGCAATCTTATTCCAACCCTACAACACATAACCACGGGGATAGGTTAAGTGCCCAAGGCCACACTGTAGAGTTGCAGCTAAAATGAGCTCAGCCCTCAGATATTCTTGGCTCTAAGAAGTTTACTCCCCCTCTCTCTCTCTCTCCCCCCACTGCTGTCTACATCCCAAGTATACAGAGAGGGGTGGTTCTCTCTTGCCTCAGACTTCAGAATAAACTTTTTCTCCTCTGACATTCCCACTGGCGTTTTCTGGGTGCACACCAGAGCAGGAAGGATCAGAAGGTTTAAAGCCTCAGCTGGAAACAAAGTGAAAACAACTCCCAAGATAACCACATAATCATAATAAAGTGATGACAAGAGCCCAGCAGGGATAGAACTCAGTTCAGCCCTTTGCTGAATCTCAACTGTTTATTAAAATGAGGTAACTCCTTGGTATTTACATAAGCCTTTCTTCCACCCAGCTCAAAAACACTTTATGAATGTCCTTTCATTAACACTTGGGAACCTCCTAGAACGGAAATTGAGAGAGGAATGCCCATGATTATCCCTCTTCTAAAGATGAGGAAACCAGGCAAAGACATTAGACATTAAAAAAGCTACATACAACTACAATGATTAAAAAAGGAGAGTCTCAGAGAGAATTTAATTCAATTAATATTTATTAAGCATCTATTGGGTACCAGAGAATGGTACAGAACCATGGAGGCTATTAAAGCCACCATGTTGGAAGCTACAATACAAAATACGATAATAAATAAATCCACTATAATAATAAATCCAAAAGAAAAAACCAAATTTTGAGTTTGGGAGGAGGGTTGAAAGGAGGACAGCTTCGCTATCAATTAATGGGAGGTGAAATCTTTCTAAAGAGTTAGCACATCAGTTTAGCTTTAATGGAAAAACTGGAATTTAATAGCTGAGAAAGGGAGAAATGAAGTGTATTCTAGGTAACCAAGGCAGAGTCAGGAAAAGAAGGGGCCATGAAGTAAGGAAAATAAGTGGTCCAGTTTGGGTAGGGCAAAGATTAAAACTTCTAGATTAACCAGAAATTTAGTGGGCTTTGAATACCAGGCTGAGGAATTTAATCTTTACTCAACAGATGACAAGGAGCGATCAAAAGCTTTTCAGCACAGGAATGACAGGACAAGATCAAGGCACAGGAATTTCTTCTATGATTCTGTAATGTCCTTATCACATGACATCTCCTATAATTATCTGTGTTTTTCTTGACTCCCTGCAAGACTGTAAGCTTCATGATGTCATATCTAAATTTTAATTTCCTTAACTCAAGAGTTTTGTACACAATAAGGGTTTAACAATGAATGAATGAGAAAAATTAATCTGGAAGCAATATGAAGGCAGAAGTGGAAGGGAGAAAGACAGCATTAAGCCCTTAGACCTTTTAGGAGACTACTGTAATAGTCCAAATCAGTGGCAAAGTAGGGTGGTAACAGTAGGACTGGAGAGAAGGACAGGGATCCAAGAGAAATTTCCTAGGTAGAATTGACAAGACTTGGTAAACTGGTTGGCTATGCAAAGTGCAGTGGAAGAAAGAGTTAAAGAGAGCACCAAGATTTTGAATGTGGGAGACCAAGAAATGGTCCTACAAACAAAAATAAGGGTAAAATAGAAAAGGTTTTAGAAGAAAAATTTTAAATTTAGTTTTTGATATTATATGTTTAAGAGGCCTATGGGATCATTCAGATGAAGATGTCATGTAGGCAAGTAGAGATGAGGTAGTGGAATTGGAAAGTAAGGTCAGAAATGGAAATAAAGATTTAGACATCAGCTGGGAATAAGTAATAGTTGAAGCTCTGGAAGTGAATAAAATGGTCAAAGACAGAGTATAACTGCTGGCTAAACAGGGTTTGCAGTCCATGGAGGAGACCTAATCTTAATCTAGAACACCAACTAAATTCAAATTTCCTCCAAAGTTTAGCTCAAGCACCACATTCCGCATAAGGCTTTTCTTATCTTCCTCACTACTACTATTACCCCAAGCTGCCAGCTCCTTCCTTCAAAAAATTATCTTTATCTTAATAAAACACAGGTCTGAACAAATCATTCCCTTATTCTATAAACCCCAGTGGCTCCCTATTACCTCTAGGATCAAACATAAAATCCTTTGTTTGGATTTTAAACCCTGTATAACCTGGCACTTTTCTACTTTTCCATACCCTTCTCATACCTTACTCCTTCCTCCACATATTCTGCAATCCAATGACATTGCCTTCTTTGCTATTTGGCACACAATAATCCATCTCCTGACTCCCAGCATTTTCACAGCCCATCCCCCATGCCTTGAATGATCTCCCTTCCCAAATCCACATCCTGGCTTTCCTGGTTTCCTTCAAGCCTCAACTAAAGTCCCACCTCCTGCAAGAAATCTTTCCCTGTTCTCCTTAATCTTAGTGCCTTCACTCTGAGACTAGCCCCAATTTATTCTGTATATATCGTTTGTACCTAGTTGTTTGCATGTTGTATCTCATATTAGTCCCTTGAGGGTAGGGACTTCATTTTTTCCCTTTGCATCCCCAGAGCTCAGCACAGTGCCTAGCACATAGTAGGTACTCTAAAAAATGTTAGTTGGATTAAATGACTATACTGTCATTGGTCTGCCATTTCAGTTGTGTCTGACTCTTGGGGTTTTCCTAGCAAAGATACTGGAGTGGTTTGCCATTTCCTTTTCCACTGAATGACTATATAGTGTACGTATTCCTACATACTTAAAACATATCCTTCAACAATAGAATGTGAGCTCCTTGAGGGCAGAGATTCATTTTTATCTCTGTATCCCCAAGATCTAGCATCGTGTCTGGTACCTACGAGCTACTTAATAAAAGATGGTTGAGGATTGATTCACTTAGTAAAGTGTCTAAGTGGAGCTCTCTGACATTGTCTGGTCTGTGTTTCTAATTATTCAAGTCTAATTCAGGATATTCAATAAGCCAAGAAAGCTATTACAGACAGCAAGAGAGACTATCAAGATTATAAGGATAAAATGCATTTATCTCATTTTCAAGTGTGAGCTGTAATCACTGAGTACAGAAATAAGGCAGAAGCAATGGTGACTTTTATACTTACATCAGACATACTCTAATATGTCTTTACAACCAAAGTGAAACTATTAATTTTTCTTTATTTTCTAAGAAAAGAAACTCATGAGAAAGTCTCTGGCTATATACATATAGAACATTTCTAATGGTATTTACCTTTCACATCTTCCTAAACCTCTGCTAAGATCTCTTAATCACCCCCCTCCCAAAAACAACCACAACAACAATAACAAAAATAACAGGCAACCACCATGGTTAGTATTATACTGGTAATGCTTAATTACCTTTTGGTCAAAATCCACTGGAGAAAATGAGGCCTCCAACCTCATCAGCTTAGCATGTCCATTCTCCTGGCCTGAAGGGCTTTCCCTTTAAGACACCTCAACTCAGCAGCTAACTTATCATTACATTTTTTCATTCTTTCTTTGGTTCATTCAACAAAACCCCACGGGTGCCTAGTACACGCCCAACTGTGAACTCTTTCTTCTCTCAGTTGTGAAGAGGCAGTCTGAGGATAGAGCACAGTGTCTGGCACACAGTACATGGTGAATAAATACCGGCTGACTCACATCATAGGTGTCCTAAGACTTTGATCCTTGAATCAGATTCTCCCTCAACCTGGGTTTGTAAATATTGAAAACACCCTTTATAGGGTGGTTCTCTTAATTACCCCTGGAGCTCAAAGTGCTTTAGAAACTAATATCCCAATTCTACCCCTCTAGCCACAGCCAACCAGAAATCAATCAGTCAAGCTTTCCAAGGGGGGAGGGGCCGGAAGAAAACCCTCCCCTGACTTCACCTGTAATTGAAAGAACTAGATTTTCTCCTGTGGGTTTCTTCAATTCATGTCCTACCTCCCTTCAGGAAACAAACATGCATAGCCAATCGAGCTTACTACGGAAGTGTCATGACATGTTGAAAACATCTATACAAGTAAGGAAAAGAACCAATTCATATTTCTCTTTTATAGAAATGCAGCCTCGTTCAAAGCCTCTCAGAACACATCAGCGGGAGGTGCAACAACAGAGCTGTTCCTCACCCTGCTCCACAATTTTCAGCTATCACCATAAGTCACAAGGCCCAGGGTTGGAGGAAGGTGCATGTTCCACTTCATATACTACAGAGAGTTTCCACTGTGATGTTCCTAGGGCATTTAAACTACAGGGAACAGCTAGAGTGTCCAGGGCCTACACTGGTACTTCTGCATTCAGCCAGCTAATAGCAACATAGCTGGTGTAGCTTGAATCAGACCAGCCTATATGTAGTGAGAAGGGAGTATAATATGTGAATGAATGTCATAACTGCAGGCGATCGTCTGAGAAGATAGTCTGTACTAACAGACACTTTAAGAAGAGATTAAATGAGGACCCCCAATACTTCAACAATATTTCAGCTGTGCTCTTAACTTTCCAGACTTCAACCCCATGCCTCATCTGCAGTCTGAAGCCCTGAAACATCCCTCTGCTATGCCAGCCCCCTTCTCCTATTGGTGATGTCCCCCTGGGGCCCCTATTTTGGGGAGACCCCCAGGCTGGTCAACCTTCACTCCCTTCGACTTTCTAGACTTCAAGGCCATGCCATTGGCACTGATTACCTTCACTTTCCCTCTTTCTCCTTTCCAGCTCCTTCTCTGTGTGTTGTCTTTCCCCATTAGACTGTAAGTTCCTTAAGGGCAGGGACTTTGCACATCCTCAGTGCTTAGCACAGTATCTAGTACATAGTGAGGGTTTAATACATGCTTGTAGCCTGCCCACAGGTGGCTAATGTTGCACACACTGTCATGTGTTCACTGTCTACTTGGCTGGGATTAACTCTTTTTCTTTATAACATAAGGGTTTGTCTGTAGGGAGCGGCTGCATATTGGTAAATGACTGCAGTAGAAAAACAAAAGGCATCAATAAAACTGTTTAAAATGAGCCCCAAAATAATTAACAGGGTATCCCAGGTCCAAATTACATGGTAGGACATACCCATCTCCCTCAATGACAAACTGAAACACTGAAAGAGGAGAAAAGTTATACAGCAAGAGGTACAAAGGAAAAGGCCAAAGAACGCAGAGTTCATGCAGCGCCTGTTAGGCTGGAACCCGGCTCTTTGTTTTCCCTTTTCAGTCTTTATCATGGTTAATGAGGGTGTTCATGGATGTCTAGGTTGCCTCTAGTCAAGGCTCATGCTACTCCATCACCCACATACAACACAAATGTGAATTAGCTGGATAAGTGATGAAGTTGTTTCACAGCAAGGTGAGAACTGTATGTCTGAATTGTACTGGCTGAATTTCTTTTCATTTCCCCATCCCTAGGGAACGTCTGCCCAGTGACGGGCATCAGAATGTGACAGGCGTTGAATTACTCTGTCTTTCAATGTGGTCCTGCTTTCAAGAGGGATGCCTGCTTCTTTCTCAGACCCCATCAATTAGGTACTTAAGCAGTGAGAGAGGAGAGACAGCTAAAATAATCTTCAATGAAAACAGGAAACAACTGTCCCAATGGTTAGAATGCAAGTTATAAATTAAAAACAATCCATTGAGGAAAAAAATAAAATGCTTGCCTCCAACTGATAGTAAGTAGCTATTGTTTAGGTTCCACAGAAGAAAGGCGAGAGATCCCAAAAGCCCAAGGCCGGCCAAGGACACTTTGCCAAAGTGAAAGAATAGAGAAGTTCAAGGCCTTTATCAAGGCAAGTGAATGTGATTCAGTAGTAAATTTGTTTTATGTTCAATGGACGAGGAAAGCCAAAAAAAACTTCTAGAAAGGCAAATCCAACCACATGGCTGGTCACAACTTTCCATCTGCAGGAAGCTTCTCAGGAACACGGAGATCTTGCACTCAAACACATGTGACTTCACATAACTTATTTCTCCTCTATAGATCTGCTTCCTCATCTATAAAAATGAAGTGGCTGAACTAGATCACGTTCAAGGTCCTTAACTCTTGCAATTTATAAATCCAGCATTCATCCTTCCCTATTGATCACTGTGCCCAAGAAAAAGGGAAGAGAAAAAGTTTAGGTTAACCAAGCAAGGCCAGCAAGTTGGTACAGAATGTGTATGACATGCTGATCACGTTCACACAATGTCCCCCTTCAAGGGTATGTATGCACGTGGTCACAGGAATATTCCATCTAGGCGGTGTTCACCAAATGAAGCTGCTAAGTATTAAGACATCATAAATTAGCCTTAAATGCTACTATGATCAACCTTACTATGATGTAACCTTAAATATATCTAGCTTCTACCCAGAACATGCACCAGGCTCAACTAATGCAACAAATTAATAGGTGATCCAATTAGTACAATCATTTGTATGAGTTAAAATAATGTCACTGGCAGCTGGGGAATGTTTCCCCAAGGCATGTAATATATTCCTACATAAGGAATTTTCTCTTGTTATATGCATAAACCTCTATTTTGAGTCAAGAAAGCTTTAAATTGGTGTTTCCTAATTTCTGTCTATCATACTATACAAGACACAGAGGAGAAAATTATAATTGGGTTTTTTTTCCTTTAAGTTCCTTAGCATACAAAATATAGTGCTCCTCCTATTTTATGAAGCCTTGGAATTTTCAGTTCTTTCCAAGAGAAGGCCTAACAAAGTTATGACACCCCATCTTAGGCTCCATGGCTTTTCACACTGGCTTTCCTTCATGCCTGGAGTGCTCCCCTTCCTCCCCTCTACCTCCTAGCTTCCCTTAAGACTCAGATCAAATCCTATATTCTGCAAAAGGCCCTTTTCTATCCCTGTTCCAGCACTGTTAGTGACTTCCCTCTCCGATTACCTACTATTTATAAAATATATTCTATTTAATATACTAATAAATAACTATGTACACAGCTGTTTACACATTATCTCCTCAGTAGGTAAGATACTTTACAGTAGGGGTCATTTTTTTTTACCTTTCTTTGTATCCCCAGAGCATAACATAATGTCTGGTACATAGTAAGCACTTAATAAATGTCTACTAAGTCTTGTATATTGTTGCTTTGTACACAGATGGAGCTTAAAAAGCATCTGTTTGAACTGAAATCTTCTATAGAAAGTTCACCATTCCTAAGTGACTAATGTCACTTTGGAATTATAATGAGCCTCATCATTTGAGGAACATTCTCCTCACAAATCAAAAGCCCAGAAGCATTATTTTTTCTTTTGGTTTTGTTTTTTAGCATTTTTGCAGAACGGGTCTCCCTATCTCACCTAGGCTGCAAGTGTAACAAGCCACTGATAGACCTTATCCTAGAACTGATGATCTCAGAAGCTTTAGCCTGCTCCAGGTGGCCAACCTGAGGCAGTCTGTCCTTCCTGAAACAGTCTGCTGACCTTCGTTTCTTATTTCACAGAAACCGATTTAGGCTTTTTGTTAATTTGTTTTCAAATTACTGCTTCAAAGTGCAAAAGACTCCTTCAAAGTGTTTAAAGGGTTAGATGGACATGACTAGTCTTAAACAAGTGATGCTTTACCATCCTTAAACTTCAGCACAAACACTCAGTCTTTTTCCCACCATTGGAAAGATTGGCTCAAAGGTTATTGGGAAGAAAAAATTTGAAATGGCAAAGGAAAACAATGAAAATGAAAAATCATGCCAATTACAGAATGTTAGAACTGGAAAATTTCTCATTCACCTTCCATGTTTTGTAGATAAGGTCCAGAGATGTGAAACAACTACCTGAGGTGAAATAGTGAAACCTGAGTGATAGGGTCAGCACTGGAAACCAAGGCCCTAAACCTTAGTCCATCGCTCTCTGCACTATGCCATGGAAAAATGACCAAAAAATCATCAGTCTTTTTCCTCAAAAATACATTTACTAGAATGAAGTGCTATTCATTATTGCCATCCATGTCCCTAGGATATAAGCTCCTTTCTCTCATTTTTATTTTATTTTACTTTTTTGGCGAGGCAATCAGGGTTAAGTGACTTGCCCAGGTTCACACAGCTAGGAAGTGTCAAATGTCTGAGGCCGGATTTGAACTCAGGCTCTCCTGCCTCCAAGGCAGGTGCTCTATCCACTGCACCATCTAGCTGCCCCTCCTTTCCCCCATTTTATGGGGAATTATGGAAAGTAAAAGCAGAGACAAAGCAATTTTCCAGAGGAAACAAGTACTATAAGTCACTTTTGGATTTTCCTTCCTACTCCCCTGATTTTCTTTACCCTTACTCAGATTCTGTCTCCTAAAGAAAAGAGATATATGCTTTAAGGTCAGGTATAAGACATATCCCATCAAGGATCTACATTACATTTCCTATTAGCCTATAAGATTGGCATGCACTGTCTGCATAATAGAACGTCTAGCAAATTCACACTAGCTTTACCATGAAGTCACTTGCCAAATTTTGTGGAGTAGCAGGTATACAAATATATTCAATAAATACCCAATAAAATGAAATATAACCAATAATGTTAAATTTATCCAAATATACCCAAATTTTATACACATATTTAAGTATAAACACACATACATACATATATACATACACGCACACCAAATATACCCAATAAAATGAAATATCAAAAGAAGGACATCTGACTTTATTATACAGTGGATGTCACACTTAAGAAGTGAGTAAGCTATAACCTGAAAGCATAATAGGTACAATCCCTAAGGAAGTTTGCCAACTAAGCCCAGAAATATTCTTCCGGGCTTCAGTAAGATCAGGTTCATGAAACTGCAAATCACAAAGGTCATTTTGTCACCCACCTTTTATCAAGGTTTTAATAAAGAACCAAACTATAATACGAAGCAAATTAATGAAGAAAAAATAGTCATTCCCTGTGGGCCTGACATTTGAACAAACAAATGAGTCCAAGTGCAAAGTAGACTTGCTATGTGCCTGCGTCTTTCTGACACTGCCTTTAGAGAAGTACTAATCACTTCTCAAGGAAAGGGGACATTATCTAAAAAAATCCTTTTAAAAGACCCAAGGCAGTTTTTAGCCACTCTTCTTGCTAAAACTGGAAACCAAACACACCATTTCTATGCTCCCAGACTCTCTAGAGGAGCAAAAGTATCTCATTTAAGTTTACAGCTCCAACTAAATTCAAAGGGTATTCCTCTACATTGGGGGGAAAAAAGACAGAGAGAAGAATAAGGCCTGACTACTTTAGGAAAATAATTGTCACTCTAGCAGAAATGTGTACTTTTTTTTCACACTTTAATGGAACTATATTTATTTTGAAGTTCTAATTCTTGGTCAAAGCTTTGACATTTGTAGTTAAAAGAAAAAGAAATTTAGAACTTTCTAAAGCCCTACTTTGCATTCTGAAAACTCAAGGGATTAGAGTACCAAAAATAAATAAATAACTGGCTTATTTCTCACTGTCTATCCAATTGATTGTCAATATGACCTTTCAGTTTGGATCATGAAGCTACTTAGAGACATGGCACAGCCCATACAGTGCTGGCTCCAGATTCTGCCTTTGACACACACTTACTAGATGAATGACCCCAGGAAGGTCACAAGTTTTCTGCACCTCATTTTCTCTTCTGTAAAAGGCAGGCAATAATACCTCCAGTAATCACCTCACAAGGTCCTTATAAGGTTCAAATGGGGTAATATACATGAAGTACCTTGCAGACGTCAAAGAGCTCTATAAATTTTAGTTGTTGTTAATGTGTTACTATCTATAGTCAGGCTAAAGTGATGGTTCATAAACGTTCCAAACAGCACAGATCACAATTTTCTGTGCCTTCAAAAAAAAAAGAGAGAGAACTGGTTCCCACTGTAATGATACTCTATTTCAGGGGTTCCTAATCTATTTAAATTTTTTTGTATCATGGACCTCTTTGGCAAGCTGGTGAAACTTACAGACCTGTTCTCAGAAAATGCCTTTAAATGTATAAAGTAAAATCAAATTATGTAAGATTACAAAACAACACCAAGAAAAGATTGGTGGTTTCTATTGTTACTTTGAAAAAAAAATCATTGTACAAAATGAAACTAAAAACATTACCAGATAACCCTAGAATATATCAACAGACGCATGATAGAGGACCCGAAAGTCATTCTGTTTACTGAGAACATTCCAGAGAGGATGTAAACACACTGTAGAGTCCAGAATGGTTGAGGGTTGGAAAGTTAAATAATAGTCTTCCTTAGGAGAGAAAATAATGTGAGCTTGAGCAATAGCCTGAAAAAGGGGGGACAATCATCATCTTCAAGTCTACAAAGGCATTTATTAAAAAGAAGACAAGCAACCACCTATTTCCTATTTCTATTTAGGAAAGGATAAAAGGAAAATGGACTTAAATCTCAGTACAAACACTTAAGGCTGCACTCATCCAGGATAGGTGTGAGAACCAGATCCCAGTATGCTACACCTACCTAATCATTCTTCTTGTATCCTAACTATAAAATCCCAGAATTATGGAATTTGTGAGTTGGAAGGGACCTCAAAAGCAGAACACTCCCAATCCATACAAGAAAGGAACCCTATTGTAACCAAATGGTCATCCAGACAACCTGAAGGCATCCAAGGATAGGAAGTCCACCACCTCACCAGCTAGGGCCTTCTACTTTCAGGCAGCTCTGATTGTCAGAAAGCCATTTTCCTGACCTCAACGTGCAATTGACTCTTTGTAGCTTCCAGTTATTTGCTTCTTGTTTTGTTCTCTGGGACCAAACTAACAAGTCTAATAAGAACTCTCCAAACACTAAAAATGATTATTGTGTCCTCCCCTCAATCTCCTCTTCTCTGGGTTAAACATGTCCACTTGGCTCCCTCAGCCAATTCGCATCATCACATGAATGCTTTGGCTGGGACTGGGAAAGATTAGGCAGATGGGCCAAATCAACAGCTCCAGGACACCTATCCCTGCAAAGATGTAGCCCTGCCAGCTTTCAGATCCTTTTCAGAATCAGATCTTTACAGACAGGTAAGAATCACCATTTTGGTCCACTGTGGGGTAGGAAGATGGATTAAGTGATTTAGAGATTTAACAATCTCATTCCAATCTTTTTCTGGGGGAGGGCGGGGGGCAAGAGTAAAATTCTTTCTATTCTCAGAGGCCTAGTAATTTGCCATTGTCCTTTCAGACAGTCTTTACATAATAGTTTTATTTATGTCAGTTCAGACATGAACACCTGAATGTAAAGCTATAAATAGTGCTGGAAGAGAACTTGTTTCAATTATACCACATCAGCATTTTTGTATCACACTGAAAAACAGACCCCAGCCCTTGTTCTACACTGAGCCCTTGTGCAACTGCTTTGTAAATACAGTGAGAGAATAAGGGCATGAATTTTTGAAGTCCAGACTGGAAAATATTCCCCATCAAGTGAAGCCTTCTGTACTGAATGAGTAAAACAGAACTACTGGGATGGGTTCCCAGCGTGTTGTACTGTGCCTTCTGCAGCTAGAGCAGGGTCACTCAGTTGGTTTCCATCATGCGTAGATAGACCCTAAGTCACCCAGAAAATTGCACATGAACACAATGAAGGCATTTATGATATACTCTCTGCCCGTAGGTCAAACTCTTATGTTTACTTCAATATTTCAAGAATTAGTGATTTCATCAGCGTGGCTACTTCCTTCACTTATACAGAGCATAACCTTTGTGTAACATAGCAGATAGTCTTTGATTATTGCTGTACCCTAAAAATTCACCCCTTGCTGCCAAACTTATAAGAAATCTATCTGATTAGCTAAGCTGATATTTGATAATAGCCTATAAAAGGTCTGTACTTGAAGCCTTTTCTGCTTGGTAGAGCTCAACCTGTCCCAAATCAAACATATCTTTCCCCTATACCAATAAAGATTCTCCCATTTTAAATACACTATTTCTGTTTGTTGTACCATCATTCTTCCAGTTTCCAAGGCCAAAGATCATGGGGATAACTTTTATTCCTCCCTCTCCATCATCCCCGACAGTAAATCAGTCACCAATATCTTCTGCTTCATGTTCCTTCTCTTTTCCATTCCACTCCTATCATTCTAGTCCATCCCTTCATTATCTAACACCTAGATTAATGGAACAAGTATCTAGCTTTTCTAGGATTTCCTCTTCACTCCAAACCATTCTATATAGTGTTTCAAGATCAACTACTCTACAGCACCATTTTGATTTTGTCACCTCCATTAAAAACAACAACAACAACAACAACAACCCTATAATGTCCGAGTTACTATCTTATCCTATTAAATCCAAATTCCTCTTCTTGGCTTTCAAGACCCTCTACAATCTCCCTCTATCCATAATCTATTCTAGGGGCAGCTAGGCGGCACAGTGGATAGAGCACCAGCCCTGAAGTCAGGAGGACCTGAGTTCAAATTTGACCTCAGACCAAACACTTGACACTTACTAGCTGTGTAACCCTGGGCAAGTCACTTAACCCCAATTGCCTAAAAAATAAATAAATAAATAAATGAAGATTATCTATTCTAACTCTCCCTAACTAATATCCCAGTATTCCTAGTACCTCAACTCTACACTTTAGTAGACTTGTCCACTCATCCCTTTCCCCACCGCCACCCCGCTCCACACACACTGTTAGTTTCTACCTTTTTCTTTTTCTTTTCGGTTTTTTTTTTAGGCAATTGGGGTTAAGTGACTTGTCCAGGGTTACACAACTAGTAAGTGTCAGGTGTTTGGTCTGAGGCTGGATTTGAACTCAGGTCCTCCTGACTTCAGGGCTGGTGTTCTATGCACTGAGCAGTTTCTACCTTTTTCAAGACTCACGTCTTCCACCAGCCTTTCTCAGCTACTTCAAATCTACTGTCATTATCTGAAATCTGACTATATTTATGGAAAGTATAATAGTTGAGCTCCCAATTCTAATTCTTTTATGTGTTTATTCTTGTAATTTTTTAACATAAGACCCTTGAGGAGGAAAGACAATGTCTTACCTCTGGCGCCTATCACGGCACTGAGAACACAGTAGGCATTCTACAAATATTTGATTTAATTCCATTCAACAAGTATTTATTAAGCAGCTATTGGGTGCCAGGCACTGTGGATATAAATAAACAAAACAGTCGCTGTACGTAGGGACAATTCATTCTTTGAGAGGATAACAACACAGACAAATATGTTCATAATACTTGTGTGTGTTCACACATGCATATACACAAAGTAAGTATAAAGTAATGGAGGGTGGCGGAAGCACTAACAACTATGAGAATCAGGAAAGGCTTCTAGGAGGCACTTGAGCAGACCCATGAAAAGAAGCTAGCAATTCTAAAAGGCAGAGATGAGAAGGGAAAGCATTTCAGTATCTGGGGAACAGTTTGAGTAAAAAGGCACAAACACAGGAGATGGAATGTTACATATAACAACAAGTAGTCTGGTTAGGCAGAAATGTATAGCACATGATGGGGAGAAATGTAAGATCAGACTACACAGGAGCCAGACTGAGCAGGGCATTAGATGCTAAACAAAGGAGTTTGTAATTTCTACAAGAAGCAATAGGGAACCTCCACAGCTTTTTGAACAAGGGAATGGCGTGGTCATTCCTTAGCTTTAGCGACAGAAATTTGGCCACTATGTGGAAGCTGGAATGATTGACTGATAGGTCTGTGAGTGCTTTGACTTGGTCCCATGCTACAGATTTCTGAGGAAAGGACAACCAAGCATAAGGGGGGAAATCAGGTTACCAAAAGTAATTAACACTGCTCTTGGAGAATTATGTGGTTTTGGTTCTACTCAGAATTTAAGTAGTAGGCCCAGCTGGGTTCAACAGAAAGTGCACAGAACTTGGAGTCACAGGGCATGAGCTAATGGCTTTGATACTTATTACCTGTCTGACATGGTCGAGTCGTTTAAATCGGGGGCTTCAGTTTCCTCCCCTATAAAACAGTGAGGGGATTGGTTGGAGTAGATTACCTCTAAGGGCAGTTTTCAGCTCTCCATCTATGGTCCTAGTAAAATGAGAACCTGATTTTCTTGAACTCTGCTGAATTTATTTCAGAAACTAAAGTAAAGTGGTACCGAGGAAGCTCATCTATGTTTAATCAAAGTTATACACTTTAACTCAAGTATTTGGATTAGATATTTGATCTCCTCTATTTGCAAAGTTCACAATCTTCGCAGGAAAATTCTTTGAAGCATTCCCAATTACATTAATTTATTGGAAAGGTTGGTCAGAGAATTGCTTCAGAAATTCTGCCAAACAACTTTTTATTGTTTTAGTTAGAGTGTCTCAAGAACTATGTCACTGTTCAGTAATGTTTTGGTTAAAAACCCTTGTGCCTCTAGCTAGACTCTGATAAGGATTGCTTTACCTACACAATCATACTAGAAGAAATGAGAACACAGGCTATAGACATTGCCAGAAAACTAAAAGAACAAAATTACTGACTGGCTTAGAATATTTTTCTCCATTTTAATTGCTGGTTTCAGATATTACTAGACAACTTGCCAATTTATACATTTCTTAAATCTTTTAATTTGACCTGAAATATATACAATATTTTTATAGCCTAATAACAGTTCTAAGATTCAGTGATCTCATACAAACATTTTTAAACTGACAAGTGGTGAAGGAAACAATTTCATTAGGCTTTTTAAAATATAAGTTCTTATATTTTAAAACATGGCAGATATCAATTAATAAATTTTCACTGTGTTCTAACTGGCATGAATGAATAATAATTTATTAAGCACTTACTATGTGCCAGGTACTGTGCTAAGCAAAGGAGATACAATTCAAAAAGCAAAAAATAGCTTTTTGAGCTTATATTCTAATTGGGAAAAAGACAGCACATAAAGAGGAGTGAATGAGAGTGGCGAGGGAGAGATGGTCTCAGAAGGCACCAAGAGGGTGAATGGAGTCATAAGGAAGGGTGGAGCATAAAAGCATGCAGGAAAACAGCTGCAGTGCTTTCAAAAGAGAGATTCCCATCTTCTTAAATCTGGCCAATACCAATAAATCAAAAGCTGCATCCTGATATTTTGGATGTGATTGAGAACTTTTATTTTTTAAAAACAGTTTTCAAAACAAGTTAAATACTAGACAAAAGCTAGATACTTTAGAAGAACACGTAAAAAATTTATCACCACTTATAGCTAATGACAGTAGAGTAAAACTATTAAATGACTTGAAATTAAATGATTAGTAACTGAACGTAAGAATCATAGGGTTGATAAAACAGTAGTGTCAAACTCAAGTAGAAATGGATCCCTGATCCATTTCTGCACGTATGACTTAGGAAACCACAAACTAACATTATCTATGTTATATTGTATTTTTAATTTGTTAAACATTTCCCAATTACATTTTAATGTGGCTCAGGCCACATGCTGGAGTTCTGCAGGCCTTTGTGGCTTCTTGTGGCTGAGACAGCAATCTACCTAATCCAGAGGTGTCAAACTCATCCACACAAATGAGATTCAAGTAAAATTGGGAAATATTGGATAAAGTAAATAAAAATACAATAAACCATAGATAACATTACATTTTAAAATGAAGTCAATGTGTTCACAAGGATCTTTGTGTACAGATTAATGGCATTTGAGTTTGACCCCATGGATCTAGTCCAACTCCTTGATTTCACAGATGAGAAATTGAGACCCAGAGTTAAAGGACTTGCAAAATGTTACAGAAGACGGGCTGAAAATCATGGCTTCAGATTTCCCATCCAGTGCTATTTCCAATATAATGAGATGCCTCCTTTCACAGTTTATATTTTTCTTACTTTCTTTATGAACTTCATACCTGACTATGAACATGCCAACATAAAAACCACAAGAAAGAAATCACACAACAAACTGATAGTATTTTATTCATTACCTCACTGTCTGTCAATGAAGCTCGACATTTTGATTACTGAGAGCACACTCTGTAAATTTCTGTAATTAAAGAGGGAGAAAGCATGTAATGAGGAGGCTCTGGTTAATCTAAGCTTTTATTCTCATATATCCCGTAAAAATTTATAAAGAATAAGAAAGGTTGCCTTCAAATGGACTGGTGATGCTTTCAAGGAATGTAAGCAGTTTGATTTGGGCATTTTTTGATGTGTTTGTTATGGCAAAACAAAGTATCAGGTTTTTTTTAAATGGATGAATGTTAATAAAATGTTTTTTTTTAATTTCTCCAAATTCCCAAGGGTCCTTGCTGTTGTTTAGTCATTTCAGTTATGTCCGATTCTTTATGACCCTCCATTTGGGGTTTTCTTGGAAAAGGTACTGGATTGGCTTGCCATTTCCTTCTCTAACTCATTTTAGAGATGAAGAAAGTGAGGCAAACAGTTTTAAGTGACTTGCCCAGGGTCACATAGCTATTAAGTGTCTAGTAAGTGTCATAGCTAGTAAGTGACTTGCCCAGTGTCACATAGCTAGTAAGTGGATTTGAACTCAGGTCCTTCTGACTCCAGAGCCAGCACTTTATACATTGTGTCACCTAGCCATCCCCCAAAAGTCCTAGTCTTACCCTATTTCGCACTATTTTTTTTTCCTTGAACTTCTTTTGTAGTAATTGAAATATCCAAATAGGAGAAACGCCCTAACAGAAGAAAGGTCAAATGCATGAGGCTGCATTTTTATTTCCTTAATATCTAGAACTCCATGGTCAACTATCTTATGAAGGAATGATTCATTTCCACTTGACTATTATAACCTCTCCCAGGTAATTAAGGCTTAGAGAGCCACTAGATAGTACTGACAACCTAACACTGTGTAAATGACTGTAAATAATACTGACTGACTTTCATTAACAGCTATCAGCAAGCTGTGTTGAACATGAAAATGCAATGAAAATATACAGTGTAGTCCTTTCCCAATCCCTCTTAATTCCTGCGTCTTCCCTCTGTTGATTTCCTATTTATCCTGTATGTAGCTTGTTCGTACATAGTTGTTTGCATGTTATCTCCCTGATTAGACTGTAAGTTCCTCAAGGGCAGAGCTTATCTTTTGCCTGTCTTTGTACCCCTAGTGCTTAGCACAGTACTTACACACTGTAGGCACTTAATAAATGTTTCCTGACAGGTGAATATCAGTTATTATTGTTAGAATGCACCTGGTTTAAAATTGTACTTTCACATTATATACAAAAACAAAAGAATGAAAAACAGATAGTAGGGTGGTCAAAATGTTGGCTGGCTTTGGAATCATACCACAACTACTTACTTATCTTTTGGGGCAGGGGAAGGATTTCAGGAACATTGTTGAATGACAGAGGCAGATCACAAAATTAAGCGGATCTCTTGGTGAACGTCAGAAAGAGAAATTAAAAGTTGGTGGATTAGAAATAAAATAGCATGACAGTTTTTTTCCTTAATCTTGTTGACATTATAATTAAGGCAAGTTTGAGGAAATAATTAAGGCAAGTCACAGCAAATTCTGAAAAACAAAAATATTTGCCATTCATGAGGAGGTTACCATGATAAATGCCTATTTAGGTAAGATTCAAACAGCTAGGAAGCTGAAATAGCAGAGGGATTTTTTTTTTCTGCAATGGACTTTAAAAGGAAAGATAAATAATAAGTAAACAAGATAGTATGCTAGGTTTATCCAGTTTTCTTCCTTTTTCCCCCCTAAGTTGAGGGTATGTCCTGGGTTCTAGTCTAAGCTCTGACACCAAGAAAGTATATAGCTCTGGGCAAGCTATTTAATGGCTTGGCTTATTCAATTTCTGCTTCTGTAAAATAGAACTCAATCTGAGGAAAGTATTTTGTGAAGTGCCATGTATGTATGAATGCATTATTAATACTCATAAATATGATACTGGAGTACTAGAGGATCATGAAATGCCATCTAATTTATCCTAAAAGAAGATCAGAGATATAGTCTTAGAATTTTTGAGGTAGCAGGGAACCTAGAGATTATTTAATTAAATCTACTCTCACTTTACAAATTAAGAAACCTGTGCTTAGAGATAAGAGAGTTGTTTAAGGTGACACAGTCAGTGGAGGAACTATGACCAAATGCCAGATTTCCTCAATTCCGGTTCACAGTTCTTTTTCCTCTATGTTTTTATTCCCTGTAGGCTTAGTTCTGAGAGCTGAACAAGTCGTGGCATATGATTGTGATGGTGTACTATTGTGCTAAAAGAAATGAGGAGACGGGTGGTTTCAGAAAAAAAACATGGTAAGACGTGTATGAACTAAGAAAAACCAGGAGATCATACACAGTCATAGCAATGATCATCAAACCTGAAAGAAATGGCTACTGTGATCAGTGATCCAAGACAATCCAAAGGGCTCACGATGAAAAAATGCTATCCACCTCCAGAGAGAGAACTGAGGAACTCCGTATGTAAATTTAAGTATAATTTTCTCACTTTTTTGCTTTTTTCTGTGATAAGCCTAATATGGAAATATTATATGGAAATATGGATATTTCTAAAGCTTTCTGCAAACCTTAAAGTACCACATAAATGCTACCTATTATTACTATTGTTATTGCTAAATAAAAAAATCAATGAAATTGACTTTAACTAGAAAGTCATAAAAAAAGTATATTCAGTAAACTTAACTAATGTAGACAAATCTGCGTTTCTAAATGTAATTGAACAGTACTGTAAGTCAGCTTGGGCTCCTAAAAAGTGAGATGTTTATTTCTGATTTTTTCTTTTAAGAGTTTTTTCTCAGGTAATAAAATGTTTTTTAAAGAGAACTTTTTCTAAGATCCTGTATCCCCATCTCAAGTGTCTAAACACCACTACTGTTTCAATGTAGCTTTCCATTTCAAATTTTTCTTACCTTCCCTCCTATTTCCTTTGATCCACAAAGGATAGTTTGAGAAAGCAAATATTTTGAATCTTAACACAGCCACAAAGCAAAGTACATTTGTAATTCCAGAGAACACCAAAGGAGTCTTACCTAGAAATCACAAGAGTAAACACATCCCTTCAGTAGCCTTCCCCCAAGCACCGAGACTAAAAATGACATCCCCAGGGCTGCTACACTGAACTGCAGCCAAGTTCAAGAGCTTAATTACAATTCTATATCTTTTCTACTTAACACAGCAATACTTTGGATTCTTTTAGAGCAATCAATATTTACTTGCTTCAAGGGTTAACACATACCCTGACTCTTACTAGAGGAGGGAAATGCCACCGGAATTCTGAGAAAATAGTTACTGAACATCACTGAGCCGATGAATATGTAATCTGATTTGTTGTTGTTGTTCAGTCCTATCTGACTCTTCATAACCCCATTTGGGGTTTTCTTGGCAAAGAAACTGGATTGGTTTGCCATTTCCTTCTCCACCTCATTTTACAAATGAGGAAACTGCGTTAGACAGGGTTAAGTGACTTGCCCAGGGTCACACAGCTAGTATCTGAGGCCATATTTGAACTCAGGTCTTTCTTCATCCACTGTGCCACCTAGCTATCCTGTAACCTAATTATGTGATTAGATAGTAAAGGAATAATACAGGAAATGTGTGACTAGAGACTATGTGTGGAAGCAGTCTCATTACTGCATAACCATGTTTTATATATTGTTCTATGCCATTAAAAATCCAGAGCTTCTAAAAAGAAGTGGCTTTAGTAACTTCATCTCTGAAACTCCACCAACTGACTTATCTTGTACCATTTTGATTATTAGCAAAGCACTTTTACTTCTGCTACTTTGCACTATTTTCAAACTAATCCTATGAGGTAAGTAAAAACACATGCTTTATGGACAATCATGTGAAGATTCTGAATTTATAGACTAGAAATCAGAAGCTAGTCTTCCCCTCCCCCCAACTTCCCAATCTTGTCTAACCCCTACACACCAGTCTTATCACATTTCCATCGTCAAAGGAAAGAAACTCTTTCCTCAAGGCTAATAGAGAGGATAGAAAATATTTTTTGCTAGAACTTTTCAATTGATGAAATGTCATAATCTGAAGAAAAAGAGTTAGCTTACTCTTTTCCCCAGAAGATCAAAAGGACTGGATTAAATTCCCTAAACAACAATGGCCTCTTTCTTATGGACTACCTTATTAACTTGTCATCCATTTTAAAAAATTTCATAATTTTTTATTTCCCACTGTACAAATCTATAACTTGTGAATTGTTATTATATATTACACATAAATAAAGATGAAATCTTAAGCTGTGTGACACATGTGAAATGGAGCAACACCAAGCAGGTACAAAGTCACATAAAGACCTTTACTTAAAATATAAATTGAAGAGGATCTTTTTGACTTGAATTATGTAAATAATCACCTCCGTTTTCGACTTTACATATAAAGCCTTCTTCACTGCTCTAGCCAATAATTATCTTTCCTTTCTCCAAATTTCTCTGGCACTCATTCAGCACAACACAGTTCAGTGTTCGTTTTCCTGTTTCATCTGTGTATGTCTTGTTTGTCTCCCTCACTAGATTGTATAGGTTGTATGCTCCTTGAGGGTCAAGAGTCAAGTTCTCTATTTGGATTTGCTATTCTCCATAGCCCCTAGGAGGCAGCTGGAATCCAGACCTGGAATTAGGAAGACTCATCTTCCTGAATTCAAATCCAGCCTCAGACACTTACTAGTCATGTGACCATGGGCAAGTCACTTAATCCTATTTGCCTCCTGTTCCTCATCTGTAAAATGAGCTGGAGAAGGAAATGGCAAACCATTCCAGTATCTTTTCCAAGAAAACCCCAAATGGGGTCACAAAGAGACTGAACAACAACAAAAACAGCATCTAGCAGAATGTTGGGAACATATGAGATACAAATACTTGGTCTAGATATGAACCAAGCTGAAAATAATACATCCTTTGGAATCTCTTCTCAGATCTCCTTTTCAAGATGTTTCTAAGACACATAATGCCAAGTAACAATAAGAATTTAGATTCACAAAAGGACCTATATGTACACAAATATTTGTAGCAGATCTTTTCTGGGGATAAATAATTAGAAATTAAGGGGATACACATCAATTGGGGGATGGCTGAATAAGTTGTGGTATGTAATTATGATGGAATACTACTCTACTGTACTATAAGAAATGATGAGCAGGATGCTCTCAGAAAAACCTAGAAAGACTTACATGGGTTGATGCAAAGTGAAATGTACTGGGTACAAAGTAACAGCAACACTGTAAGCTGTGAATGACTTAGCTATTCTCAGCAATACATGCATCCATAACAACTCTGAAGGACTTAGGATGAAAAATGCCATCCATCCCCAGAGAAAGAACTGATGGTGTCTGAATACAGATTGAAGCAACTCTTGGGTTTGTTTTTTTCACTTTCTTTATTTTTCTTGATTTTTTTGTCTATGTTTTCTTTCACAACATGGCTATTATGGATATGTTTTGCATGACTACACATAAATAACCTATATGTAATTGCTTGCCTTCTCAATGAGGGGGGCATGGTGAGGGAGAAAGGGAGAGAATTTGGAACTCAAAAGTTTTAAAAACAAATGTTAAAAAAAAATAAGAACTTAGATTTACAGTTGAAAAAATCTTGGCAATAATCCAGTCCCAATCCCCTATTTGATAATATATCCAGTTGTTATCTGTCTACTACTTCCCACCCACCGCAGTGGAATGTAAGTTCCCTGAGGGCAGACACTGTGTTATTTTATTCTTTGTGTCCATAGTACAGAGCAAAGTGCCTTACATTCTGCCTCTTAATACATGTTAAACTGAATCTCTGAACTGAATTTTAACAGATAAGGAAACTATCACCAAGAGAGGAGAAGTGATCTGTCCAGCAGGGGTGGGAACCTGCAGCCTAGAGGCCACATGTGACCTTCTTGGTCCTTGGGTGTGGCCTTTTGACTACTAAGTCCAAGTTTTACACAACAAATCCTTTTTTTAAATTAATTTATTTTGATTTATCAACAATCACTTCCATAAGCTTTTGAGTTTTAAATTTTCCTTCCACTCCCTTCCCACCTCCCTCCCCAATTTGATATAGGCTATGCATATACATTCCTATTAAACATATTTTCACATAACAAATCCTTTTATTAAGAGGATTCATTCTGTGAAGTTTGGATTCAGTCAAAGGGCTACAGTTAAGAACCTAGAGGGCCACATGTGGTCTCGGGGAGGCAGATTCCTCACCCCTGGAAGTCACAAAGATAGTAAAACTGGGATTCAAATCCAGGTATTCTAATTCCAAATCCAGTGCTCCTTTACATCGTAATGCCTCTTAGGAGGTAAGTGAATGGAGAAAAGACAGAAAACACAAAGCTACAGCTAACCTAAATTTAGAATGTAGCTTCAGATCATTGAAACAGCACGCTGGGGTATAATGTATTACAACCCCTTCTTTACACAGAAGGAGACAATGACTGAACAAAGGCAGATGAAAAAGAAGAGACAAAGGGTCAAATTTTTATTTCTAGTTGAACCCTGTGTATCTTTTCCTTTGATGTTAATAGGAATTCCACATAAAGGAAAGGAGCTAAGAAAGGGTTCAGAGTCTAGGAAGGTATGAGAAACAATCAAATGTAAAAACCTAAATCCAATTAGTTTTGAGTTCTCCAGAGAACAGAAGAGAGGAAAGAAAAGAAGGAACAGGAAAAGGAGGATAAGAGAAAACAAACTTGCAGAGTTAGGTTCATTTAGTCAAAGACACAGGGAAAACTCAACTATTTTTCACTATGCCACAAAAGCCAGATAAATGGTGATGACTTCCTGGAACATTGTGAAATGACATCGCCTAGGGCCAAACTTGCTTTTGTTCAAATGAAAATAAACTTTGTGATGCTATTGTGTGTCATTTTTATAATTAGCCTCTTCATTCACTTTTGGCAACTACTGCCTTGAGCATTAGGATAAAGTCTAGCACCCAGCCAAGAATATTGGCACTGAGCTTGGAGTTTCATTCTAAAAGACTGTCAGAATGGATACTTCAAAAGAAATGACTCGCATGCACGGACTGGGTCATGCTAATACTTCTTCACTGTATTATAATCCTTTTCATCTGGGTCTTTTTAAAGCAAGCTTATTACTTCCTTTCATGAAATGCTAAGCTGAGTAAACAGCTATAGCCAATGAAATATGCAGTTTGACAGAATGGGTTCATACCTTCATCACTAAAACCCAATAAATTAAGGCAATTTCTAAAAATATGAAAATATGCCACCAAAAATGCATGTATGCAAGCATCAGTCTTCACAATTTAAAAACCCTTCAAAGTTCTCTTTAAAACACAGTTTCATCTGAGACTTTGAAGTCTACCATTCAAAAGTGTGCTATTTCCCCTATCAAATATTCTTTTATCTCAAAAACTCTAAACATTTTATTGCTGTTTTAAAATTCAGGGCAAACTCAACATTTACCAGTTTTTTTCTTGATGAGAGAAGGAATAATGGTCAATTTCATTCAGTGGAGAGTAATGCAGAAAGTAAAATTAAATAATCTCTCTCCTACTCCATAAGACAGACTTTGCATGACATTAGCCAAGTCCTAATAAACAACACCTTGGAAGAGAACCATACAATGAGTTGCTAAGAAAATTCTGCCTATTGTGGCCATGGATAAACCAGTTAGCTTTTAGACCTAGATCATGTGAGAAGATAAGCTATTACTGATTTCAAATTATGGCATTATGGAATAGCAACTATGTTTTCTAAGCAAAGTCAAAGTGTACAATACACACAAATCTGCATTTCTACTAACATATGCATCAGGATCCATAGAAAATATACAAGGACATGATTCAGATTTGTAGGAATAAGAGCCATTCCCCAATTGATAAATAGTCAATTGATATGAATAGGCCGTTTTCTGAGAAAGATATCCAAGCTATCAATAGCCACATGCAAAAATGCTCCAAATCACTAATAATTGAAGAAATATAAATTAAAGCAACTCTTGAGGTTCCACCTTACGCCCATCAGATTGTCAAAATTGAAGAAAATGCGAAAATGACAAATGTTGAAAAGGCTGTGAGAAAACAGGTATATTAATAATCAAGCGACCATGAGCTTAAAAATATTTCCTTCTCTAAGTTGGCCACTTAGTAGTTACAATGTTACATGCTCCATCATATGCTCCCATTAAGAAAACAGTCACCCTTCCACTAGTAGACAGAATAAGATAGACTAATGCCTTGAAACAGTTACATTCATTTTAGATACAGATTATTAACTTACCTGCAGATTATAAAAAAACCCTGCAAGTAGATTCTATTTCTATGGCTCTCACCTTCTCTAACACTGACATATTTAAACAGTCCAACTACAGGCAAATGTGGCAAGAACAGTAATCACTAGATGTAATTCTTTCATATCATGATTACCCTTCCCTTGACATCCTTCACGTATAAAGCTGAGTCAATTCAATTTAAGTTTTTATTAGGTGCCTAATAGGGTTCAGCATTGTGACAGGTGCTAGGAATACAAAGACAAAAAACAAAGGCTACAAGTAGCATACATTTGGGGGGGGGAAGGAAATAAACAGTACATAAGTAAATATAATTATGTACAGAAAACAAATAACAAGTCATTTATCAACACTTGGGGGGGATCAGGAAAGGTCTCTTTTAGAAGACAGTATTTGTGGTAAGCCTAGAATGGAGCTAGGGGTTCCAACAGTAAGAAGAGAAAGGAGAGCATTTTATGCAAGGAGAACAAAGGCCCAGGGACAAGACAAGGAATGTCATGTGCAAGGAACAGAGTATAGGCCTGTTCAGCCATAATGTAGTGTGGCCTCAAAGTTACTATATACACATGAAAACTGTAGCCTCACGTGGACACTGAATAGTTTTAGAGTTTAGTAGAAATCTAGTTTGGACAACTAAAGTGGCACAGTAGATACAACTCAGGGCTTAGATTCAGGAAGACCTAAATTCAAACAGATCTCAGACACTTACTAGCTATGTGACCCTGGGTAAGTCACTTTAACCTGTTTGCTTCAGTTTCCTCATCTGTAAAATGAGCTGGAGAAGGAAATGGCAAACCACTCCAGAATCTTTGCCAAGAAAACCTCAAATGGGGTCACAAAGAGTCAGACAGGACTGAGAAACGACTGAACTTCTCCTTTTGCAGAACACAGAGTTATTATATGCCTTGGGTTGTACTAACTGTCATTAGCAACAACAGATATACACCGAAGACATGAGCCTTGCCCTTATGGGGTTTATCATTGTTCCTATCCTTAAACTGTATCACTATTATGCCCTTTCCAAGAAAACTGAAGGGAAAAAAAACTGTCTTAAAAAAAAAGTTAAGATTCACAGCAGCAAGTCACAGGAGTAATAACATTCATATTATCCAATGTCTGCCTTAAGGACTGCCTGTGGGTTCCAAACAGATCAAAAACTGGCATGCCAAAACACTACACAAAAGATCCTGGTAAAGTAACCCCAGGAGGAAATCTATATATTCAGTTTTCTAATTCTAGGAGTGAGGAAAGTTCCTGGAAACCATGAGAATCTTGAAATAAACAATTCTTTTGAAAAATTTATTTGAATTCTAACCCAGTGGCAGAAGTGCTACTGCATAAAGCCACTTCCTAGGAATGACTTTATAATGTGCTCCTGGAGCCAGATTATTAAAGTGAATTGCATTAAGGCAAAAAAAAAAAAAGGACAGGCCTGACACATGCAGGTACCTTTATACAAATTACAGCAGAAACCATCAAATGAGCCAATGAAGAGACAAGAATATAAAACAAATATTTATTGAGTACCTACTACGTTCAAGGCAGGTGCTAGAGGCAGAGGACATGCTGATAAAAATGAAAAACAGTCCCTGTCTTTAAGGGGCTTATGTTCAAGTGGGAGATATAACAGTCCTTTATCAACAATAGTATCCTGGGTATTAAGTCAGGAAGAACTAGGTTCAAATCTTTCCTTTGATATTTACTAGCTCTGAGAGTCATGTCTCTCAAACTGGGTTTTCTCTGTAGAATTAAAATAATGTTACCTATAACATCCCATTGTATTTTTATAATACCCAAATAAGATAATAAATGTAAAACACTTCTAAAATTTTTAAGCACTATGTAAATATCAGCTAGTAATCATCATTATAAGTTAATACAAGAAACTTTTAGAAAGGAGAAACTGATGAGATTGAGAAAGACTTATAGGAGGAGGTGGTGCCTCAACTGAACCTTGAAAGATACTGAAGATTCTAAGAGGGGGAAGTGATGAGGGAGTATATCCTAAGCATAAAAAACAGGTAGGGCAAATTCCTAGAGATGGAACGTTGTATAGAAGAAATGGCAACTAGGTCAGTTTAGCTAAAATAAAGAAGCAGGGTATAGGTCTTTTTAGGCAGCATCATATGAGCAGAGCAGCAAAATGCAACGCAGTGAAACAAGTGGATCACTTGCACTTAGAACCATTTGGCATCTCAGGATTCCAAGGCTTGACTCAGGTTTAAGACCTACCACTTCAATCAAGTTTCTCCTATCAGAAAGTGATAACTCCTTCCTCCCAAATAATTCTCGTAATGTATTACCTATTTGTAACTTACGATTTTCATTCTTCTACTGTTTTATAGTTAACTTAAAATTCCTCAAGGTCAAGCTCATACTTCTTTGCTAGGTACTGTGAAGTATATGCATAGGCACAGGTGTGTAGATAGATATAGACAGACACATATCTATGTATGTGTTTGTGTGTATACATATATATGCATATACACACTTTTTTTTTTTACATTCAGTAATGTGCACTCAACAAGCGTCTGTTGAAGGAACAAATAAATTCCTACTAAATATACTGAGCACAAAATTTCAATGACATTAACTCAGAAGACAGAAACAGGGCTAAGACTTTATCAACATCTCATGCCAAACAAACCAGAAAACTGCTTGGAGGGGAGATTTTTTTTCCTTTATGAAAGTCTTCTCTAGTACGTTACTCACTTGTTTCACCGCATTACAACACAGCCTACCAATCTGGCAAGACTACAAAACCACTGATTTTTTTGGCCCTTCCAGTTTCCCTCCTTCTCCCCTTCTCCAAACTCACTGGTCTTCCTGTAAGCGACAATGAAACATGACCTTCATTTCACTGTCACTGAACTACCAATCTAACACAAAGTTTCATTTCAAAACAATAACATACTATGCACATCTAACAACAGGCAGCCCGATGTGGTGAATGAGGTGGTTTTTTAGATGCATCTTAGGGCTATTCTTGCTACTCTTTAGGTAATACTTTTATCCCATACTTTAATACTTTAAATCCAATTTGATACTAGACATATAAGAACCTGGTACTTACTTACTTATATAGTAGGTAAACTTGGTGAACAGAAAGAAACATAAGACTGAATCCTTGCCCACAAAAGGTTTGTAGTCGCTATACGATGATATTAAGGCACAGGCACACACAAGAAGAGATAAAACATATGAAAGTATAATGGGACTAATCGAAAACTACATAAAACCAGTCCCATCTTTACAATCACTGTTCATACTTAGGCTATAAATTATAGGTACCATCACTGTGATATAATGTATGGTGATTATGATACAAACAATATGACACAGGAGATACAGAGGGAGAGATCACTTTGGGCTACCACGATCTGGGAATGTCTCTGCTGTCCATAAGAAGGGATTTGAACTGGGCCATGAAGAATAGCTATCAGCTGAATCAGCAGAAAGGAAGAGATTTGGCACTCCAAGCAAAAGATGCTAACAAAAGAGCTGGCAGAGGGATACCTTGTATTCATTTTGTGTCTATGCTCTACATAGTAACATATGCACGTTATTTTTCTCATTAGAATACAAGCTCCTTGAAGGCAAGGACTTTTTTCCCTTTGCCTTTATGTTCTGAGAGTTAAATACTAGTTGGCTGATTGATTAGACATATACTAGAGACAATAAAGAGACCAATTTGGCTGAAGTAGAGGTTCATATGAGGAATTAGTAGAAGATAAGACTGAAAAGGTAAAATGATAACCACAGCGAATCTCTGAAAATGATGGTGACCCAAAGATTTCTAAAATATACAGAATATTAGAGCTATAATATTATTTCCAAAGTCTAATCCATTACCTTCATATAAAGGATGAGAAAAAAAGGCCTAGAGAAGTAAAGGAATCAACTTAGTGGCCAACTCCCTCAGGTCTCCTGACTCTTCTAAACCTATATTGTTTCAACTATTCTCTTGCTGACTAGAACCCACAGATTCCTGTGTCCAAATGCAGTACTAGGGGAGGAAGAGAAAAAGAGCTAATGGAATTGAGACACTCATTTATTCAACAAACATTTATTAGGCATCTATTGTATACAGAGCACTAAATTAAGCACTAGAAATAAGTCTAGAGGGAAATAACAACAATTATTTCCAGTTGTGGTGGTGATGACCAGCAAATGACCTTCAAAGGAAGAAGAGGTGGCAATGTGATGCATAAAGGAAAGGGGTATGTTAAGTATTGGCCCTCTCAAATTGTTCCTGAAATTACATTGAATCCCAGCCAAGCACCGAAAAGACATATATCCCCTATTCATTCTCTTAGTATATATAGTCCTCATAGTTGGGTTCCTCAACTTGTACTCAAAATCCTGACCTAACTACTATACAGCTTAACAAAAACCTAGAGAAATAAATACTTAAGCATGTCCAGTAGGTTGACTTTCAATAGTAATATAAGTAGATGCAATAGGAAGACAATGAGCAATGGAGAATGAGTCTGGATGTTAGTATTTCCCAATAGTGAGGGTTAGTTGGGTTTGGAAGTCTGTCAATAGAAGTGGTGGAAACCTCATTGCTTGGATCATTTAGAAAAGGAGCATTAGGAACGATCTTGTGGCAATTTTTTTCTTTTATGATATGTTTGTTCACTCAAAGAGTGAATTCAAGTAATTTAAGAAGAGGATCAAAGATAAGGGGCTACATCTAATTCAACAAAGGTATAAGAAAATATAAATAGAATTTCTTTTCTAGAGTCATCTTTTAAAATTATCCACCTTCTACAATTACCAATGAAAAAAAGATAGGAAAAAGCAGCCTAAGAAATTGTGGTATCAAGGGCAAGTAGGTGGCGCAAATTGATAGAGCACTGGCCCTAAAGTCAGGAGGACCTGAGTTCACATCCAGCCTCAGATCAAACACTTGACACTTACTAGCTGTGTGACCCTGGGCAAGTCACTTGACCCCAATTGCCTTTAAAAAAAAATTGTGATATCATTCTGGGAATGATAAAAACTACAGGTTATTTAATGATAATTAATTAACTCATTTTAAATATGGATTAGAGCAAGATAATAATAATGGTTAATATTTATGAAACCACTTTTCATATTATATATATAATATACATATATATATGTATATATATGTATACACACATTATTTCATTTGATCCTCAAAGCAATAATGTGTAGTAGGCATGAAAAGTTGAATGATTTGTCTAGAATCACCCAGCTCCTAGCAAGTATCTGAGGCAGCTTTCAAATTCAGGTCTTCCTGACTATCTATCTAGATGCTACCTAAACACAAACCAAAGTAAAAGAAAAAAAACCCAGATATTTTTTCCTACTTTTAAAGGTGGAGAAAACAACTAGGTGATGAGTACTACTTTTTTTTAGTCCTCCCAACCAAAATAAAGTCTGTCCAAAAAGAATTATAAGACTCAGAAAATTAAATGTGTATATAAAAATGTATAAGGGCAGCGAGATGGATAGAGCGACAGGCCTAGAGTCAGGAAGACTCATCTTCCTGAGTTCAAATCCAACCTCACACTTACTATCTGTATGACCTTGGGCAAATCATTTAACCCTGTTTGCCTGAGTTTCCTCAGCTGGAGAAGGAAATGGCAAACGATCTCTGCCAAACCAGTATCTCTGCCACAAACAAACAAACAAACAAAAATGGGGTGATAACGAGTCAGACATGACTGAAAAATGACTGAAGAACAATAGAATATAAAGAATGTAGAATTGGATAATTAGAGACAAATGAATGACTCCCCAAACATCCAAAGCTGACCTAGTTTCAGCTGAAGCTGTTCTCAGAAAGAATCTTTTGGTCAGAATCACAGAATTTCAGAACGAGAGGGGGGGAATCTCGGTGACCATATAGTGGAACCCATCTCTGAAAAAGGTGATTGACAAATGGTTATCCACCCTTTGCTTCAAGAGCTCCAATAAGGGCAAACCCGCCACCTTCTAAGGCAGCCATTTCTCTTTTGAATAGCTCTAGTAGTTTGGAAGTTATTCCTTACTCAGGTTCAAGAAGACCTAAAGATCCTCAGATTAATCTAGTTTTCAGAAAAAGGTCCTGTTAGTAAAATTCAGATGTGCTGGGCTTCTACATGAAAATGGATCTCACAACTCCATTAATCAAAAATCCTCAGGAATAAGGGTGATCCAGAGCCAGTTAAGACCTTACACTTTTACTATCCAACGAACAGGTTCTCTTGAAAGTATCCCAGGCCAATCCGGATTTGAACTTGCTTGATTGCAACCTCTCGTTTCTCTCTGGGGTTCAGCTTCCCCATATGTAGAATAGAGGTTTGGAGTAGATCACTGCAAAGTTACTTTGCTACATTTAGCTTTAAACTAATGATGGACTTTCTATTACTTAGAAATAAAATAATTTCAAGGCAAATTTTAATTGGGTAAACTATACAATTTGTAAGAGTGCTGCTTGAGTACAAGTCTAATCCTGTTGCCTACATTCAATTTTTCCAGATGATATTAGTTCCCACAATGCTTCATTTTCTGATGCCCCAAAGCTGAATGAGATCACTGTCCATGGATGGTAGAGGAGAACTTCCATAATTCTCTCCGCTTACGAAGGTAGTCATGTACATTTTCTTACTCATCCTCCTCGGCCACCCACCTCCTTTTCCCATTCCCCACAAAAATGAGTCCATAATCTATAGTCCAGTATAAAAATTTTTCCTCTCCTTATTCTACACCTTTTATCACCCTAAGGCCAATTATAGAAGGTCTTCTTTTATCATACAGCCAAGCACCATTCTTCAAGGATTTACTGAAATCCCTAAGTGGAAATGAGGCTACAATTTTCTCTCCTTCTACATTTCTGCCAAATACACACACTATCTACAATGCCCAAACCACTAAAGATGATGAATTATAGAAACAGTTATTGCCAACATATCCAACCAGCTAATGAGAGCTGACTAATGAGGCGATGTGGTGTAGTGGAAAGACACTAGGCTGGAAGTCAAGAGACCAGCATTTTACACCCAGCTGTACCACTAACTAGCTAGATAACCTTGAGCAAATCACCTCTTCTCTCTGGGCTTATCTATAAAATGAAGGGTTGGATTATTAGATAATTTCAAAGGTTCTTTCCAGCTTTAACATTTCATAATTCAGCAGGTCCATGGTAACGCAGAATAACCATTCAATTTTTGACTTGTTCTATTACTATTTCTTTCCCTAAAGATAATTACTTCTCTAAGTATGAATATTTGTCTATATTACATGCCTCTAATAAAAACAAAACTGTTTACAATTCACAAGTATACTTCAATTTCACAGGCCTTTTTCAAAGCAAGAATGTAGATTCAAATATTATCAAGTCTCAGATCACACAAAAAGTCTGAATAAAAACCAACAAATAATTAGCCTCGGAAATAGGAATAAATGCCAAAGCATAATTAATTCATTTGTAACTTTTTTTCCCCTGCTGTGGTCAGTCGGCCAGCAATCAGTCTTTAGCTATAATACAAAGAACTTTTATTAGATGTTTGTATTACTTCTGTCTACTTTAGACTGAAAGTGAAGGAAAGACCAAGTCCAATCAGCTTTTCATGGCAGCTAGCATGGCACCATATGTAGTGGTTTCTTTGTTCTGCTTACTTGTTATTCCTTAAATAGCCAGATAAATGCCCACTATTCACCCCACTATCACAAGAGAGTTCCTTCTATAATTAATTCTTAAGATCATAGAATATTTGAGATGATGGGATTTTAGAGATCTTCTAGAATCTAGACCAAACTTCTTATTTTTCAAAAGGAAAGCTAGGCTCCAGGGAAGGCAACTTACTTAAAGTCACTCAGATAATGAAGGTCACACAGATGGATGAGGACTCAGGTATTTTGTAGCAGAAAGACCAGACAACTAAGGTTCTTCGATTCTGATGCTGGTTCTGGCTCTAACTAGCTGGGGACCTAACAAGGAAATCATTTACTCTCTCAGGGCTTCAGCTTCCTTATCAATAAAATGAAAGCATTGCACTAGATGGACTCTACAAGTCTCAGTTCTAACATTCTATAACTTTTTTTGAAGGAAGGGATCCTATCTTTAATTTCTCTTTCATTTTTCTAATTTGCTCTAATTTCTTAACAAAGTGTTCAATTCCATCCCCGACCATCATTCACCTTTTCACTCTGGTTCAAAGATTTTGTGGGGCTCTTTTAAAAGCCATTCCTCCTGTGCATCCCTTTCATTATCTTATTTTATATAATAAATAGCCCACATTCTAGCTGGTGTTTGATTTATATGACCAAACAAACAAACAAACAGAAAGGGAAAAAAAGTCAGGCTCCAGAATTACACACTTAGTCCCATGGAGAAGTTTAGAGTCTTAGTTATTTCAAGCAGCAACTGTCATACCTGAGCACCTCAGCACAGGGCATGGGGCCAAAAATGTGAATAATTTGATAGCTTCCCCAAAGCCAAAAACTTAAGATAAACCAAGCCATTGGCACCATCTACTGCACAAAAGCAAATTGAGTAAGATTACCCCTGGAGATAAATGGATCTAAATACCACTGCTTCCGAGAGCCAACAGGCACGGAGATCTATATGTATACTGTTAAGGAAGAGAGACAGGAACTAAAACTGTTGCATCCTTAATCCCTTGCAATACTCCCTTCAAGGATTTAATTTATTCCAGGAATAAAGATTTTAAACAGAAGCTGCTCTGGCCCCTCTTAACCCAGCTGAACACAAAGCGTCTATAATTCAAACAGGAGCCGATAGGCTTTGGATGCTTGTGAAACAAAATTCAAATCACGTACACATGACAGAGGAACACCGTAGATCTGATCAGTGGAAACATTCAGAATTTCCACAAAAATACATAGAGTTTGCCACAATCCTGGCCACCCATGAGCCCAAACCCCAAGGTCCAAGTTTCTTTTTACACTTCTTTAAAAAAAAGTTCAGAACAATATTTGGCTTTCTCAAGTTATATTCCAAACAGGAACAAACATGGAATCTTACACACAAGGATTCAGGGTCACTTCTGCATACATTTATGGGCCAGTGGTCATGGGGGGACATAAGTCAACGGCAGTTCATTAGGCAACACTCCAGTCAACCAGCTCCTCCCAGATAACATTTTCAAACCATGGTATCGGTTCAAAAGAGCAGAATGTTTGGTTAAGTATTTTGACAAAAGGAGAGAGAGGACCATTAGGAGCAGACACACATTTTAAACAGCAGGGAAGGGGGAATAACAAAGAAAGGTGTCTCTATACCTTGAGTTCCTAGAGTTTGAATGGATGGAAACACACATTTGACTAACACCCTGCTGGAGCAGTCTTATAAGTGACTCTTGATAGAAGATGAGAACCTAAGCTTGTGGTCACACTCACTCATGATGTGAAAGCCAGAAATTTCCCAATATCTCTTAGAAGAAAGCCTCAGCAGGGGAACCTAACTGAGCAAAAGGTTCCTATGTTTGTTTAATTAATGACCTAAGATTAAGAGGCTTTCCTCAAAAAAAACACAGCTTTTCACTCACAATCTTACTCCTGAAGTCTTTCTCTTCATGATGAGCCAATTTCTACTTGAAAATTCAGAGATGATCAACTAAGCTTCCCGCTTTCGCTGTCATGTTTACTATTTGAGCATTATTCAAACTGAAAGTCAAGAAGAACCCCATCTATAGACAACTTTACCTTTTTTCTGGGAGGAGCATGTATTCATCAAAATCAAGGGACTTGGGGAGAGGGAGTTTTTCAGTCAGCCTTTGCAAGCTCTTTGTTGTTTGTTTAAGCTGAATCTGTGACTTTTTTTTCCCTCTCCTTTACAGCTCTTCAGTCATAAGATGACATCTGAGATACCTTCCATCTCTCAGATTTCATAACACCAGACCTTCAAGGTGGCAGATTACCCCTTCATCATGGAGGGACGGTATCCCTTACTTGAATAAAAAAAAATTAGACTATAACAGGCTTATAGGACATCTAGTCCAGCCTGCCACTTCCAATCAGAATCACTTCTTTAGCATTACTCCTTCAACTAAATGCTCAATTCCTTCCCCTATAATTATTTCTCAATGGTTCCAAAATTTTATGGGAATTTTAGAAGTCATTCTTTCTCTGCATTCCCTCATCAACTTATTTTAAATAAGCATATCATGTTCTAGCTGAAAGTGGACTGAAAGATGGACATCATATTGACAGGGAGCTCACTATTTTGGGGGGGGATTATGTTTTAGGGTAATTACACCAGTTACAAAGTTCTTCATCATATTTAGTCAAAAGCAAATTCTCATATTGGCCCTAGTTCCATCCTCAGGAACAAATATAGAATAAGACTATTATTTATTCCACAAAATAACCCTTCAAATATTTGGGGAAAGTTAATGAATAAAAACTTCCTTACATTTTGTATAGTGTTTTATATGCTTCAAAATATTCTCACAATCATTTGAAACACAGTAATTCTAAGGAGCAAGCAGACAAGTAGTAACACTACTTTTTTTGACCCATATCTTTAAGTTCATCAGTGTGGGGGATGTCTCAGCCTGCAGCATGGCAATCTGTCTGTAACTTATAGCATTAGAGAGTAGTCCAGGGCAGTAATTTGCCCAAGGTCACACAGCTAGTATGTGTCACAGGCAGGACTGAACCTAGAGTTTTCTGACTCCAAAAGCAGCCTTCTCTATACACTATGCCAAGATGCCTCCCACATCCCTATTTACTGTTAATGAGACTGAGGCCCAGAGAAGTTGTGATTTGCCAAAGATTACATTAAATTAATAGCAGATATGGAATGAGAACCCAAGTTTCTTGACTCTTGCAGAGATACCAACATCTTTTCCCTTTCCTAAAGCTGTGTAAAAACCTTCAATCACTTTCTTCTACTGGAAGATAGTTATTGGATCATCTCTACAACTTTCCCATATTCACAAACAGATCACTGTTTTTTAGGGATATTATCACAGAAGTTTAATAATTCAATTTAATAGGTGTTTGTTAAGAGCCTGCTATGTGAAAGGCACCATGTTAGATGTTAAGGGGAATACAGAACGTTAAATAGGACACAATTCCTGCACTCAAGAGGCCAATGATGATGGTGAGTAACATTTATAGAGCACTTTAAGGCTTGCAAAGCATTTCACATATAATCTCATTTGATATAGGATGCAGAAAGGAAGAAAAGACACAAATAATTATAACACAAAGTATATAGTGTCATAGGAGAGGGAACAAGTAAAATCTACTATTTCAGAGAAGAAAAAGCTCTTTCAGTTGGCATGGATGACAGAACACTTTCTAGGAGAGGCAGAATTTGATCTGGGTCTTAAAAGACAGATAGGAAAAAATAATAAATGGATCTCATTTGGAAGGCTTTCAGATAACACTTGATAATCTCTAACTTATACTTATCTCTCCAAGGATAAGATGACTCTGCTTGACACTATCTAGAAAGCACAAAATTGGGTGAAGTGAGATGTTTCTCTCTTCCAGGATATGCCTTCCAACAAATCAGCAAGTGTAGGCTGATGGTTCAATGAGTCCCTGCCAATCCATCTGCTAAACAGACTTCATGGCAGTTGCTTTCCTTGGAAGGTGTTGAAAGGGAGTAATTTCAGAGAGGAAAACTTAACAAATGTTAGAACTTGACCTTCCTTGTTCCTTTCACGGGTAATCAGTATTTGGAGGTTAGGTGTCTGAATAACAAACCCAATGACTGGAGACTTCATGCCCATTCACTTAAAAGATTTGGCCCAGAAAGGGCAGGTTAGTTTTCCATACAAGGTACTTCGATTCTGTCATTGCACAATAACTTCTAGACTAGGATATTAGATTCATTCCATAGTGAAAGTTGCAAATGAAATAAGAGACCACGATAATAGCTTATGATGTCCACTAAGTCCTAAGGTAAGAAGTCCAAAGGTATTTCACTTAGGTCACCAACAAAACCAACTTTTAAAAAATACTTAACAACCTTGGACACAGTTCTAACTATTCTAACAGCCCAAATGATTAAAGACTTTGTGTCCTAGTCTCAGTGTCCTGAACCCTAAGTCTCCCTAACAGCAAATCACAAGATTCCTGGGCCTCCTCCAAAGTGTCTTTTCTTTAGCAACCTGAACTTGACAACCTCAATTTACTATTAGTGGGTTAAGTATAAAAAAAACTAAAAAAGGGAGCCCAGTAAATTTAATTGAAAGCAAAAGCAGTTGTCATTATCCAACATTAGAAAGCCAATTCCCTAAGCTATCCAGTAGCTCTTAACCTATATTTTTAGATCTGCTTGCATGAGCGGCTTTATTCCTACTCTCTTTAGCTGTTCCATTTTTTTTTCCTGTGCTATAAGAATGGAGAAATAAATAAAAAGGATCCTTCCTTCTGAAACTCAGCAATGACAAAATGTTGGGGGATGGCTCTTTCTGGGCAACGGCTTGAAGACTGTATTGAGTGTAGTTTAGATGCACTGAGCAAAGTGATAAACAGGCTCAGGAAAAAGTGCCCAGTACAGAAAGGAAAGTTAGGCACATAATATTTGTGTCTGTCTTTTCAATCACATTAACATACTTAGATAGCTATGTAATCATCCATAACAGCCTCCTTGAAAATACAGACTAGGGGCTATCACTTCACAGCACTGCAATAAAGATACATTTGATGCCTAACAATAATAATAGCTAATATTATATAATGCTTTGCATTATTTAAAGATTTCCAAAGCACTTTACACAGATTATCTCATTTGATCCTCAACAATAACCCTGTGATATAAGTGTTAGTATTATTTACACTTTATAGATGCCTATAAAGTTAGGCTATCATTTAAAGTTAAATACAATCTTTTTTTTTTTAAACTAGGGTTGCTAGAGATTGTCACCACTACCATATTCATGTCTAAATCACACTTAAAGCTGAGGAGAGTTGACTCAGAAAGGTGATTTCCTTCTCTAGTCCATTGT
The DNA here is from genome assembly GCF_003287225.1 of Phascolarctos cinereus. Taxonomy (NCBI): domain Eukaryota; kingdom Metazoa; phylum Chordata; class Mammalia; order Diprotodontia; family Phascolarctidae; genus Phascolarctos; species Phascolarctos cinereus. The sequence continues at coordinate 240,441,315 of NW_027556098.1, forward strand.
TTTTTTTTAATTTGACCCTCACTTGGATGACCCTTCTTTACCTGTAAAAATTACTACTTGTCCATTTATACTAAGTTCCTATAAACCTGGCCTTCCCATAAACTTCACTGACTCTAATTCAACAGTATACTCTTCTCTCCACTTCCCCTTCTACCCACACCAACCAATTCAAAACAGATTGATTCAATTAACACATATAATCATAATATTCTATCTGGAAGACTGGTGGGAGGCTCATTCACTGATGAGGTTTCATTCTCTTTTATGATTTGATAACACTGACTGCATCTAACCAGAAATAACCTATACATTTGTCATCTTAGTTTTTATTCTCCCTTTCCCAGGAGTGCAAATAATCCAAAGCCCAGAGCAAAAAAGGAACTCTTTTTTTTTTTTATGGCAGGACTGCCTCAAACGTTGGCATTGACTTTGTGTTACAAAGGTACGCATTTTTGAATAGTATTACTAGCTTGTTTTCTGCACCACAGGTTTTTGTGAGCTTTATTAGACATTAGACATAGAAGCTAATAAAGTTATGTTGATATGCCAATATAATCCTTCAGCAGTTTGTCTACAAATCTTCCACCTGAGCCTTTGTCCTCCCAATTTGATGCCAAAAATTAAAACAGTCTGACTGAGCAGTTCTCAGACATTTGCCTTTGCAAAGCATACAGGATCATAGGCAGAAATTTCAGAAAAACACTCACTGGGAGGAAAGTTATTCTACTCCCTCAGTGCCTTTAGCGCTATAAATGTTGCATCCTCTCATGCTCAGAGAGCACTAATTACCTCCACAAGGGGCCCCACAAACCAAGACTCCCCTAAGTTTTGTCTCTCTTAACAAGAGGGTCAGATTTGATGTATTTTACTTTTAGAGGCTATGGATTTTGTAAACAATTAAGAAAGAAAATGTATCTAGCAACTGTGCATGATGCATTGTACAGGAGAAGTAGCCACAGCAACAACCACTGCCCCAAGGCACTCTAAACATAAAAACATGAATGGTCACATGAGGAATCTGTAACTGCTTGAGAGAACATTAACAAAAACCCACCACACTAATCACTGGTCATCCATTTCTTAAAGATTAATCCATGCCATATGTTATTAATCGACAGAAATGCTGACGGCTCATGCTAAAAAAAAATACAAAACTGTCCAGATGAGCCAAACTTAACTAAATTGTTGTTATTATTATTATGGCTGCTACATCACAGATTTGCTGTGTCACTGCCCCTTCTACCAAAAGCATCCACACACACCCACACAAACCCACAGTGGGGATAGGCAAACTACATAAGACCAGGAGGTGAGATAGGGACCACATGTTTGTTCGGAAGGAGGTTTTATGCAGAGAACATGCTTCTCTGCAAAAAGGCAGATCAAGAATGTGTCCAGACTGCCCAGAGAGGTCATTAGGACTATGCTGTTTCATTTCCTAGTAACCCATCTTATACAACTGTGGGAGCAGCTGCAGGAGATCACAGAAGGTACAAGGCAAGACAGAGTCAATGCAGTCTGTCTTTCTTACTGCCTCGCTACAGTTTCTAGGTGGTGTAAAACAGCATTCTCCTCTGTGGCTGTGCATGCAGGACAGAGGAAAGCCATAGCTCAGAATGCTAATCTCCATAGCAAATGGCCCCCTTTTAAAGGCCTATGGAATGGGAATAAAATGTCACAGACGACAACATCCATGGTACAGTGGAATCCCACATCCCAGAAAATGTAGTTTCATCTCCAGTGGCTTGCCTCAGAGGTGGTTCTTCAAAGCAGACACCTTAAACAACTGCAAAGAAGAAAAACAGCAAGGCAATCTATCATTTGCCTTTAACCAAGTTTTTCTCAAAACCTAGACTCTCTGCTGCTTACTGACTTCCAAATAAGTAAGGGAGCAGAAACTGAAATAGAGTACCTCCAGATGAAAAGAAAAGGAAGCTATTAAACCCTGTTTATACCCTCTTTCGTCAACTGCTCCTCCCCAAACGACCTGGATGCCTTTGGGGCACCTGACTGCTTAAAGATATCAGGCTCCGTGTATTTGGAGCTAGGTCCTCTCCAGATCTCTAAATGGAAAGGGGAAAAGTGCTGCCATAACCTTTTCTCTTGTAGGCCTATAGCAGGAGATGGTGAGAAACTTTACTGCCAATAACCAAAAGAGAAGGAAAGGTTTTTGTCAAAGGGAGGAAAAATTCCAAGATGCTAGACGGCTGAGGAAAAGAGTTGGAAGGAGAAGAGTTGAAAGGGAAGGGGATAGGCTGCTTAAAGAGTTAAAACAGGGAGTAACCTGAAGCAGCTCCCCCCCAAACTGCCCATTTTTTGTGCACTCAAAACTTAATACGAAACAAAGCCTATTCAAAGCAAAGCGTCTCCCTGATCATTTGCTCCTTATTTCGGGTCAGCCACTCCTGACTTTCAGAGGGGCTATGCTTAGGGGTTGTCCTTTTCTTTTTCCCCTTGGCAAACAAGATGCAGACCACTCTTCCTCCGAGATGAGGAGGAACTAGCGGCAGGGGGCTTGGCCACAGCTGCGGAAAGGCCGAGACGGAATAACTTTGCTTCTCCCGGGTGGCCCCCATCCTCGCTTCCACAGCCACACGGGCCGCATCTTCCCCACTACAAAGCCAGCCAGTACCCAACGGGCCTGGGCGGGGACCCCATCAGTCAGTGCAAAGTGGTTAGAGGTACAGACCGCGGCATTTGCGGGTGCTGTCTGGGCTTTACGGGTGTTTAAAAAGAAAAAAGAGCTCCAGAGAACAGCCCCCCTCCTCCTTATGCCAGGGGGCCCCTCTCCCACCTTCCTTACACACACACACACACACACACACACACACACCCCGGGCGCACGATTCACAAGCTGCCTCCTTTTCTCCAGACAATGGGGGGAAGAGAGGCTCGCAGGAACAAGCTCGACTCCTTCAGTGAAAAGTGTCCAGGACTAAGAAGCCCAGGCAGTGCCACCCTGACCCATCCCTTGGGAGCCTAGGTCTGCGGCGAGATGGGTGCAGGGGCGGGGAAGGAGGACTAAGGGAGAGGTGGTAAAGAGATCGGAGAAGGTGGAAGGCAAGGAACCTCCCCCTGGCTCCCCTCCATTCCCCCCTTCAAAAAAAATTTTTTTTTCAAGGAAAGAGGAGGAAAGAAAGGGGCAGTACCGAAGGCGAAGAGGAACTGGCTCTGCTTCACCATAAGGTAAATGAGCATTGTTAAGTGTACAACATATTCGGCCGGTTCTTACTTACCAAGACGACAGCAAATCTCTCCTCCAGTTCACCTGGCTCGGGCATTGGCAGCTTCAAAGGCATGTTGTGCGCCCTGAAATCAGTTTGCTGAGAATCCATGCTCCCTGCATTCCCCATGGTGAGCCGCTTTTCGGAGCAGGGGGGGGAATTTCTCCTCCGGCCCCCCTTATAGTCCGTGGATGAGATCAGAAATGCACCGCACGAGCCCTCCCCTCTCTCTCTCGCCTTCTCCTTCTCTCTCTCCTTCTCTCTCTCTCTCTCTCTCTCTCTCTCTCTTTCTCTCTCTCTCTCTCTCTCTCTCTCTCCGTTATCCCCCCTCCTCTGCACCTCCCTATCCCACCTCCTCCGTCGCCCACCCGTAGACCCCCTCCTGCTTCAAGCCCCCCTTCCACCCGCCCGAGAGAGGAGAGAGGCGAATGTGCTGGTCGAAGAGCGAGGTCTCCCTCTAGCAGCGTTCAAAGTGGAGCCTGCCTCCTTCCACCTTCATGCTTTCGTCTGCGGTTCTCCCTCCTCCCGTGCACAACCCAGACCTCTTTTCTTCGGGAGGTATCGTTAAGGCGCCTGGATCCTCTCGGCATGGTGCACCATCCTCCACGCCCAAGCCCAACTAGCAAACCGCGGGAGCGAACGCACGCATGGCCCCGAGCGCGCGTGGTCCTCCTGTTCTTTCACACGCCCTCCCCACCTACACCGACCCCGGCTAATCAGTCCCCGGCTGTGGTTGCTGCTGCCGCCGTTGACACATTCACATCCGAGCCCCCCGGTCTGAAGATACCACAAAGATCCGCGAGCGACTGGGGAAACCAGACAAATGCAGCAGCAGCAGCACCTCGCTCCCAGCACAATGCCCCTTTTCTCCAAGGCTCCGCCCCCAGAGCCATTGACTCCGCCCCTCGCTCCAGGGAACGCTGGGACTCGTAGTTCCGCCCAGCTGCAGCCGCACGCGGTAACCACGCCCCCTATCGGGAAGCTGAACTCCTCTGCAAAGCCCGATTGAGCCCGCCGCTGGAGAGGCAATTTGCGCGAACTCCAGAGTTTCCCCTCCGATCTGTTCTTGTACCCGAGGAAATGATCTTTATATATTTAAGGACGTGTCTGCCCCGAGGCTGAAGCATCTGGAGAGCCTTCCTAACAAAAGGAATTAAGTACATAAGGCGGGGGCTGGACCAGATGATTTTGCGATGTAGCCTCCAGCTCTGTCTTTGTAGAGTTGTAAGTGGCTGCCTGAATGCCGCATTTGTTCTAGGAGCTTACACAGGTATATGAGACACAATCCTGGCTCTCTCTTATAATAGCAATGTATAGGGCTTTAAATTGTTCCTTGTCAAAGATAGCTAGCTACCTGTGCTCTTCTATGTTCTGTATGTTCTAGCACTTAATAGTATGTGTAAATTTAAAACTGACTGTTTTGTGTGAGACCCCACAAAACTGACAAACCTGTCAATGACACTATGTAACAACATAATTAAGGATATAGGGCATTAAGTTTTGGAAGCGATTTCTTCGTAACAACCCTGTGAAGTGGATAATGCTAGTAGTATCCCTGTTTCACGAATGATGAAACCAAGGTTCGTTGTTTACAAGTGACGATAGATATTGAACTTGAACACAGATCATCTGACTTTAAGGCCAATTGGCTCTTTCCCTCACACTGAGCTTTGGGTTTCACAATCTAAGACTACTAGGGGAGTACTGAGCCACTGAAATGTGTTGAAAATCAGAGGTCGGCCTTATCAACAGTCATTATAGTATGACTTCCTTCAGAAAAGTTTTATGATTTTATGTTTATGGTTGTATCCTCAGTGTCTTAGAAGAGAGTCTTACATAGAGTAGGTAGTTAATAAATACTTTTTTGGATCCTATTGGATTTAAGGCATTGACCCCAGGCGTTGAAATGAAAATGTTAAAAGTAAGGTAAAAGTAAGGCTTTAAACCTTACCGCTAGCTCATTTAGACTTCAGTTTGAAAAACTTTATCAAACCCTTTCTTGAAAGCAGATTTGATCAAGGGGCAGGAAAGAAAATGGATTTCACAAAAAAAAATGGGAAAAGGAGTACAGAGAAAAGAAGCTAAAAGCACCAAAGAAAAGTATTGTCTCTTCCAAGATTTGGCTTAGGATCTTCTTACTGAACATGTGTACATGTACAAACATCTAATTTTTTTTTTAAGCAACTGGGGTGAAGTGACTTGCCCAGCCTCACAAAGCTAGTAAGTATCTTGAGGCCACATTTGAACTCAAGTCGGACTCCAGGGCCAGGGCTCTCTATTCACTTCACTGCCTAGCTGCCCCCATCTAAGTCATTTAAAAAAATTTTTTTAAATAGCATTCACATTGTTTCCAAGTTCAAGGAAACCGCAATGTTAGGATGGCAAGTGAAAGAAGAATAGAATTCCTTATTTAGAGAATTGAGAGGAGGCAGAACAAGCAAAGTGAATTTTAAATTAGGGTCTTAGTTTAGATTGAATGAAACATTTTTGTGTTCAAAAACAAGGGCCCCAGATTTAGATCCTTCCCATTGCTAAACCCAAGTGTCCTATGACACATATTACTATATGTGTAAGTTTTAGATACATACACAGTGATTTGCAGGACAAGACTGCATTTGCCTAGGGATTCCTCCCTCAGTGGAATGGTAGGAATAATTTTCTGCAGTTGAGAAATCCTGGCTTGTTACATTTATGACTTTCTCTGGTGGTATTTCTGCCAGTGACCAGGGCTTTTTTTTTTCTCCTTAAAGTCTCATCACATTTATTCGCTCACACAAGCTCACTGCCAAGGACAAAGTGTGCAAATACATTTTTTACCAGTGAAAGTTCAAAGTCATTGACAGGTTTATGACCTTCAATAGTCAGTTTTGAAATTTACCAAATATTGTTAAGTGCTAGAACATGTAGAACATAGTAGAACACAGATTGCTATCTCTGAGAGGGAACATATTAAAATTTACATGAATACTAAAACTTGTGGGAATTCCTGAGATTGCAGGTAGTACAGTCACATTGGGAGAAGGGGGAGGGGAATATTCATACACACATACATAAATATACATGTATATACTCACGGACAGATATATAAGGGAGGGAGCAAAGTAGGTTACTTTAATGGCATTGATACATAGTAGCTTTCCCTCAATTAAAACCAAGCTACAAAGATTTTGCTAAGTATATTTTTTTGAGCGCTACATTATAACCTATAACCATGTCTACTATGCTGTAGATGTTGGTACAAAATGAGGAAAAACAAGAGTTTCCCAGAGGATCAGCTTTCTTAATAAGTCGTCCTTGTTGCCTGTGACAGCCACAGAAACTGAAATGCTGAATCATTTGCCTAACCACCTCTTTGACCTCCAATGAACTATGCCAGAGGAAGCGAGCTTGGAGACCTACAAAATAGTGTAGCTGCTTTCAAAGAAATTCTTCCTTCATGCCTAATAAATGTTTCCACAACAAGATCAGCCTCTTGAGGTATTTAGACTCTCTTCAACTTTTAATATAAGGAAATACTGTCCATCTTTTATCAAGACGGAGCAGCTTTCTGGTGAGGCAAAGGAATAACTCTCTGAGATTTTAACTTGGTATGTTTGTGCACCAAAATAGATATGAGCACATAACAGATCATAAGCTGGACCCAGAACATTGTGTGTAATCTGTATTTGGAAAAGTGTAAAGTACCTTCAGTTATCCCAAACTGCTCCTTGACACAAAAATCCATCTCTTTACCACCGGTATTGTCCACCAGGTAAAGCTGAATGGCAGCAAATTATGGGACCTCATGACCACAGAGGAATTAAAATTGTAAATGACTCAAAGGACAATGGAAAGATGGATGGTGGACATGAGAATTGTAGCTAACAATTTTTACACTAAGGGCAAGCATCAGGAAACATTTCCTCAACTCAACTTTATAAAATAAATTTAATTTCAAGGGAGGGAAGAGCAGAGGGGCCAGGTTGGAGAGGATCCCCTGGGGTGTGGCCACTGGGGCCAGAGGAGGAAGCCCACCATCTAGTAGCTTCCCGTTTCAACAAGTTGTTTTTTCCCAAAATTTAAATTTGCTATTTTTTTCTGATTAATAAGCATTTATTTTTCTCTCCCACTCTCCTTAAGTAACTTAAAAAAGAAAAAGAAAACCTATAATAAATATGCATAGTCAAACAAAATCAATTCCCACATTGGCCTTGTCCAAAAATGCATGTCTTGTCCTACATTTTAAGTTTGTCAGCTCTCTGGCAGAAAATGGGATGCATGATTCATCTTCAGTACTCTGGAATCATGGATTGTAATGGTATTGATCAGAATTCTAAAGTCTTTCAAAGCTGTTTTTCTTTAATGTTGTCATTGTTTTCCTGGTTCCATCCACTTCACTCTGCAGTAGTTCATACAGAACTTCCCATTTCCTCTAGAGCTGTCCATTTCATCATTTCTTATGGTGCAATAATATTCCGTTATTATTCATATATCATATTTTTTTCAGCCATTCCCTAATAGGCAAATATCTCTTAGTCTTCAGCAGTTTGCTATTATGAAAAGGCTGCTACAAATATTTTATACAAATGGGTCCTTTCCATTCCTTCTTTGATCTCTTTAGGGATATATGCTTAGTTGGGATATCACTGGATCAAAGTTTATGAATAGTTGATTAATTCATTATTCTTGCTAACTAGGTGCTAAAATCACTTGTTTTCAAATGCCTAAAATACAGAATCACCCTTGGAATCGCCCTTTAAATTTCAGCTTTCCCAGTCAACCCACCTCTCTCATCTATATAGCAGGGTATGTAGCATTTTGCTAATAGTGACAATGCTTAGAAAAACTTTGAGGTGTAAAGTGATTTGATCAAGGTCATATAGCCAGTCACTTTCATTTATGACATGGGCAAGGCTATTTATGATAGGATAATAGGGTCATAGATTTTGAAGTACAAAGGACCTTCGAGATCTGGTCAAATCCCCTCATTTTATAGATGAGGAAACTGAAACCCAAAGAACTTAACCGACTAGCCTAAGGTCACACTGGTAATAGGCTGCAGAGCTGAGATTCAAACCCAGTTCCTCTGATAGTCACATAGGATGAGAGATGACAGACAGTCAAACTGATAGGCTGGTATCAAGTTACAAAAAGGTCAAGAAGAAAACCTCCAGGATTCCGACTAGATCCTCTCTGGAGGTTTTATGGTAAAACAATGGGCACCTGTTACAAAAGATGAAAAGGTATGGTGGAGTTAATGTCTACATCTTCTTCCTGCATCCCTATGGTGGAAGCAGTGTGTACTCACCATTCAAAGTATAGAAGTAAATCCATATGAAGTTTGTTACCCAGTAAAAAAAATCTACTCTCTCTAGTCATAAGCCTGATTCATATATTATATAAAAAGCATGAGTTTAGTTGTGAGGATTGAATAACTATCAGGAACATTTACAAACCAGTAAGAATTTTAAGTTGTACCACTTTTGATTCATGTAATCTCAAGGATTTATCTGCCATAACACATTTTTGATACAAGAAAATCAAATTCATTGATTGTCAATACATAGAGAAAACTTTTTTAGTCACTGTGCACAAATTAAATGGATACATTTTTTTAGGATATTGTACATCACTTAACTGTTCTATGCCTCAATTTTCATTTCTGTAGATTAAAAATGTAATTATGTTAACTATTTCTGTCTTAGATGATAAGAGGCAAGCTGTAAAAGTGTTTTGGAAATAAAAGGACTAAGTAAATATATGTCACAAAAGGTAGGTAAAGATTCTCCCACCTGCCGTAAAATTTTATGGCAGAATCAGACGTATGGTAGGGACAGTTAGCAAGACTCTGTGGTGAGGATTTGGAATGAGTGAACTTGGGGCCAAATTATTGGAAAAGTCAGCTCCTCTCTGGATTTCAGAATTTTCATTTGTAAAAAAAAAAAGCAAAAACAGAAGGGGAAGGGTAGATAAAGTGGGAGTTGGGGACAAATTTTGAACTAGATAATCTCCAAGCGTCCCTTCCAGCAACATGTCATAAACAAACTAACACATACTATTAGTGGTAATTTTTAAAGATTAAATTAACCAACAATAATGACTTCATTCAACCACTTTGTGAGTGTGCAATATTCAAAATTGTTATGTTTATAGTAGAAAAGAGGTGCCCAGGTGTCCAGAAAATACTACATCCATTGTCAACAAATAGTTAATGAAATGTTGACAAAGTGTACTATACTAGATACATACAGTACACACTGCAGAATACTGTTCCTACTCTCAAGAAGCTTACTGCCACCTAATTAGTATTTCTTTGGCACTCCAGAACATAAAAGAATCATATAGCATTTATAGAGCAAGTATTTCATCAGGGTTTCTATGGACAAAGAAATGTATATACTTAAAGAGGAAAACATAATGCAAAACAATTCTTTTGATAAATAACGTATGGAATTATCGATCTACAAGGGACTTTATATAGGATGTCCAGGCTCCGGGAAAGTATTTGTCCAAGGTAACATAGGCCCCAAGTGTCACGAGTAGAATTTGAACTTATATCCTCTGACTCCTTAATACAGGATGATGGCTATTGTACTTTGGAAAGAGCAATAAACTTGGAACCAGGAAAACTGGTTTTCATACCTAATAGCTATGTGACCTTTGGCAAGTCACAATCCCTCTGAACCTATTTCTTCATATGTAAAATGGAGATAATGCCTGCACTATCCACTTCATAAGGCTGTTATGATGAAAACTTTGTAAACCTTAAAGCTCTATACAAATTTGACTTATTATTTATTGTACAAGCCAATTAAAAAACAAAAGGGAAGGAAAGTCCATATCACACATTTTGTATGAGGAGACAAAATTTCTAGGCATGTCCTTGTCTGCTAGGATCCACTAAAATGTGGGAGGTAATTACCTTGCATTATAGTCCTGTGAACTATTTAGGTAGGTACCACTTGGATGGATTAAATAATGTCCCAAACAGGGGCAGCTAGGTAGCTCAATGGATAGAGCACTGGCCCTGGAGTCAGGAGGTCCTGAGTTCAAATCCAGCCTCAGACACATAATACTTCCTAGCTGTGTGACTCTGGGCAAGTCACTTAACCCCAATTGCCTCACTCAAAAAAACCCAAAAACAAATAATGTCCCAAACAAAGTAGATGCCAATATTTTGGGGAACAAATGTGGCATATGAATGTAATGGAATAGTATTACATTGCAAAAAAAGAATTCAGGGAATACAGGAAAAGCTAAATAAAATGGGTTAGAATGAAATTAGCAGGACCAAGAGAACAGTGTCCACCACAGCTATAGAAATGTAAATGCAAACGATACTAGAAGGCAGCCAAAAACAGATTAATCAAAACAGCCAATCTTGGTCCAAAAGAACAGATGATGAAACACATTTCCTTCCTCTCAGTAGAGGAGGGAAACTGTGTGCTGTCAAATTGACATAGGTTTGCCAAGCTATTTGTTCCAAGAGAAAGTTCAGTGGGAGAGAATATGTCAGAAGATGAATATGGTATAAAAATCAAATGGCATAAATAAACTTATTTTTAAAATAATTTGAACTTTATGTCTTTATATGATATCATAATGGTGGAAGGCACCCAGCCATAGTGGATGAAAGTCTGGGCCTTAGAGTCAAGAAGATGTGGGATGAGTCCTACCTCTGACATGTATTGACTTTGTAACCCTGGGCAGTCATTCAACCTCTCTCATTGATTGTTCCAAGGAACTCTCTAAAACTATTAATTGCAGCTGAGCTGCTAATCTGCACTAGAGAAGGGAGTTTCTATCCTGGGAGGGAGTTCCCTGTACTAATGAAATCACAGGTCTGAATAATAATAAAGCAGTGAAAAAAATTCTCCTGGCTTGATAGCTAGTGCCACTTCTCAAGGAGCCTGACATACAACCTGCATTGTAGCCAGAGTTCAGCTCAAAGAGTAATAATAATTACAGCAGCTGGCATTTATGTATAGCCATTCATTTAAAGTTTACAAAACATTTTATAATTATCTCATTTAGTCTTCACAACAACTATGGGAGGTAGGTGCCATTATTATCCCCATTTTACAAATGAGGAAACTGAGAAAGAAAGAGGTTAAATTACTTCACTGGCATCACACAGCTAGGGAAGGATCTGAGGCTGGATTTGAACTCATCTTCCTGATTCCACAAGGCCACCTAGCTGCCTAGAGTAGTCTTTTAAGTGTGAAGGCAATTACCAGTGTTGTTAGATGAGGTTTTTATCTGAACTAATGACCAACAAGTAGACTGTTTCCCCATTTCTAAAAAGTGTATAGAAAAACATGTACAGCACTGATACAGTGCAGAGACTATATTTCCTCATGTAAAGTAGAGTGTGTCCCTTGTCTTCCTCCTTCTCTAAGTCTTTCGAAGGGTAAATGATATACACAATTAGAATGAATCAGTATACTATAGTTATAAAAGTTGGGTATGGGTCCTAGCTCTCCTATAACTAGTTGTGTGATATCAGGGATAAGTACCTGGTACAGTTTGCTCATCTGTAAAAATGGACATAATATTGTCCATGAACAACTTACATCACAAGGTTGTTATGAGGAAAACCCATTGTGGACTGTTAGGGGCTATATTAATAGGGCAGATTATTATTGATGGTTCTATATTAAATCAGATCTCATGACATTTATAGTATCATTCCAATTAGTTTAATGCACTCCTTTATAAAGATTCAAAAGATTCCTGATCCTGTTTATTTTTATGATGCCAGGAATTTTCTTTTCCCATATTTACTTTTTTATCCACCCTCCCCCACCCCCACCAGTGTACTTGCCTCCTTATTATTGCCCTCTCAATATTGCAATTTTTTTAAGGCCATTGGGGTTAAGTGACTCACACAACTGTGTCAAGTGTTTGGTCTGAGGCCGGATTTGAACTCAGGTCCTCCTGATTTCAGGGCCAGTGCTGTATCCACTGCGCCACTTAGCTGCCCCACAATATTTTTTTAAATGAAGAAAACAAAAGGTTTTCTCCTCTTGATCGAAGACTTCACGGAATGATTGTGAGAAGGGCACTCTGAAAATTTCAAGGCACTATATAAATGTAAGTTATTGTTATTCTTCTTCAGTATTGTCTCTTTTGCTGGATTCAGAAGAAAAGTTTCCTTTATCTTTTGGCTTTTATGTTGTCTGTTTGAATGCAAGGAGAACACTTTTATTGCACATTGCCCACAAATGTGTATGCTTATAATCCATATGCATGTATGTATCTGCACATATACATTTGTATACATAGGTATGTGTATTTGCATGCACACCACATATTCTTATGTGCATATGTGTGTGTGTGTGTGTGTGTATGTATGGATAGGGACTGGAAATGTGATTCCATTGACATAGGGAATTCTCAGATGAGGAAACTCTCTCTACCAATACAGCACCTTTCTCACAACTTACAATCTTAAGAAGTTGCTTTGAACATTGAGAGGTTAAGTGACTTGGATAGTATCACACAGCCAGTCAGCGTCAGTGTGTACAACCTAGGTCTTCCTGGATGCTATGTGTGTGGGGTGGGGGGTGTATGTATGTATGTCAAGAAGCCCGAGTTCAAATCCTGCCTCATACCCTTACTAGCTGTTAGTTGGGCAAGTCACTTGACATCTCTCCACCTCAGTTTCTTACAAAATAAAAACATTGGATTTAATGACTTCTGAGATCCCTTCTAGCTCTTAATCTCTGATCCTATGATTCTCTGCATGTTGTATTTCTGATGTAAATAACGAAGACTTCTTTCCAAATACCTGATATAATATATAGGTCTGTCTCGGAATAGATATTTTATATAAAAATTAGTAATACCTGGCAAATGAAGAGGGGGAAAAAAGGTATCTTAAATGTACTATGGGTATGAGCAGTAGACACGTTGGCTTGAACCACAAATATATCAGTTCAAATTTAGCCAAATTAGAAAAGATCCAGTCTGCCTGATGTGACTTGGGTACAATTCCAAAGAATTTTTTTTTTCACATAAAATATAGGTAGCGCCAAAAGAAAAGTCATCATCTGGTAAATTAAACCCTTAAATGGAACTCTTCTATTTAGCTATTCATTGTGGTTTCTTCTCCTTCCACCAGCTAGTTATTTTATACTATATTCCACCCCCCCCCCAGAAGAGTCCACCTAAGCAGCCTACTTTAAAAATTGCAGGATAACAGTATCTTGAGTCTGTAGAAAAACAACAATAAAGGAGTTTGTTGCTGGCCTGAAGCTGGTGCCCTCTTTTATTTCAGGGAGCACCTTTTCCACACCTTAACATTAGCTCCCTTCCAATGGCTTGAGGGCTTCTAAGATGGGTTCTGTGGGATGCCCAGTCTGCCCCTGTCCATACTTGCCTTCTCTGTAGATAAAAACAGAAGTAACAGGCTATCCATCTGGCACCTTCCACCAGTTCCCAGCCTGAGAAAACAAATCTTTTTTAAAAGGGCTTAAAGAACAAGAAAATCCAAGAAACACACACTACCCCCCCCATATACTTCAACCAGAATAAACAACATAACAGTAACATGAAAAGGAGGTAATTTGAACAAAAACTCTGCCAAACATAAATTTAGGATGGATATACATTTCTTCAGTTGGGAAATGAAATTTTTAATATGGCCTTTGGTGAACTGTACATAGAAGAAAAAACTGTAGTTAACAGAGATTTATTTTTGAACAAAGGGAAAGGGAATTTTTAGTTCATTGAATCACAGAAAAAAAAATGAGAAGTCTTCTAATCCATTCCCCTACTTCTGTAATACAATCAATTCCTGACAGATGAGAAATTGTCCTCGTTTTAATACTTTCAGTGAAGGAAATTTCAATAACCTGTTCAAATGGTAAATAACTCTTGCTCATTCTTCCATATTGTGAACTTAGATCCTTTGACCTTCAAGCCTTTTCTTCTGGTCTTTTTTTTCTAGTTTGGGGGTTGGGAGGATGAAAAAAAAATCCAGGGCTTATCATTTAAAGAGGACAGCATGTTGCTTTGCCCTAATGACTAAAGGAAAAAATACTATCCTGTGGTGTTTTTAAGATGCTAGACAGAGCTTAAAGAATTATCTTTAAAAATATCATTGATGCCCAATGACCAAATTCTCTCATTGACTGAGCTATTTTCTAGTGCCTGAAGGAGCATTAGTTGAAGGTACCGTAGAGTTCTGAGAAAGGTAATGAAATTTTCAAAGGTGCTTGGCTTAGTAGAAAAAATAGTTTATACCCCAGAGAATGACTCAATTACTGTTATGTAAGTAATATCTGCACTTACAGTGAAGAATCATACCAAGTATTTTTTCCAAACATCGATTGAAAATTACTATATTGTGCTCTAAATATGGGACATAGGTGTGTAGATTTATTAACAAAAATCAAAGGGTTTGTTTTGTTGGGTTTTAAAAACACATCATTTTCTTCATTTTTCACATTATGGATTTTAGATTTTACATATTCTTAGAATCCTGTAATGTAAGGACCTTAGAGGTTAAAAAAAAATCCAACCTCCTCATTTTAAAGATGAAGGCTCTGATTGGGCTAGATTAGGTAAGAGAGAGCCCATTTCTATTTCCTCCATATCTCTACTATCAAGCCTCTTTTCTCCATTCATACAGCCTCCCACCTCAGTTCAGCTCTCATCTCTTGTCATCGAGACTATTATTGCAACAGCCTCCTAAAGGGTCTCTGATACAAACTTCTCCCCACTTAGTCCATTTTCCACTCAGTTGCCAAAGTGATTTTCCTTAAGCACAGATCTGACCATGCCATTTTCCTACTTATTAAACTCCTGTGACTCACTATTTCCTCTAGGATAAAAAATCAAGTTCTCTGGCTTCTGAAGTGCTTCGCAATCTGATCCCAACCTATCTTTCCAGCCTCAGTGGGCATTATTATTCTCCCTACATTCTATGGCTCAACCAAACTGACCTTCTCTCTGACCCTTCCACCAGGCATTCCATCACCTATCGTCATGTCTTTGCTTTAGCTATCCTCTATGCCTGGAATGCCCTCCCTTTTCACTCACACTTCAGAGTCCTTCTCTTGCTTCAAGACAAAGTTCAAGTACCACCTTCTAAATAGTTTTTCCTGATTCCTTCTCCCCACTCCCAGTTACTAGTGTCTTCCCTCCCTAACTACCTTAGATTTAACTACCTTGGACTTATTTTATTTTTATGCTTACTATATTTATTCTGCATATCTCATATATAAACCTTTTATTTCTTCTGGTAGAATATAAGCTTTCTTAGAGTAAAGGTCATTTTGTTCTTTTTATTTATATCCTTACTTGATAATTGTTTATTGATTGATTTATATTGTAGAAGGGATTAATGTATAGGAAGGAAGGTTGGGCTAAGTGACCTTTTCAACTCCAAGATTTTTGGGATTCTTTGAAAATCTTTTGTTGTGACAAATTTTTACCCTTTGACCTTCCTCTTTGACCTCTTCAGCATTTGACACTGTGGACCACAGACCCCTAAATACTCTCTCTTCCCCCTCCCTGGCTCTTGTGAAATTACAGTCTTCTGGTTCTCCTCCAACCCCTCATTCCTTTCCTAGTTCATCTTCCTAATACTTTAAGGTTGGTGTTCCCCAAAGTTCTTTCCTCAACTCTCTTTTCTTCTCTGTCTTCTCTGCCTCTTAGTAATACTATGTATTTTTGTAGTTTTAAATGACATCCATATGAATGATTTGCCAACCTGTTCTTCAAACCTTGACCTCCTTACCAGTGTCTAAATCCATATCTCCAGCGCTCTTCAAATATCTCCATCTGGGTGTTAAATAAATACCTCAAACTCATCATAAGCAAAAACTGAACTTTTTATCTTTTTCTAAGAACTACTCCTTATTATGACTTCACTCTGTCCGTGACATCACTATTCACCAGGTCTCCTGTGTTTGAAATCTGTGTTATTTTGACTCTCCATGCTGTCCTACCTTTCATGAGCAGTCAAATGCCAGATGCTGTTGACTCCACCTCTATAATATTTCTTATATTCATCCCTTCCCCTCACTATTATCATCCTAGTATATACCTTCATTGCCTGACCTCTTTTACTAGACTCCAAAGGCTACATTCTTATCCATCCAGTTAATCCATCATTAGCACCACTACCACATTAATTTTCCTTATGCCCAGATCTGTTCATGTCACTCTTCTGCTCAAAATCCTTCAATGTATCCATACTACTTATTAAATAATGTTCAAAATCTTTAGCCTGCTATTTAAGGATCTCCAAAATCTGGTGCCAACCCACCTTCCCAGCTTCATAATACACCACTCCTTTCCACCTGTTTCATGCTCTAGCCAAACTGGACCATCCATCATCCATCTTATATATCCTATTTTTCTTGTCTCCAAACCTTTCTTCATGTTCTTTACTACGCTGTCATCCCTCCTCCTCTCCCTCACACATTGCTGGTTGAAATTTTACCCATTCTTTATAATCCATTTCAAATACCACCTCTTCTATGAAAAGTTATTCTTAATCCCTGTCACCTGAAAATATCTGGAATGATATTTCCTCCACAGGACCTCATATAACACTTTGTTCCTCTCTTATGCAGAGATTATGTATTTTTAAAACCATAGCTGTCTGTGTATGTGTCATATACTAGCATAGAAACTCCATCAAGACAGGAACTAGGTCTGACCCAAACTTTATATCACCTTCGTGATATAAAACATTCTTCTGCACACAGTAGTACCTTAATAAACACTTGTTAAATTGAATGCAATGGAAAGAAGGGTAAATCTAATGTGTAAAAAACAGCTGAAGGTCACTTGGAAACAAATCTGCTGAAAAGCGTATTTGCTCTGAGTGAGAACATTTTTGGTTTAAAATGAAAACTCTAAATTGATGAGTACGTATATGTGCGGGGGCATTTGATAGAATGAGAATAGAATTTCAGATTTAAAAGGGAATATAACTCTTATTTAGTTCAAATACCACTGTTTTACTAATGAGGAAACTGATCCCCAAGGAGTTCTTCTGCATATGTTTGGAACAATTATTATCATTAGACTAACTTTCTAGCTTCCCCCACATTAATTTGATATATAAGTTCTTAAATATTTGCTTGAAGGAAAAAGAAGTAGCACTGTTTTAACGTCTCACATTTTCCTGAGAAAATACAAAGCTGAGGAAACTCAATTAGTTTTTCTTGTGTTTTCCTTAACATCAGTTGCCTAGCTGCTTATAGGTGTGCTATTCATGCTTGAATACAGGAAAGATCTATAATTTTGTATGGAGAAGATCTCAATATGTGAACTTATGCCAATATAAATCTACATAGCACAACTAAGCTGTAACTTAATAGGTAAATCCTATACAGTTGCTTGAGGTTTACAGAGATAAAGTGACTTACTCTGGGTCACACAGTAAGTTTCAGAGGTAAGATTTGAGCCCAGGTTTTTTGATTCCATGAAGAGTACTCAAATCCCTATGTCATGTCACAACTGTATTAGTACTTATGGATTAAAAGTAGTTTATTAACCTTACGTTCATTCATATGTATCTCTTGATTCCTCCTTTTCACGAAGAAAACATGATAGGATGGTATGAATGATCAGATTAACATGGCAAGACATGTCAATTCCAGAGAAATGTGACTAGGCAGAAAAGAGGGAGCTCCCTAAAGAGAATGATATCACTGCACAGAAAACACACTCATCAATTCAGCTTTTTATAAGACATGTATGAGAGATAGAAGCTAAGTAACTAAGTGTGAAGGAGTGACCCACAACACTTCACTTTTCTGAGGGACAAATTTATTTCTGAAAACAGCAGTTGCTGAGTTTTATGCCTTGGCAATTCACTTATCTAAGGCACAGATATGCCTCAGGGTCTAAGATAAGCAGTTCCTGAGTTAGTTCTGACTTAGAATTTTGAGACTGTAGTTACTTATTTGCATATGACAAATGTAAACCATTGAATGAATGGGTAAGCACCGTCTGCTTCACTGATTTGCATTTGAGAGTTGGAGAACTTTTAGATTAATAATTGGAAAAATGGGACATAAGATTGTACTATGATTATGGGACAAATGTAATTCACCTGATAACAAATTAAAACGGAGAATTTGGCTACTAACCATAAGCTTAAATGTGATTTTTCAGGGAGGACCCAGATGCTGAACCAAGGCAGGTTAGAAGAGTGAGATAAGGGAAAGGATGGATTTCAGACTGTCAGAGAGCCTGAAGCTCTCTTTTGTCTGGTCACTTGTTGGCCAATGAGAGGCTGGAGCACTTTCTACTGCCATCTGCCGCTGAGAAAAAGAATTAGAAGGAAGAGAGATTATTCTCTAGTACGACTGGTTGCAGAGAAGAAAAAAAGGAGTATAATGAATATGCTCCTCTCTATTATGATTTGATCATGAGAAGAAGAGAAGAAATAAAAGACTTCTCTGCATTCCCTCTTGCTGTTGCTGAGAGGTGTGGGGAAAAAGGAATCCTGCAAAGGAGCAGAGTTGGAGAGGCTTTTGCTAACCAGGATAAAGGTGATTGCCTTTTTCTAGAAGAATATAACATTCTTTTGGATGAAAGCATCATCTAAGTGATGGATTTTACAGTTACTGTAAATGAGTCAGTGCAGATGAGTAGAGGATCAGCTTGGAAGCAGAGAATCAGAGAAGACCCCTAGTGGATTGACTGGACAGGCTGAGATATCAGGCCCAGTAAGGCAAGGGAAGGTAATTAAGCATTTATGTAGAGCCTACTCTGTGCTAGGCACAGTGCTAAGCATTTTACAAATCTTATCCTATTTGATCCTTACAACAACTCTGTGAAGTAGGCACTGTTATTGCCTCCATTTTACATCTGAGGAAACTGAAGCAAACAGAGGTTAAGTGATTTGGCCAGAGTCATGCAGCTAGTAAGTATCTGAGGCTGGATTTGACCTTAAGCACGGTATGAATTAGTTCAACTCAACAGTGAAAGCACCTATTCAAATACGGAAGCTAGGATCAAGTTCTTGAGACGTAAAAAAGGCATTAAAGTCTATATTCCCAGAGTTGTGAGTTTCCCTGACCATAAGTATTTCCCACATGCATGCTTTACTACTCTAGGGATTTAGGTATATGCTCACTTTCCCTGTGGTCACTATATGCATTGATGGGACAGCATAACTGTGGTTTATGGGTAGAATGTTATATAACTATTAGGTGCTGGCTTTTCTTTTTGACTAAATATTTTGGTTAAGATTGAGTACATTGAGCTAATTTCTTGAAGAAGCACTTAATTGACCCCACCAAGTTCATGTCCAAGTGCAGTATAGTTGCTGGATAAGTCTACATCTTAGTTATTGCTGGCCTGGGTTCCTAAGATTGGTCCTCACTCTTTGGGGCCTCAGTGTTGGAGTGGCTGGCCACAAAACCTAGAATAGACTCCACTCACAAAGAAGTGTTTGCTCATGAATTATGGTTTTGGTGAGAATATTCACCCACAAGGATTATTCCTAGAACCTAGAAACTTCCTGGTTCCCTCTCTAGGAAACCATGCTGACTTGCTGAAGTAGGTGCAGGTGGGATGAGAGATCCAGCCCCAATCCAGGGAGAGAGCCAGCCTAAGGAAATTTGGAGGTTGGTGCCACACATGGGCTACATAAAGATGAAGATAAAAGAGAAATACTGTCCTGAAAAAGATAATCAGGAGGGGCAGTTAGGTGGTACAATGGATAGCACACTGGCACTGGAGTCAGGAGGACCTGAGTTTAAAATAATTTATTAGCATGTATTTATTAGCTGGGCATGTAATTTAACCCCAGTTGTCTCCAAAACAATAAATAAATAAAGAGCAATATATTCCACAATGAGCTAAAAGTTACAACAAATTCTACAGATAGCATTTTTTTTTCTGTTATGATGGAGGCAAGAAGATCAAAGCAGAACCACTGCTCAAGGTGGATCAAAATATGGTAAAGCATCATGGTAAGAAAGCTGAACTACTCAACTGTTTTTGCTTCTGCTTCCTCAGCCAAGGAAAATGAGCTTTGGTTACCTGGGAAATGAAACCCTAGATAAGTGAGAAGACTGTAAGAAGGCATTGAGCTGTTCTAAATGAAGTCAAGTCACCGAGCCTAGATGAACTATTAATGCCAAATTTTGGTTCCTCTCAACACCTGGGAACACATTCTTTCCTAAACATTGCTGTCCCTGAGGAAAGTGAGCACAGACTTAGCACTTAATTGACCCCACCAAGTTCATGTCCAAATGTAGTATAGTTGCTGGATAAGTCTACATCTTATTGCTGGCCTGGATTCCTAAGATTGGTCCTTGCTTGTTGGGGCCTCAGTGTTGGAGTGGCTGACCACAAAACCGAGAAGAGACTCTGCTCACAAACTTCCTGGTGGCTCACACTCCTGACCTTTTGATGCTTACTGGGTCACAGCCATCTCTAATCTCCACCATTTAAAACAGGAAAGAACTAACAAGGAAAAAACCAAAAGCCTTTGTTCATTGGACATATGTCGGCCTCAGATGTAGAAAGCCTGAGGACTCTCCTTTTGTGACATTGTCTCTTTTCACAGCAAGTAGGAGTAGGTAAAATTATGGCTTGGGGAATTCAGGATAGGAAGCTGGAACTGGCATTTCCAGGTGTTCTGGTCCCAAAGTGGCCTTAGTAGTGCTGGAGAAGGCCTTGAAGCAAAAGGAAGCACAAGGTGGATAATCTTGATTGAGGCTGACACAGGACTCACAGCAAAGGTTCTGGAGGAAAGAAGTCAGAAGCAGGTAGCCTGAGTCTGGAACTGGATCAGGGCACTCCAGAGAAAAATATATACAATAACAACAATGTAAAAATTGAAAAAAAAAACCTTCTGAAAGACTTAAGAACTCTGATCGTTGTGCTGACCAACCATGATTTGAAAGGAGTTGGATATATGTCCAATGAACAAAGGCTTTTGGTTTTTTCCTTGTTAGTTCTTTCCTGTTTTAAATGGTGGAGATTAGAGATGGCTGTGACCCAGTAAGCATCAAAAGGTCAGGAGTGTGAGCCACCAGGAAGTTTGTGAGCAGAGTCTCTTCTCGGTTTTGTGGTCAGCCACTCCAACACTGAGGCCCCAACAAGCAAGGACCAATCTTAGGAATCCAGGCCAGCAATAAGATATATCCATTGTGGGGATTAGTTTTTATTGCCTATGCACATCTGACACAAGGGTTTTATTTTTCTTTCTTTGAATTTTGATGGAGTTGGGTGGGAGGAGGAACTAGTGATGAGGTTACCAAAATGAAGAAAAAAAGTAGGGCAAAAATAATGCAATAGAGAATTTAAAAATTCAAGGAAGTAAAGTAAAAAGAGTAATTGAAACATTTTTAAAGCACATAGAACAGAACTTAAGTCAGTAGGAAGGGTAGACAGTTTAACTTTGAAAAATAACAATTGAAATTAATATACTTAAAAATAAAAATAAGCTGTTCAAAATATACATATTCATAATCTCATGTATAATCCTATTTTTCTGTACTGTTTTTTAAATATGGAAATGCTCATATTAAAAAAAAATTAAAGAAAATCCTTAGAAAATGTCTGCTTTTTCCTTTTTCATATTTTCTTCAGTGAAATCTCTCAGTGCATGTGTAGGTCATTCTCATAAAGATTTTATAGAGATGAGAAAGGAAACATGGGTCAGTAGTAATTGTTACCCTCTCAATCACCATATTTTTTTTCCAGTTCTTTTTTATTATCCTGTCCTTTAGTCATCTTGAAATTTGATTCCCTCAGTGATTTCAAAATTGTGTTGTGTCTAAACACAGACTTGGTCTTAACTGACTAATCTCATCATTGTATGGGTTAATGTGATTTCTACTGATGGCATGAAGGGGACTGTAGTTATTGTCAGAATTCAATAGCTCCACTATCATTGATGAACATAGTCTGTCATAGGAATTCTAACAAATCTCTGTTATACTTTTCATCTGTTTGTGGCCTTTCTTTCAGTTGTGTACATAAATGTTGTATTATCTGGGATTATCTGGATTAATTAGGTCTCATGCCAATCTTCAGAGTTGCTTTCTCTTTGACCCTTCTTTACAATTTTATGAAGCAGTAATTGCTCATTACCTTCTGGCAACCTCCTATATAATATTTTGCAAAGTGAGAATATGTACTTATTATAGAATGAATTTATATTCTAACCTGGCATTGCCTTTGGCTTCTATGTTTATCAGTTTGATGAAGTTATTAAGTATTGGCTAATTGAAGTGACTTATGGGCTATTTTGGCATTCTTATTAGGGCATTTTCTTTGATGGATTAAATTTCTGTAAGAAATTATAATAATCCACATTGATATATTTCCTTTGATCTATTTCCTATTGTTCAGAGTCAATAGCATTCTTCAATAAGTTAGGTTGAAATTGTAGTAATTATATTTAGTATATTCAAATCATTAGCCTTTCTTCTAATTTGACATTGATTTTGACATTTGCTCTAATGAATTCATGGTCTGTACATTGATAACTGATTTGGAAATGGTTCTCACATGGGTAATGAGTCATTTCCTTCCTGTTAAGATAGTCAGTTTCATTTTTGTGATGTTGTTAAATCTTTATCAAATTAGAAGAAAGGATGAGATCTTATTCTCTTCTTAAAGTATTCAAGATATAGCGGTGTGAGGCTTCTGTATAGTCTACAAGACTTTAACCCTTTGATTTCTTAATCTTGTCCTTGTTTTATGTTTTTCACTACTGTTCCCTATACACACCTTTGTATCCAAAATGGCAAATATTAGCATAAATGATGACTTAGTTTGGAAGATACTGTCAACTTATTTATAGAATTTCACCACTACTCATTCCATGCAAACAACGGTAGTAAACAAGCTGGAATTATTTTCACAGTATTTTTTTTTGTTATGCATGTATAGATCACTGCAAGGTTTGATGTCCAAATGTCCCATAAAGTATTTTTTATGCTAATGATGAGAGAAATGGAAAGCAAAAGAACTTTGAGGTCTTATCTCATGCTGAACAAATTATAAAAAATGACAAAAGATAGGAAAAACCAATGACCATGGGATGATAGGTACACAAATGCAGTATTGGTAGAATTAATTGGTTCAACCGTTCTGGAAAGTAATTTGTGTTATGCTCAAATGACTAATTCTTTGTCCCAGTCATATAGCATTGTTACTTGGGTAACTTAAGAAGGTGGCAGACAAGAAAGAAAGAGAAGGAAAATGGAAGGAAGGAAAGAAAGAAGGAGGAAAGAATGAAAGGAGAGAGGGAAGAAGGGGAGAAAGAAGAGGGAAGGAAAGAAGGGAGGGAGGGAGGAAAAAAGCTATTCATAGTACATACTCATAACAAGCTTTCAAAATGCATACAAAAAGTACTGCCCCATAGATGTAAAAATATTTACTGTAACACTTTTTATGATAGCCAAGAAATAAAAATACCTGCCTACCAACTGAGGAAAGACTAAATGAATTTTAATGCTAATATTATCAATGTAATATATTATAAATGTCATATAATATTGTGCTATTAGAAAGGATGAATATAAAGAACTCAGAGAAATATGCGAAAATGCATACAAGAGCTGATTTAGAGTGAAGGAAGAAGAACCAGGAAAACAAGAGTTATCCCTTCCACATGGGACTAGATGACTCATGATCTGGAAAATCCGCATTACTTTTTTTGGCCCTCCTTTTGTACCAGAGAAGTCTGAATTATTATGGTATTAAAAGAGAAAATATGTTGATATTATACATTATTATACATATATCTTATGCATTTCTCAGTTTCTAAACTTTTTGTGTGTCATCTGCTTGTCCTCTGCAGCTTTGGCAATCTCCCCCCAAATTACCATTTAATTTCTTACGCCAACTTGTGATATATCAGAACTGCTATGAGGAAAGTCTTGATGTGGAAGGGATAACTGTATATACAATGACTATATCAATGTAAATGTAAAGCTAGAAAACAACCCACGAAAGCTGAATATTGTTTAATATCGATAAACAGGCTTGTTCCAAAGTATATATGAGAAAATGGAGAAGTGGGACACTATGGATATGTAACACTTCACACATCAGACCCAGCAAATATGTTAGTTTTGTTGAACTGCTTTCTTTTTTTTTCTTTCTTCTCTTTTAAAATGTTTTTGTTAAAATGAATGGGTCATTGCATAGGAGACAGTGGGATGGATATATTTTAAAATGAAAGTAATACAAAAATTTAAAAATAAATATGAAAATTTAAAAACGTTTCTTGTTTTTTTTGATACGTGATGAAACTAGCTCTACCAACTTCTTTGACCTTCCAAGAAAACTTATGAACTGTACCTTTTCATTTAGCTGAATTTACTTATATTTTCTAATTAATTTATAGTAATGATACAAATACTTGGTTCAATGCCTCTGATAGTAGTTCAGATCATTGGTCTTTGGTCAAGGATTTCAAATTTAGAGAACCAATAGTTAAATTAACATTCAAAGAGAGTAAAAAAAAAGTGTTGTGATTCTTAGCACCTTCTCTCCCCTTTCCACAACTTTGCTAACGTCCTGCCTTTTAAAAATTTTTCATGCACTGCAATGGCCAAACAATCCATTCTGAACAGTCAACCTGCCAAGCCTGTCTATACTTAGCTGGACTAATCCTTAGAAACTAGACATGACCTTCCACCAAAACCAAACTCGAAATCTTTCCACTTTGGTAGCAGCTGCCAGAGCTTGTGATTGGTCAACATAGTTTTTGAGCACACAGGGTGATTTCCATGACACAATGAGCTATGATAGTAGAACTTTTTTTTTTTAATAAACTAAATCTTCCTATTTCCTCCAGCCTCAAAGTACAGAGGCTACTCCCAGACCCAGACCCACTCTGATTGGCATGAGAGCTTTGAATTGCTCTGTTTCCAACCTGAGCCGGATCACCCTTCCATAGGTGGCCTGGAGGCCCCTGATTATAGGGGCTCACCATATTAATGGTGGACTTAGTGGGGACACCCTTTCATCTTAGCTCATTTCATCTCTAACTCCCTAGCAACTTAAGCAATTTGCCAGGCATAGCATTTCATTAGCAAGAACCACAAAGACCACCATGTTTGGCCAAAGCAGAACTTTTGCAGAGGACATTGAAGTTAATTAATTTAAAATATGAACTGAAAAATAACAAGTATTGCTTTTTCTCTGCCGTCTTCAATGGTACCTCTCTAACTAACTTTAAGCATCCATGTTTTGTTTTTGTTTTTTCCTTTTCATTCCCCATGTCTAGCATAATTTAGGTCAGCTACTGTGTCCATTTGCATCCCCAGTTTGAACTTAGTAGGCCTTTGTTGAATGAATGAATGAACCAGCATAGGCATACAGGTAGCTCTCAATAATTGCTTGTCAAATTAAAGGATTAAAATTTTAATTTTATACTAATTAAAGAGAAATGCATACTTTTCTGGTGAAATATTGTGATTTATACTGAACGAGTCCATAATAATTTTTTATATCATTCTCTATATTAAGGTTACAAGGACCTGGGCATGCATTATTTATTTTTGATCCTCACAACAACCTTGTGAGGTATCTAGTACATGTATTAATTATCCCCCCCTTTACAATTAGGGAAACTGAGGTCCTGATAGTGTAAATTGCTTGTATGAGATGCCAATGATAGTAAGTAGGAGAGTCAGGACTTGAAACCACATCTTCTGAATCCAATCCCAGTGCTCTTTCTACTAGACCAATTACAATCACCCTTCAATCTACGGCCAAAAAGCTTCATGAGGATTTCACTTCTGGCAATGATGGCTTCAGGGATTTTTAATCCTATTGAAAGAAATGAAATTTCATCACATGGGAGCAATAAATATAAAACAGCCTAGTTTTTTTCAGTTTATGCCTCAGTCTCCATTGATTATCTTTTAAGGTAGAGAAACTTCCTCGTTCTGTTTGCCAGTTGCAGTTGAATATCATAACATTAATAATCCAGGTAAACA
The DNA here is from genome assembly GCF_003287225.1 of Phascolarctos cinereus. Classification (NCBI taxonomy): domain Eukaryota; kingdom Metazoa; phylum Chordata; class Mammalia; order Diprotodontia; family Phascolarctidae; genus Phascolarctos; species Phascolarctos cinereus. Next base: position 240,467,461 of record NW_027556098.1, read on the forward strand.
CTGATATAGGCACCACCATAAAGAGTAAAGTGTTTAACAGTATTACTCACTCATTGAACAAATATTGATTGAGCACCTACACTTTGAGGAGTTATCACAAATAGTACTCATAAAGAGCCATTGAGTCTCTCTAAGCACATGCTCAGCCGAGATGTTAAGAGCCATTAGGAACTCCTTTAACCATTACAGGTTAAAGCATAGCAAAACAATAATATGCTGCCTGTTATATAAGAAGATAACATGTTTTCAGCATGACATATGCCTTGATTTGACTTTTCAGTATAGATTGAGTAAGAAGGGACCTTAAAGGTGATTTAGTTACCTAATAATTTTGTTGTATATTTAAAAGGAATAGCAAGTTGTACATAGTAGATTTGCAGTTTCATGTGCAATCATCCTTTTTATTATATTATATTATGGAAATGCTTGTTTTATTCCATAAATTTTTTTTTAAAATGCTGTCAAACAGCCAAAAAACAAAGGTGATTTACTTCAACTTCCCATATGTAATGTAGTAGGCATGGATTTCCTCTAATCATTCATACTCTTACATTCAGTTACTCTTGTATTCTGAGCTACATTTGTACAAATAGCTGGTCAAGGTTGAGAATGAAACCTATGACAATGAAACAGAGCTCTTTTTTTTTTTAATGAGGTTGTCTGGTTAGGATTGAAGTAATTGAATTATGACCTTTGGCTTCATTATTCCGTTCTTTAACTGATCTGAACTTCTAAAATACACCAAAATAGTCACTTGCTAAATAGTACCATTGTATTCTAAAAACTACTGCCACAGACTACATACCAATATATAATCATTTTATTTTCATCAGTAAAATGTATTTCTATGTATACACACAACTTATATTTAGAGCTGAGAGAAAATAGACATCATCTATTCCAACTTCTTTATTTTATAGATGAGGAAACTGAGGTCCAAAAAGCCAGTGGCTAAGTCAGAACTTGAGCTAATACCCTTTAATAGAGTACCACCCAAATCAATTTCCTTCCTTACAGGTTTTTTTGTATACTGTTTTTGTAACTGAACCTAGCATATGTTTAAACTGATGTGAGTTTTTTAGAAAGAAAAGGGTCTTTTATTTCAAAAACAAAATAAAAAGAGAATTCCAATCCATGAATTTTCTAATAGTTCTTCTCTGTTTACCATCAGTCCAAGTTTAGTCTTTAGCTTCCACATAATTATTATGTTAGGCACCTTCATATGGTGGTGTACTGGAGCCATTTTGTACTCTCACAAGCATCAATCACTAAATTTTTAGTGTGAGCATTGATATCTCAGAAATCAGCTACAAATCAATGCTTGACTGGTTGCTTTATTTATTGTTTAGCCTTAAGAAAGTGGTGGAGAAAATGTTAATGATGATTAAACTTAACAGTGTATCATGCATATATTTTTCCTTCCGGAAACTCAGCTGTCAAATATTTACCAGCACATACCTGCCTACATACATATTAGAGTTCTCCATCACTATAATTACTACACAGAATGATGGTGCATTATCACCGAATTTTGGGGAGAGACCCTCAGTGTTCCCTTTGTAGATTTCTTGTGAAAGAGAAAGATGCCATCTCCCTCTATTTGGATCCTGTGACTTCCAGGTAAAAATTAAATAACTGCCAGGGAAAATATTCCTCTCTCAAATGCTTTGCACATAATAGGTGATTGAGAAATGAATTGGGTAAGATGTCTTTCATTTAATAGCTACTCTTCTTCTTTCTATTCCTTCTTGTTTCTAAAGGGATCCAAAAGAAAGCTGATGCAGTTTATATAAGTCCAACCATGGCCCCCACACCCGTGTGATTTCCCATTAAATTGTTATTGCTAGATAAATATATCACAACAGTATTATTATAGTCATTTTATTTCTCAGTGGTAATCAGATGTATTGCTTGTGGAAGAGAGGATTAAATATATGTTATTACTGAAAGAGTTCTTTGCCGTAGTATGTAAGTTTATTACAAAACCATTTTCACCAACTTAGGTACTTAGTCACAGCCTCGCTCTCTCCTCCAGAGCCATCTGAATCTAGTGGCAAGAGAAAGGCATGGATAACCGGAGATGACTCTGGATGCAGCGGGAGACCTTGGCCCTTTTTAAGCTAAGGTCTTTCCCAGTCTCAGTTTGTCTGAGGCAGCATCCATGCAGTGATTAAGGCTAGGTGAGAAATGAGGCAAAAGATAGCCTCTTTCACCTACTTTAAAAAAAATCTGGGAGGAGAAGATCCTTAGGGTTTCTGGCCAGAACAGAAAAAATTGCTGTTTACACTCACCCTGAGCCATCACAACCCAAACTATGAAGAAGGAAGGAAGGAAGAAAGAAAGGGAGAAAGAAAGCAGCATTGACCAATTGGAACTGACCAGTTGGGTCCCCAGTGGGGCAGCTACTACTACTCATAGTAATTGTTAGCATAATCAGGAAGGCTGGGGTAGCAACTGGTACTGATAACTCTGGTAATGACACCAGCTTCTTTTTCCTTCTCTGCCTTTAGCCAGACTATGTGAAGCAAATTGGACTAAGCTTCTGGGCTTATCTTTCTAAACTGGCCCATATACTGCAATTGACTGTGATGTCATGAGAAATAAAGGGGAGACCTCTGTGTGACAAAATAATACAGTTTAGGAATGTATAAATTATTTGGCAGGGTATTTGATAGGGTCTAGAATCAGAAAGACTCATCTTCCTGAGTTCAAATCTGGCCTCAGAAACTTACTAGCTGTGTAGCACTGGGCAAGTCATTTAGCCCTGCTTGCTTTAGTTTCCTTATCTGTAAAGTAAGCTGGAGAAGAAAATGGCAAATCACTCCAATATCTTTGCCAAGAAAACCCTAAATGGGTTCATGAGGAGCCCAACGTGGCTGAAAAATGATTGAGTACAAATTATTTGAGTGGCTTTTCCCTAGAACTCTGTGTTTGTGTTTCCCTTTATGATACGTGTCTTTGGGGAGAGTCTAGTGTAGGGGGCTGCCTAGCAAGCTACTAAACATCTAAAGATGTGGTCTATAGCAGTAAATTTCAGTAGTCACTGCATCGCACCTTGTCAATGACAGATGGGTCCTTGTAAACATTTTCTGAGCCTTTCCCTCTTTTCTCAGGTGTACCTTTCTCAGCTCATGCAGCTCTAGGAATCAGAAGACGCAAGACCCTGACAATAATTTACCAATTCAAATTAGTTGTGTTTGTAGACGTGGCCATACACACACAAGTAATTTGAATTGGTGAATGTAAACTTTCACCTTTCCACGCTTGTCAAGGGGGAAAGTGCAAATTACACAGACTGGTTTAATACTTCGGAATTCTTGCACAACATTGTTTCCTTCTTAATGTGTAACTTTAATCCTCTCTTATCTCAAATCTATTGTCAATAATCTGTGGCAAAATTGAATGACTAAGGGAAAAGGAGAAGAAAATTCTAAATTTTCTCAGCTGACAAATAGGATGGTCCACTTGTGGCCTATACATAGTATCAACTATACTTTTTAAAATTCTGAAAAGAAGCTCTAGCATTATAGCTATTAAGGCAATCCTGATGTTAAGTGCCATTGAATATTATACAATGCTTCTTAAACTGTGGGTCTGAATATGGGAGTCACGAAAAATTTGGCCACAGTAAAAGGTTTCTGAATATGCAACGATCAAAAATTAGTTCAAAATCAAATGCTTAGTGAATCCAAGGTGTTTCTGGCAGTGAACGCCCATGTTGCATCATGTAACTGCACCCTCGGTTCTGAATACACAACATGCACACTTTGCCACGCAACGCCTGCAAATGCTGCCAGAAACGCTTCGGCTCAGATTTGAGATTTTTCTTTAATAAATGGTAAAATTATATGTATACCAAAGAATTGTTTTAAAATAACTTGTATGATTTGTTATCAGTAAACATTTGATTTGCATACCTATTTTATATGCCTATAGGGTCACGTAAAAATTTCTTGGGTGAAAAAGTGTCATGAGTGAAAAAAGTTTAAGAAGCACTACTATATCATACTTCCTACCTCCTAGGACTCCCTACCCCAGACCTGGAGTCAGGAGACTTGAGTTTTAGTCCTGGCACTTTCAGCCAAGTAATTGCTCTGAATTTCAGTTTCATCATTTGTAATATGGGAATAATCACATTTTTAAGTCAATAAATATATAAATCATTTATAAAGCACTTATGTGCTATGCATCATACTAAGCACCAGGGATATAAAGCCAAGAAAACAAGATGGTCCCTACTCTCAAGGACTTTACATTCTAATAGGGAAAGAAAATTTTAAAGGGGAACTAGAAAGTAGGGGCTGGGCTAGTGTGGAGGTGGAGAGTAAGCAGGAAGCACTGTCTCCAGAAGAAGTGATTGCAAAGGAAATACTTATGAAGCTGAAAAAACTTAAAACTGCATTAGGACTTTGGGGACATCCCATACAAATGTGAGCTATTATTATTATTATTGCCATGCTGCCCATTTTGCTTTGCCGTTAATTCCATGACTTATTCCTATGTGGTCAATGTGCTAAGCAAATCATTTCTTAAAGTATTCTTTTAATGAGTTCTTGGACAAGAGAGGCTGATTTGCCAAATCAACATTGGGTCTTGCTCTGGGATTTTGCCAGTGGGATAATTACCTGCTGCAATGGTGAAGCATTCATGGCTTTACCGTGTAAGTTTGAGTGTATTAGCATGCCCACAGTTGTAAACTTGAAAGCAGCATTGAATAATAAAAGGTATTGTTTTCTGTAATGGGCGTTTTATTATTTATTGAATCCAATGAAATTCTTTTCATGATGGATAGAGCCAACATTTCTGTCATGAAGGCAACACAACACATTCAATGACATCTCTAAACTATGTTTGGCCTAAGGTGTGGGCACAGAGTACCAGTCGGAAGGAAGGCAAAGAGCCTCTTCTCAAATAGTGCCAAGATCATGGGTGATCCAGGCAGTGGTTTAGATTTTCTCCTAATGCCATTCTGCAGCAGATAAACAGCATTCAGCAGGTAGCCACAGTTCCTGCTATCTCTAGACTGAGAGCTACCCCAACTTCTCTGATAGAGTGAGACACTAATGAAATTGCTTGAGTTAATTATATATATATTTTTCATGCAGAAGAACCTATTTATACCTTTCTTTATTAATTATTTAGATATTCCAGGTGAAAGGCTTGAGGGAGTTTTGGACCTTAATTGCATGAACAGTTGCCCAATTTTTTCCCTTCATGTGTAGACACAGCCATGTTGACATTGCGTGGGCTGTTCACTCATCGTGCCTGCACTTCACTCCCTTTCATTCACTTTTCATCATTCAGCTAAGCTGGAAAATCCTGCTGCAGGTTTCATCCCTGCCAACGGGGCTTGAGGGTTGAGGAGGAAGAATATCATCAATCCTGTTACAGAGATGTCAGGAAGGATTTTCATTTAGACTTTTCTAATTGTGAAGTTAAAAAAAAAATCTCCAGCCTCTCTGCAATGTAGAGGCCAAATTAATATTTGAATTTACAGAAAGAGAGGGCATACAGTTGGAATTGTTTCCCTTATTTCCACTTAAATAAGCTCCCCATTGTCTTTTCCCCTTTCCTTAGGCAAGCCTGAAGTGCACAGGTGATTCCCATAGTTGAATAATATTTTCTATCATATGTGTGTAATGATGACATCCATTTCTTGGCTACTCAGCGTAGTCTCCCAACCTATTTATCTCCAGTGGTGAAATAGAGAAGCCAGTCTTCCTTTTGACAACCAAAGCTTCTGTCCCTGCCCACCCCACCCTTCTTAGTCACGGCACCTCTGAAAGAACCACACAGATAATTCGGGATAAATGAGTCTGCTCTGGCCCTATCTGTGTTACTTGAAGCAAAATTGTGTTTATAATTGAATTATCAAATAATTGCCCCAGTGTTCTTTCTCATTGGTATAGACTGGCAACTTTTGAAACTTGAGTAGAAATATACAGAACCAGAGAATCTGTTGGCTGGAAGTTATCTGGGGAGGCCTAACCTATGCTATCCTGCTGACTCCAGCAATGCACCTATAAAACCAGCCTGTCCAAATAAAACGGGTTTGGAATCCAGCCTGAGGGATGTGATCAGTCTAGTGCAGGGGTGGGGAACCTGCCCCCTCGTGGCCTCATGTGGCCCTCTAGTTCCTCAGGTGTGGCCCTTTGACCAAATCATTCAATCAAATGGCTGCACTTGAGGACCTGGAGGGCCACGTGTGGACACAAGGCTTCAGGTTCCCCACCCCTGGTCTAGTGTAATGGAGAGAAGGCAGTATGTAAGGTCAGAGATCCCAAGTTCACACCCCAGTTCTTCTATCTGTTACCTGTGTGATTTGAAAAAGCCCATTTTTCTTTCTGTCTCAACTTCCTCATCTGTGAGATAATGGTCTTATATTCTAATTATCTCCTATTCCAGAGGCTATAATAATACTTGTAAAATTGATGAATATATGTCTATATATTCTATTAATATATGTCTATAGACACATACACACATATTGACACCTATGTGCAACATACATGGATTCATGTATGTAGGCATGAAAGTATGTACAAATGTGCATTATGCAAGTATATGTTTGTGCCCATAAATGTGGACATGTGTACTGTGTATAGATATATACGTATATGTCCTGTGAGTAAGCACATGCATGTGCATGTGGGTGAGTTTGTGTGTATATAATGTGTGCCTGTGTTTACATGTACACATTGGTGTGTAAGCAAGCTTACCCATAAGTATGTACAAACACACATGTGCTGGGCATGTATAATACATGCTCACAAGTACACTGAGTGAACATGTATGTGGCCACACATGCTTACTTACATGCATGCATACATGTCACCTTAGTCTGGTGACCCTAACATTTGCTGTTGTTGTTTAGTTATTCAATTGTTTCTGACTATATGTGACCCCATGGATGGGGTCTTCTTGACAATGATATTGGAGTGGTTCATCATTTTCTTCTCCAGTGTGTCCCCATTTTATAGATGAGGAACTGAGGCAAATGGGGGTTAAGTGACTTACCCAGGGTCACACAGTTAGTAAGTGTCTGAGACTAAATTTGAACTCAGATCTTCCTGACTCCAGGCCTCATGCTCTCTCTGCTGTAGGGGCACCTACCCACCTCATTCTAATCTATATTCAGTTTTAAAAATAGCTAACTGGAATTTATTTATCTCTTTAAGGTGTTCAAAGTGCTTTACAAATATCACCTCATTTTATCCTCACAACCACCTGGAAGTAGTTGCTATTATTATCTTCATTTTACAATGAGGAAAATGAGTCAGACAGAAGTTGTGACTTGCCCAGCACACAGCTAGCAAGTGCCTGAGGCCTAATTTGAACTCAGGTCTTCCTGATCCCAGGTCTAGCACTCTATGTAGTACTGTGTCACCTAGCTGCCTACAATTTAAATTTTTAAAAATTACTTTTTGGGCCTCCTCTTTTTTATTTAGACATGAAAGAATGCGTTTCTTCCTTCAGGCAATGTTGTTGTTATTATTATACAGTCATGCTGGACTCTTCATTTGGGGTTTTCTTGGCATGATACTGGAGTGATTTGCCATTTCCTTCTCCAGCTCATTTTACAGATGAGGAAACTGAGGTAAGCAGGTTTACATTACTTGCCCAAGGTCATATAGCTAATAAGTCTGAAGCCTAATTTTAACTCAGGTCTTCTTGACTCCAGAGTCAGTACTCTATTCACTGCACCACCTACCTGCCCAATGTACAAGGAAGTAGATTGACTAGATGTACTGTACTGAAATTGAACTGAGAGATGGGATGCCCCGGCTTAGTTTCTGGTTTGTGTTGGAGGATAGCTGAACTTGCCTAATCTTACATCAATGGATTCACATACAAATCAGATCCAGATATGAGGTAGCAGCTGGCTTGTTCACCATCACCCAGTTCTGAACATGCTCGGCCATCTCTAGGTATGTGTACTCATCTGGACAGGAATTTTCATCTGTTCCTATGGTAGAGCCATGACCAGTTTCCCGGTTTCAATACTGAGCCTTATCTCTCTACATGAAGAAGCATTAAAGGATTCCTGTTTTGTAACAACATTACACTATTCAGAAATATTGTGAGGTATGGAAGGAACAGCTGCCTGCTGGTAGACCAGCCACCTCAGTTGCTCTTCCCTGCATGTGAAAGAGGTTTCTGGAACATGACTCAGCCTGACTGTGGCAGAGTATTGGCTTAACATCTTTAAGCAGAGCAACATTAAAGTCTGTTTGAAGAACCAGGGAAATATCCGTAGAAAACTAATACTTGGTGAGGTCCCTCATGGTCACTTGGACAGAGACAAGGTAAGACAGCTTGAGGTGACTTCAGATCACAGGTCCCTACGCCCTATTTTGGCCACTGACAACATTCTGGACTATCCAACTCAGACCCAGCCCCTCCCCTGTGAAACACTGCTGTTGATCATGCCAGATTCTCCTGGGTTGGTGGCAGGGGAAATACACATTGTTCCCAGCGTGAGCTTTGGAATTAAATGTGCCAGAGTTGACCTCTGCTCTCTGTATTACTTCCTTAAACTGAAAAGAGAACATGTCACAACTTTCATCCAAGTGAGAGAATCAAGAAGTTTGTTTTTTGTCACTGAAGCTCACATTCATCTGCCATTTTAGTTTTTTCCTTCCTTGAACAGCATACGTGAATGAGCAGGTATGCCATTGCACCTGTGTGACTGATATTCTCTGAGGGTGCCAAACTCCATAGTGCAGTCATTGTGACCACTACCCACCTTGTGGGAGCTGCCAGGAACACAAGAGAGGCCCCACAATTAAGCTTGGAAGTCCTGCTGCATCTATGTTCAACATGCACCTATGCATATGTATGCATGCATATATATATATATATATACACACACACACACATACACACACACATATATACACATATATGTGTGTGTATATATGTTATACATACACATGCATATGCAAGTGTGCAATGTGTTCATATGCAAATGCATAAACATGTATACATGCTTGAGTGTGTGCATAAATGCATGTAGGCATTGCACGTGTATGGGTGGGTACTTGTGTGTACATGGAGGTTGCTATATGTACTTGTATGAGTATATTATACAAGACCATATAAGCATGTACATTATACATGTACATGTATGTCTAAGTATGCTTATACACAGGTGTGTGAATGTGCGCGCCTACTGTGTTTACACATGTGCTTGCATATGTATGTGAGCAAGCATACAGAGATTGTAAGACTAAACATGTGGTGTGTGTGTATATATCAATATGAGTGTGTATGTGTATAAATGTGCATGCGTGTGTATGCCTTTATGCATCTTGCTTATGTGTATAAGCATTGTATAGGTATGTTTGTACGCATATACATGTCTATGTGTGCACGTGCAGTATTTATGTGTATGCCTTATGAATGTGTGGTTGTGTATGAGTGTGTGTATGTGTCCAGGGGTATGTGTTTGTATGTGCACATCCATGTGTTTTTGGATATACATGTTTGTACATATGTTCACTGTGATATGGGTTGGTGTGTATATATGTTTACATATTAACATATATACTATGTTAATGAGAAAGTGTATGCACATATATACATGCCTGGTCTCAGTACTTGGTGTTTGTGTATAATTGTGTATGTGTGTATGTATGTATTTGTGTGAGAGTGTGCTTATGTATTCATTTGTATAGGTGTATATGGGTGTGTACATTTGCTGTGTATATATATGTATGCATGCATATTTGTACCTTCACACATACTTTTGTATGTGGATGCAAACTACACATACATGTACACATGTATACACATCAATGGGTCCACAACACACATATGCATACACACTTAACGCAATATATGTACATTTATATACACATATACAGACATGTGAACACAATACACAGTACCTACACACATATGTATGGGTGTGTGTATGTGCACATGCAATGAATCAACACAATTTGTGTACTTGGCTGCACATAAACACATATACATTTACATAGTATTGACATGTAAAAATATATCTGCATGTGTGAGCTGGAATAATCAATCCATTGATAAACATTTATTTAGTGCCTACTATGGGCCAGGTCCCATGCTAAGTGCTAACACACACATACACAGCCATTGCATTAAATGTGCACACATACATACTGACATGTGTTATCATTTGTATAGGAATCTGTGTGCATATATACATACACTGTGCATGTATTTATACATGTGTGTACATGTGTGCATGAATATCCATTACCTGTGTATGAAAATAGAATTTACCTTTACATGTGCATATATGTAAGAGTGTGTTTGTTCCTGCATGGTCACATCATGTGTGAGTACACGCATATGTGCATATGCACATTCTTGTTTGTCCATGAGTGCTTATATGTGCATTGAGCTTTTTTGTGTAGGTACATAAATATACAAATGAGCACAGTGATTGCATGAAATGTGCGACATGCACATAATGTGCGACATGCACATGATGTGCGACGTACACATGTTGTTATGTTTGTGTGTGCATTGCATGTTCGCACACATGTGTACGTGGGTGTGCCTTGCAAAGGTGTGTGCACATGCAAGGTATTGATATGTGTATATGCACACATACATTTGAATAAATACTTGTGCATGTAAGTACCATGTGTATGTGTACTGTAAGTATGTACACTTTCCCAGTTCATTGTATGCATGAGCACGTGTGCCTATGTGTATAGACATAACACATGTGTATGTGTGTACACACACAACACATAATATATGCATGTACACGTGTACGCCTTGTTTTGTGCTCTTTCCATTTGTGTGGATATAGTCATTGTGTGTATTGTTCTCCTGCTTGTTTACTTTGCTTGGATTCGTGTTGTGCCATGCTTTCCCTATATTTAGCTTTTAGAAAATATTTTACTATTATTATACTTTGTCATCAAAATAATTCACCAAACATCATGTTCTATCATGTTCTACTTTGTGCCAGGCCCTATGCTTGATGATCAGGATACAAAAACACAGTCTCTGCCTTAAAGGAGATTATGTTCTACTGGGAGATGCAACGCTATACATCTAAACAACAAATGTTGAATCCTGCTATGAGCAAAGTGCAATGTTGGATGTGTTATTATTATTGTTGTTAGTATTAAAATCTGTATTTTATTTTGTGAGGAAAGTCCTCTACTATTACACATGGTAGAGGCAAATGATTCAGCGACTTCAGGTCTTCCAGGGGTGCCTGGGTCACCAGCACTGCAAGTAACTGACTCAGGGTCACATGGCCAGTTTATATCATGCACGGGACCTGAACCCACGTCCTCCTGACCCTGGGACTGGCACTCTGCTTGTACCCCGCTGCTGTCATTCCATCAACAAATTGTTGCTGGTTGGTGGTTGTCCTTAGTTTTTTTTTTTTTGCTTTTTTAAAAATTTGGTTAGGCAATGGGGTTAAGTGACTTGCCCAGGGTCACACAGCTAATGAGTGTTATGTGTCTGAGGCTGGATTTGAACTCGGGTCCTCCTGAATCCAGGGCCAGTGCTCTATCCACTGTGCCAACTAGCTGCCCCTTGTTCTTAGTTTTTGAATTTTTTTTTAAGTTTTAGGCAATTGGGGCTAAGTGACTTGCCCAAGGTCACACAGCTAGTAAGTGTCAAGTGTTTGGTCTGAGACCGAATTTGAACTCAGGTCCTTCTGATTTCAGGGCCAGTGTTCTATCCACTGCGCCACCTAGCTGCCCCCTGTCCTTAGTTTTTGAAGAGGACCAGTGACATCATGGGGCGATGTCTTGACTTATGTGTGAATTGGATTTAAGTGAGATAAAGTCATCATCCTTACTCTAGCTTCCAGAGTCACGGAAGTCCAGTGGCAAGACAAAGGCGACAGGCTATGAGCCAGAATGCAGTGGATGAACTTGATGTCTTTGATGTCTGACCAAGTTTTAATCTGTAATAGGCATTTAAAGATATTTTGGGATGCCCCGTATTTGTATTGAGTTAAATGGCTTGAGTATACAAAATTCTGGCATTCCATGTACATATCTTTGCTTAAGATGGTGGCTCTCAAATGTACATTAGAGAGACAAGGGGATGCTTCCACACAGAGGTGTGATGGTAAAGGTTTAACAATAGTTTTTCACGTTTTTATATATTATTTTAAAATTCTTTTAATATTTTATTTTCCTAGTTACATGTAAAAACAATTTTTAATGTGTTTTTAAAACTTTGAGTTCCAAACCCTCTCCTTTCCTCCCTCCCTACCCTGCCCCTCATTGAGAAGGCAAGCAATTCTACAGATTATACACATGTTATGTATCATGTTTTAATTGTGAAAGCTTAATTTTAATTTTGAATCATCTTTTTGAATGATCACTATCCAAACAACCCTTTGCTTAGGTCCAGAGTTGAAATGGTGTGCACTAGACGTATTGAACTGTATGTACAGATATATATATGTGTGTGTGATACACGATACACTTTTAAGTTTAATCTGCGCTCATTAACATTTTCTTCATTCCTGTAAGTCCTCACCGCCAACACAACAATAAGCCCAGCCCTGATTTGTAGCATTCGCCAATTTCCAGTATATAAATTAAAATTTCTCAGGAGGTTCGGCTGGCTCCATCATATCCCCTGCAAGTTACCCATTAAAATACGCCTACATCACCAGTAACGAACTCCTTGTAGATGGAAGCTATTCAAGCACCTGACTTTCTACCGAATACCAGATACCGTCCAACATTTCTTGTTTGTGAAGTACTCTACTCTTGTGGTAAAAGCCTAGAAGTGAGAGTCTGAAGACTCCGTTCTTGTTCATCATGTAAATCTGGCAAGTTATTTAATCTCTATTTTACAGGGTTGTAGTGAACATGAGTTATAAAAAATCTCTATAAAAATATTTTGTAATATTATTATTTTTTTTTTTTTGGCGAGGCAATTGGGATTAAATGACTTGCCCAGGCTCACACAGCTAGTAAGTGTTGTGTCTGATGCAGGATTGAACTCAGGTCATCCTGGCTCCAGGGTCACTAATCTATCCACTACACCACCTACCTGTCCCTATTATTATAAGTATCATACACTATAAAACATCTTTATGTGGAAAGTCACCACCTTATTCTATGTTTTGCGTAAAAGTAAACTGAGACTCAAGAAGGGAAAAGTTTCGAAAACCCCAACATGGCTCACAGCAAAATCACAGTCCTCTTTATTTGCTTGCTACCTAAAGTGGTGGTGATGAGTCACCTTCTCTGGCCTGGGGAAGAATAGAATTTTCCTTATCAATAACAGGAGAATGAGTAGCAGACAGAGCATATTTTCCCACGGTATTAGACGATCTAGTTATCTCTACCAGGATATAATGATTCTAGATGCAAAGGGGAAGGAGTCGCTATTTATAAAGTAACTTTTTCAATGTTTCCCAGTTCTTCAAATTGTTTTAAAGAGTTTTGTGTTATGACTTCCAGCATGTGCCATCCAATCTGAGGTGGGGCTGTTATTTCTATTGAAAAGTCTGCTTTCCTGTCTGAGAGTTCCATAGTAGAAATGAATAGTGAGCTGTAACTTGATAGAGAATATCACCACCTAGAAAAAAGTACCTTTCAAAAAATGTAGTCTTAATGAGCACTGAGCCCCTGGATGCTGCAGTGACTGGTGACCAGATGATTTATATTGTATTCAACTCCATGTAAGCTCTGATTTTGAAATGGATACTCTTAACTGGCAGGGCAGCTAGGTTGCACAGCGGATAGAGGGCTAGGCCTAGAGTCAGGAAGATTCATCTTCCTGAGTTCAAATCTGGCCTCAGACACTTATGTTATGTTATGTTAATTATGTAACCTTGAACAAGCCACTTAACCCTGATTGCCTCAGTTTCCTTATCTATAAAATGAGCTGGAGAAGGAAATGGCAAACCACTCCAGTACCTTTGCCAAGAAAATCCCAGATCACGGAGAGTCAGACATAACTGAAATGATTCAACAACAACAGCTCTTAATGGCAGCAGACTAGACCTCGGGTTTTCACCAAGGCTAGCCTCCTGCTACTGCATCGAATCCAAAGCACAGTCATAATTGTCGCTAATGCTTCAAGGATCTTCAATCTCTCCAACACGATGTTACTTCCACCGACGTGAATTATACAGGTCCTCTACGACTTAGAGGGCCTGTTATCTGAGAGTTTTTGTGGCCCAAGCTTCATTGCCCTGTGACCAGTCTGACGTTTTGGCTTGGTTGATCATGAGCATAACTTCTATCACTGGGTTCCTACTCAAAGTCTTCCTGGCCGGGTAGGAACTTCCTAGAGTTTCTACTCTGTTGTTATAGCCTATGAGAATTCAGGGCCTCCTCCACACCTAGATGAGGTGTCATAGTTATTAGTTGGAACATCACCACTTATTTGTCCACGGTCTCCTTGGACAAGAAGCTCGGGGGGGGGGGTACACTAAAGGATCCTCCCCAGAACATTGTACTGACAGGTGAACATGTTTTAATAAAAATCTAACTCTTCTGCTCTTTACAAAGGCAGGAAGCTATATATATGGAATATTTCATACGCTGTCGATTTTGCTGAACTGCATTTTTTTCTTTTTTATTCTTTGTTATAAGAGATGAATTGCTAGGTAGAGGATGGGGAGAGACATTCAGAAATGAAGGAGATGTAAAAAGAAAACCTCAACTTAAGAGAAGATAACAGCAATATTTCTCTAAGAAAAGTTTCATAACTCCCCTATACTTTCCCCAGTCCGGTCTCACCTCTGTGTGGGCTCTTTGAATTCTCAAAATAAAAATGGTGTCAATAGCCTGCTTATTGTTGAGTTGTTTCAGTTGTGTCCAACTCTTTGTGACCCCGTTTGGGGTTTTCTTGGCAAAGATCTAGAATGGGTTGTCATTTCCTTCTCCAGATCATTTTACAGATGAGGAAACTGCGGCAATCAGGGTTAAGTGACTTGTTCAAGGTTACATAATTAACATAATATAACATAAGTGTCTGAGGCCAGATCTGAACTCAGGAAGACGAGCCTTCCTGACTTCAGGCCTGGCACTCTATCTACTGTGCCACCTAGCTGCCTGAGTAGTCAGTACTGGTTAGTTTTATGTAGAAAACAGTCTTATGGGAACCCAGAGGAATTTAAATATAAGGCCTAGGTATATATAGTGTGGAATCATCTTGATAAACATTTCTGAAAGAGTTTTATACATTTTATAGGTGTTGGCCGTATTCAAAGAAGATTCCTTTAGGGAAAACCACATTAAAGAGGTAGCATTTGATATGTGTCTTGAAGGACAAGAAAGAGTTCAATAGATAGGGAAAATATTTTATGTGGAAGAAGAAAAAGTGGAGTAAAAAAGTGAAGAGAAAGTATTTTTAAAATAAGTTTGGTCTATTTCCTGACAGAGAAATAATAGACTCAAGGGGCAGAATGGGGCACATGTTTTCAGATGCAGACAAGCAGAAAAAACATTCTACTTGTGGTTTAAGGGTCTGTAGTGCAAGAAATTCAAGACATATTTGGGGAATAGTAGTAATCAAGTATGACTAGATTATAGGGAATGTGAAGAGGTGTGATAAGAGAATATTGGAAAGATAGATTAGAACACCTCCTTCATCTACATAGGCAGAAGGGTGACTATGAGTACTAAATGCTACACATGAACACAGTTGCTATTTATTTTGCCCATTTTGTAATTTAAAAAAAAAGGAGTGGGATGGGCCTGTGAAATATCTGGAAATATCTCTGGTATATAAAAAAAACCACCCTGAAAAGTTTAAAACTTTTAAAGAAAGTACTTTGCTAACCTTAACAACAACAACAAAAAAGGGAGGTTGGAGTCAGAATGTGGAGAGCTTTGAATGCCAATCTAAGGAGTTTGGGATTTATTTGATAAATAATGATGAGCCAGTGAAGTTTTTTCAGGGACTTATAAATAGTAATAGGATAGATTCCATGTAGAGAGACTGGATGTGGGAACTTTCAGTAGTCAAGGTAATGGGGGTCTGAAGAGAGGACAGGTTCAGGAAATATTGCAGACGTCACAATTGAAGCCTTGATGATTGACTATTGTTAAGGACACATAATAGTGAGGAGAAGCTGGTTTGTGGGAAGATGATTAGTTGAATTTGAGAAACAAAAGAATAAAGCACTGAGGTAGAAAGTAATCAATAAGAAGTTGGAACTGGAAGATTGGAACATGGGAGACATGTATAAAGATAGAGATTTTGGAATCATAGAAAACTATGAGAACTGAAGATTGGGAGTGGATGAGGTAACCAAGAATATATTGAGAGAGAAGTCAAAGACAGAAACTTGGGACATTCCAACATTTAGGAGGGTACAGAAGAAAAGAGGAACCCGTAGAGAAAACATGAGAGCTGTCAGAGAAATAGTAGGACTAAGCTAGTGCAGTGTCATGGAATCTAGTAGAGGAATGATTTTTTCAGGCAGGAAGAGAGTAGCCAACAGTGCCAGATGCTACAGAGAATTGAAGAAAAATGAGGACTGAAGAAAGGTCAGTAGGTTCAGGAAAGCGTTTTCAATAAAATGGGGAGAATGAGAGCCACTTTTCAAGGGACTGAGGAGAAGGTTGGAGTGAGAAAATGAATGAACTATAGACTATTTTTCTAGGAAGTGTGGTGGTACACTTCCTGACAGAAAAGTGGTGGGTCAAGGTGTAGAATGAGACCTATGTTCTCAGACATCACCAATGTGATAATTTGTTTTTCTGGGCTATACTTATACTTACAAAAATAAAAAAAGAAGTAAGAGGAGGCCAATGATAGGGTTGCCAAAAAAAAAGAAAAGAAAAGAAAAGAGAGAAAAGAAAAGAAGAGAAAAGAAAAGAAAAGAAAAGAAAAGAAAAGAAAAGAAAAGAAAGAAAAGGAAAGGAAAGGAAAGGAAAAAGGAAAGAAAGTCATTGTAGAATTTTTTAAAAATGCATGGAAAAGAACAGAAGGAAGATGAGAAGGAAACACAGATAAGTAGGACAGCTTTGAAAGTTATCTGTTGAATTTATTAGAAGGAAAAGCTTGTACATGATAAAGATTTGAAATTTCATGTGCAAACCACTTTTTCTCTTTTACTTTATATATGGAAATGCTCTTTTTATCTGGTGCTTGAGTTGAGGATTTTTTCCAAATATGTTTTTAAGTTTGGTAAAAGGAAGAGAGGGGAAAAGAATGAGGATGGTAGCAGGATTTTTTTGATTTTTTGGTGTAAGTTTTGTTTTGTTTTGGTATAGGAAACACGTGGGTATGTCTATAAGCAACAGAGAAGAAAACAACATTGAGGGAGAGATATTTTATAAATATAAGTTTAATATCTATCACATACAAAAGTCATGTTTTGTAGCTAACTATCTTCCCTCTTCTTAATATGGAAGTCATATCCTCAGGCTTTCCTGGCAATCCTTTCCTTAATGCTTCACATGCAGCCAAACCTGTCTTGGGTCCTTCCCAAACAGTTTCAGGGCATCTGAAGAGAGAGGGATTGGTGGTGATGTTGTGGGTTTTGGTGTCACCTTTTAAAAGCATTCGGAGTAGCCCTTAGCAAACTTATCAGCTGTGCTAGAGATTCTAAACCTATCTACAATGTTCTATGCCACTGGAAACTATATTTAGATGGACATGACTTTAAGTTTCCCAGTTTATTGCAATATTTTATATTCTGCTCATAATATTTCCAGGCAACCAGCTCTGAAGCTGAAATCTGGCATATAACCAACGGTTTTTATTATAAAGGAGGAAACCAGTGTTATTCTTCTGTAGACACTCCAACTTCATAGCTTCAAATAATGTATTTTCTCCCTTTTCTTTCATAGTTGTGATCTGAGCCAACAGTTGCTACCAAGGGTGCTATAACAATTTCAAATTTTTTAAAAAATAATTTGCAGGCTGGGAAATAAGACATGCAGGCAATGGGGTGTAGAAATCTGTCTTACCCTACAGGAAAATAGAAGGGGAAGGGGATAAGAAAGGGGGATGATGTGACAGAAGGAAGAACAGATTGGGGGAAGGGGTAATCAGAATGCATGCCATCTTGGGGTGGGGGGAGGGGAGAGATTGGGAGAAAATTTGGAACTCAAAATCTTGTGGAAATGAATGTTGAAAACTAAAAATAAATAAATTTTTAAAATGAAAAAAAATTGCAGGAAAGAATTGATAAGCTGACTTGAAAAAATATGTGTTAAGTGGCTTACTACAACTAAGGTTTCTGCCTCTTTCTGCATAGTGGGTAAAACAAATGCTTGGATTATTTAGCGAGTAGTGGTGCAATAAACTCCATCCGATTCATCATACAATCTCACAGTTATGACGAAGGAGCATTCTGATATTTTAGATTTCATTGTTCAGCGGAAAGAGCACTAGAGTGGAAGTAAAATAAAAAACCTTGGGTACTATGGAGTTGAATTATGGTTCTTCCATTTGCTGCTTTGGCAAATTAATTAACTTCTTTGGGCCTCAGTTTCCCGATCTGTAAACTGAGATGGTTAGATTAAGGTAATTTCCATTACTTTCTGACATTATGAATCACCCTAGCAAGATAAATGAAGTAAAAACCAAATATTTAGTGATGGTTGCTTTTTTTGGGTATTTTTTTCTTTTATCTGAAGGTTTCTGAGCACAATAAATGTGGATTTTGCTCTTTGCTAGTTGCTAGATCACAGTACAACAGTTTTAGATTTTTTTTTTACTAAGGCTTGTTTATATTGAGACTTATCTAACAATCACAATGATAAAAAACACTTAGAGCTTGAAAGAAAGGCATGAGCAAAGTCCAAGATGTCGTTGTCTTTCTATCTTCTGGCTGACAGGAGGATAAAGCCTGGACAATCCAATGAGCAGGGCTGCAGCTGGAGATAGGCAAGAGGCTAAGCTAGTAGAGTCACAGCAGGAACCAGATTACCATCAGTCCTTGGGGATGCTAGAGGTCAAGGTCTCTCTCAGGAGTCTGAAAACAACCTGTATTGGATAAGTTTAAGGGCAGAGGAAGAGAAAACTCCTTGGAATGGGCAAGTTGTCCAAAGTCCTAGCTGGTAAGAAGTAAAGGCCACATGGTTAGCAGAACTCAGAGGGGAGGCAGATTTATAGACAAGAAAAGACAAACAGAAAAGCCACTATGAGTTACCAGCTCCAAGAAAACGATATGAGTAGTTGGGAGAACATTCTACTCAAAATCTGGGGGCCTAGGTTCTAGTCCAGGCTATACTGCTATAAGTTGTTTGATCTTTGACAAAACACAGAGTACATGTTTGACATTCAACTTTCTTTTGCCTTTCTTCATCTATAAAATAGGTCAATTAAAGGTTTCTTCATCTGTTAAAAAAAAAAAGAACAGTTAAATTATATCTAAGGTCCCTCACAGCTCTAATATTCTACAATACTTAACAAAGTTCTGACTTTGCCAGAAGCATCATTTATGTTTCTTACTGAGGTGGGAACCAATGAAATGCTTTGTATAGTCCAGAGCATAAAGGTGAGGCACATAAAGAAATTCACCTGGATAGAAAAGGGGTACTAATTAAAGATAGATTCTTGTCAAGGGACTCCTTTCATTGGGCATAAATGATAAGTGACTCCCTTTATACAGTAACCTTTCCTTCTAGTTGAATTGAAGATAATCTTTGCTTAAAGTGGAAGAATGAGATTCAGATTCTTAACCTCATTCCCAACCTTCCTTCTCCCCAGAGAATCTTTTACTTTGGCTTCGTGTAGGATATTCTAGAAAAGTGATTCCAAGCTTCTAAGAAGTCTTCAGTTTTCTCCTGGAATATGGCAATTCTCAACATATACTTTAATTTAAAATTGAAGGTAATGCCACACAGTACATAATTTTTAAATGGTTTTTACAGAAAATCCCTAAAAGGAATTCCTGGTCTAGAAATTGAACATAATTTTAAGCCTCATAATTTAAAGTGAGCTGTGAGGGCATGTTGTGTTGCTTACATGACAATTAAATTATCCTTAGTTGCAAGGAAGATTTTAATAAGCATTATTATTGTAACATATTTCTTTTGTAGGGAAATCACATTGAGGTGCAATTTGGGATTTACCTGATTAAGATGCATGGTAATCACCATAAAGTACACAGTGCCTATTGAGGGTAACCAATGGGCCTTAAAAAAAGCCGATGAGGTAGGGGGTTGTTTATCCCAAGCATGTGAAGACTTCCCCTGTTGGAATAAACATATTCACACTCCAGAAGAGTGAGTCTGAGAACTTTGTGCACCTCTGTCTCACTTCAATCCAATTCACTCTCAAGTCAAGACATCACCCTGTGATGTCATTGGTCCTCCTCAAAATGAATGACGAACACTTCTAGGATCAAATAGAAAATCCTCTGTTTGGGACTTAAATCCCTTTATCACTTGGCCCCTTCCTACCTTTTAGTCATTTTACACCTTGCTCCCTCATGTACTCTGTGTTCCAGTGACATGACACATGTGATCATGTTGAAGTTCCTCCCATAATACTCTCTATTCTCTGATTCTGGGCACTTTCACCGTTTATCTCCCATTCCTGGAATTCTGTCCCTCCTTATCTCTACCTTCTGTATCCACTGGCTTCCCTCAAGTCTCAGCTAAAGTCCTACCTTCTCCAAAAAGCCTTTTTTGATCTGCCTTTATTTTTCCAGTGAATAGCACATTGCCTAGCACACAGTAGATACTTAATAAATATTTGTTAATTGATGACTTCTGGTATTCCTCTATATTAAAGGTTCTTTCCTGGATTCTACTCAGGACTCTGTAGGAGATTTCAAGGAGTCCATAAACTTGAATGGAAAAAAAATGATATCTTTATAATCATTAACCTCTAACTAAAAAT
The DNA here is from genome assembly GCF_003287225.1 of Phascolarctos cinereus. Taxonomy (NCBI): domain Eukaryota; kingdom Metazoa; phylum Chordata; class Mammalia; order Diprotodontia; family Phascolarctidae; genus Phascolarctos; species Phascolarctos cinereus. The sequence continues at coordinate 240,488,251 of NW_027556098.1, forward strand.
GAGCATTTCTTTCAATTACTTAAAAACATTATTCTGAGAATAGATACCTAGGCTTCAGCAGACTGCCAAAGGCAGCTAGGTGGCATAGTGGATAAAGTAGTGGGCCTGGAGTCAAGAAGACCTGAGTTCAAATTCAGCCTCTACCATCTAAGATGAGACAAAGGAAACTAGCACCAGTAATCAGATCCCCAGATATTTACTTACCCAGGTTAAAGATGACTATGGGTTTCATTTTGGACATATTTAATCTGAGATGTTCTTACCAGAGTATGTCTCATCCCAGCCTCTCCCTCATCATTCGGATAAATTATAAAATCCCACTATTTTCTCTCTACCCTGAATCCCTCCTCCCCTCCACCCCTTGCTGAATAATGTAATATTTAAGTGTATAGGTACACAGTAAAGTGTGAAGGAGTCACAATTATTCCATCACTTTTCTGGTACTTTTTAGGCAGTTACTTTTTTTCTGTTAATAAATACATTTTATTGATGTATTTTGCCTTCACAGTAGTCTTTTCCCACTCCCTCTCCTGAATGACTCTCCTCCTTCTAAAAAAAAAAATTAAACAAAAATATTTGATACAGAAACCTTGTCTGACAATGTATATAATATGCTATCCAACTAATCCCACACCTGTCTGCTGTGAGGGAGTGGGTATGTTTTGTTATCTCTTTTCCAAGACCCTCACTGCTTTCTCTATTACTCAGGTTTCAGCTTCTTTTCATTACTGTTGTTATAGTCACTACTCTCTTGATTTTTCTTATTTCATTCTGCCTCAGTTCAGATAAATCCTTCCACGTTTATTCCTCACCTTCATAATTATTTTTTACTCTGTAGTAATATTCTATCATATCCATAGAGTTTTTAAAAACCATTCTTCACTGATAAAGTCACATTTAGTTAAGCAGTTCCTTTTAATAGTAGAACCTCGTCAACAACAAAAATACCAGCCTTCCTATAAAATCCCTCTCTTCCTTTCCCCCCTCAAGAAGTAACAGAGAGGATAAGGAGAGGAGTTGAAGAAGGGAGAGAGAAGAAATGTAATGAGTTTGGCCCGACTTTTCTGACTCCATTGGCACGCCTTGGGATGCCTCAGACAAGTTGTATCTCATTCTTCCAGCCTCATCCAGAAGTACCCTATCCATTTTATTTTGCTTTTTCTTTTTTTAAACAGTGTCAGATTTAGTGATTATCCCATGAACATGTGCACAGAGTTGCCAAACCATAGCTTCTCTGTGAAGTGTAATGAGATATATAGAATATGTGTGGGGGTTGTGGAGAAGAGAGTGGAAGGAGGGGGTGCAGGCGAAAACTTCAGTCAACAGGCTGACTGGAAGAGGTGTTTAGTTTGGGTGTTATTTTTAAAGAAAAAAAGCATGTGGGCAAATGTGTGTCTGAAGATGAGTTCTCTAGAGGAGCATTCAGATTCAATTTTGCATTCCTACGGTCTTATAGACTTGAGACTAGAATCTTAAAAAAACACCATCATTAAAAAGGCATTATCCCACACAGCCTGTGTACACACCTGGGCATGAAAGCAAGCCCACAAATCACTCACACGTGCTCTGGCCAGGGCAGGCGTGTGCTGGAGCCAGCTCTTACCTGCTTGAGGCAGATGATTATTAAATTTCCAGTGCGAGCTTTTACACTGACAAATGCTACAAATCAGGGCTTCGTTTATTGTTTTGTTAATTGTCTAGATTTAAGAAAATGATTAATAATGCAGATTGAACTTTAAAATACTTTGTACATTTTTTTTCCCTCAGAGAACAAGTTTTTAAATACTTACCAGCACATTGCTGTCTGGCAGAGCAAGCACTAAGTAAAATGCTTAGGTTGAAGGGTAGCAGGGCATAGCAGAGATCACAATGGCGTCACAGCCAGAGGACCCGAGTTCAGATCTTTTCTCTGGTATTGATTTAACAGGGAGAATAAACAACCAGGTCCAGCTGCACTGCTTTAACAAGAGCACACCCTATGAGGGCTGAGCCTGCACACTGACCAAGTCTCAGGAAATATGTGACTCAGTGCTGAAAGGACTCGGCACTTTGGTATGATCCAGCAAACCCTGGGTGGTCTGTTGGTCCTTCAGAGGTGGCCTTACTCTGGTTAGAAAGGAGAGGGTGCCAACCTTCCCCTCAGCCTTTTCTGGGTAGCCCAGTGAGAGAGAGCCACAGCAAGCTAGAATGTCTCTTGTTTTTAAAATGCAGCACCTTGCTTTCTCTTTGCTTTTGTCTCTGGGCTGGGGAGGAGCAAGGGACCACCCAGGGTTTGCTACGCTCTAACAAAATGCTTGTTTTCAACTTTAAGCCACATGTTTCCCAGGCATTAATTAGACAGGGACAGGCTCAGTACTCCTTGGGATGTACTCTAGCCAGAGCTGCCTACTTTCCTTCCCCAACTCAGCCTTGGAGCAAGTCATTTAACTTCCCTGGGCCTCAGTTTCCTCATCAGTAAAATAGGAGGCTGGCTCAAAATCCTATGATTCTAAGTACATTAATTCCATTAAGACATTAGGCCTAAGTAACACTGACCTCTGCCTTGATTCCTGTTGCTATAGTTAATAATTTAGCACTTGACAACTAGCATTTACTAAATGTCTTTTAAGTGTCATGCTCTGTGCTAAGTGATGTGTGTGTGTGTGTGTGTGTGTGTGTGTATGGCAAATAAAAAACAAGCCCTGTTCTCAAGGAGCTTGTCATATAACGAGATAGACAACATACAAGTAATTCTATATAAACTAGGTACAAACAGAATAGTAGATTAGTGGTGATCTCAGCAAGGAGGCACTGAAATTAAAGGACACTGGAAAGGGTTTTATTGAAGAAGGCTTCTTGCAGGAGAAGGGACTTTCGATGACACTTTAAGGAAGTCAGAGAATCCAGGAAATGGAGATAAAAGAAGGGAGGCCAGTGTCATTGGATTGAAAAGGATGCCGGTGGGGTGTAAAGTGTAAGAAGAAGGGAAAGGTAGGAAGGCATCAGGTTGTGAAGGGTTTTGAATCCTGAACAGAGAATTTTATATTTGATCTTGGAGGTGATAGGGAGCCCCTGGAGTTTATTGAATGGAGGATGGGGGAACATGTTCAAACTTTCACTTTAGGAAAATCAATTTGATAACTGAGTGGAAGATCGATTGGAGTGGAAGAGAAAAGGCAGGGAGACCAACCAGAAGATTATTGTAATAGACCAGGCATGAAGTGAGGAGATCCTGTACCAGGGTTGTCAGAGGAGAGATGGGGGCATATAGGAGAGATGTTTGCTAGGTCGACTCAACTGAGGAGAGAGAGAGATAAAGAGACAGACAGAGACAGAGAGATAGAGGGAAAGAAGTCTAGTATAACACCCAAGTTGCAAGCCTAGGTAAATGGGAAGATAGCGATACCCTCAGCAGTGATAGGGAAGTCAGGAAGAGTGCAGGGTTTGGGGGGAACAAATTGAGTTGAAGATGTCTATGAGACATCCAGTTTGAGATGCTCAATAGGCAGTTGGAGATGAGATGCTAGAGGTCAGTAGAGAGGTTAAGGCTAGACAAACGGATTTGAGAATGATTTGAATAAAGATGATAGTTGAATCCATGGGAGATTGAAAATAAAGAAAAATAGTATAGAGAGGGAAGAGTAGATATTCGAGTTCAGAGCTTTGGGGGACATCCAGTTAGCAGGAATGCTTTTCTATTTGACTATTTATTATTGTTTTCTTTACTTTTTCCTTTTTCTTTGCAATTTTCCCTTTCTTTTTTTTACATTAATACTTACTATTAGTATTTACTATTGTTTTCTAATTGTTTCTTATGTATGTGTGTGAGTATACGTCTGTGTTGGGAGGAGTGGTAATCAGGGGACCACTGGTCAAATGAGCCCATAGGTAACAATGAAATTTTTATTAATTACTATTTATTAATTAAGATGTTTGCCCCTTAAAGACTTTGAGTAGCTGCTGCACAGCTTGTAAAATATATGGAACCACAGAATCTTTTGTGACCTACTCTTTGATCATTCAGGGTGCAAAATTTAGAACAGCTCATTTGCATCTTGTAAAGACTTTCCCCCTATCAAACTTTGGGCAGGGTATGAAGGAAGTATAAAATAAGACACATAAGGAAATGCATTAATCAAATTGATGAAATTTTTGGGCAACAAGCCATTGGCTGGATAAGCCTGGTGGCCTTAAAACATCGTGAGCAGTGATGAAGAGAATCATCTCTGACACTCAGAGGAAGTCATCCCTTGAGGTAGCTAAGGGAATCATCTCTGGCAGCTGATCAAAGAGTCAGCTATGAAAGAAGAACTCAATTCTTGAGAATTTTTCTTCAGTTTTCCCTTTATACCTCTTCCAGATTAGGGAGAGGAGAAGGATTTCTCTTTCCTTTTCATTTGTTAAAGATGGAAGAAGATGACCAGTAGGATACAGCATGCCCAGTGGAGAGCAGGTTCAGAGACCAGCTGCAGAGATGAGTTGGACTGGGTAGAGGAGCAGACCCAGGAGCCCAGTGAAGAGACATGCCCAGAAGAGATGCTGTGTGGAGGAGGAGGAGGAACAGCATGACAACATCAGGATAAGAAGAAAACACATCAGGACCTGTTAGTTCTGGAGGTGTAAGTTTCCTTGGCCATGGGCACATTCTGCCCTGTGGTATGTGCTTTTCCACTAGTGTGCTGTTTATGTCCACTCTTCCCACTGACACTATGTGTATTTTTGGGATAGTGTGCCCTAGGTTTGAGGGGGTGTGATGTTTTGCAGCAACTTCTCACTATGTCATTTTAGTAAATGCTTTTTACCTGGAGCTAAGTGTGTCAAGTGGTTCTCATTTTTCTAGATCTAGGTTGTTTGGGGTTTTTTTTAATTGCAAGAAAAAAATAGAGAGAATGGATTGGTGTCCAGGATGGCCTGAGAAATGATGGTATTACCTATCCCGAGCAGTTTGAATCAGTTTCTGAGGCTTTTCAACTTTTTCATTTACTACTTAGGAGTGACTTAGACTGAAGAGGAGAGAGCCCAGCATTTAAAATTATTATACTAATGCTTGCAAAAAGACCAAGTGGCATGGTGAACTTTCTTGAAATATTACTTCCTGTCATTCTATCATTCAGGGAGTTCTCTAGGGGTGTTGAGGTCCCAGGCCAACACAAATGTGCAGGTACAAGTTGCCTCTCCCAATTTTCTTATATACATAGTAATTAATAAAAATTTCATTGTTGCCTATGGGCTCATTTGACCAGTGGTCCCCTGATTACCACTCCTCCCAACACAGACATATACTCACACACATACATAAGGTGAAAATGAACATGAGAAAAGCTTTGCGGAGGAAGAGGAATCACAGAAGGGGAGTATCAACCTAGGGAGGCGGTGTGTCGAAAGGGAGTGGATCAAACTCACCCCATTTCCCTAGCGTATGTGTGTGGTGGGTAAAGTTCCTGTTGGGAAGAGTGAAGCACAAATTCAGTGTATAAAGTAGAGCCAGATCATGTTTCACACTCAAGCAATTCAAAGGACTATGACAGAAATAAGGCTCTTGTACAAAATTCTAATATGTAGTAAGTGCTATGATATTTTCCCTTTTCCCTCCATTTAGTAAAATAAAATGTGATCTCAGCCCCACCACCAGGTATGTTTGGTCATAGGTGGGGATGGTAACTGGGGAAAGACTAGCAAGGACAAGGGACAGGAAGGGCTTGATGACTAATAAGGATGGAGTAACAGCAATGGTGCCCAGAGAAGGAAAAGGAAGACTCTACAGAGTTTCACGTATTTTACATGGCAGATAATACAGAAAGAGGAGGCTTGTCCTCATCTTTCTTGAGCACTTTATTTGGCCTGCTGGCCACAGTGGGCATTGCCATTGAGAATAGGTGGGAGATGATGAGAAAAAATAAAATGGCCTCTCCCACTTCCTCCATCTTTAACAAACAAGCAGGGCTCTCTGGAAGAGTGGCCTCTGTGAAGCCCTCATATTCAGGACTGGAAGTCTCTCTGGGGATTTACACACATCTTTGGGAATAATGGCTGCTTATTCAAGGATCTATGTTTTGCCTTCTTTATTTAATGAAAACTTCATTCAGTAACACTACAACAGTACAATGAATGCAAGCTCATTATAGCGTATATTATAGTAACTTCATTATAGTAGGTATGTGGAGAGGGCACTTGTTTTCCCAGAAAGATGCATGTATGGTACCCAAGAGGGAGGAAAAATTCTAATCTATCAAGGACTCTTCATGTCATGGATCTCAGACATCAGGGTTACCCTTCAAAGATCACCAATGGATCTCCCCTGAGGGATCCTACCTGCTATACTTATGTCACAGATTACTGCCTTCCTTATGTCTTGCAAATACTGCTAAACAGATTTATATTTAAAACTATTTTATTTGTAGTTGAATAGAAACAAAACCTGAGTTATATTTGAATTGGTAAAATTATTCCTGATTTAAACCTTTTTGTGGTAAGCACACATTTGACCAGTAACTTTCTTCTCTTATTTAAAAAAAAAATCCATTTATTGGCTCCATATGGTGGGTTTGTGTGATTGCATTACAGTGTGCAATCTGGAGCAATTTCACGCAGTTACACTTGACTGTGACAGATTCAATATATACTATAAGGTTTCTAACAACTTAACCTCAAATGTCCAGCCAAACAGATTTATATAGTGGTTTATTGTTAGTATAGTGGTACCATTGTAGATTATCAAAAAAGGATAAGGATTTCAAATAACTACAGGCAACTCTATAATATAATAGACTTGAGCAGTGGTGCAAATAATTGGAAAGAGCAAAAAGTCCTGACACCATGTTCAGTCAGTGAGCTCAGGCCTGCTGATACTTCAATGGATCAATGATTTCATTGACATGGGTACTCCCTTCAACAATATAGATCAAAATGCATCCATACCTTCTAATCCATGATTCTTGTCCACGTCCTCCTATTAATTCTCCAAAGAAAATCTACCCAATCTACTGGAGACCTTTCCCTAGGTCTTAACCATTTCATAGGGACAGTGTAACATTCAGGGTATCCATCTATTATCCCTTACCCTCATTATATCTCAATTTCCTGTCATACATTTAACCTTGATATTAGTCTTCCCATGGGCTAGAAATTTATGGGGATAAGGGGAGTAAGAAAATACCTGTGGTATAGTATTCATTTAGAGTTTGGGCTTATATGTATTGTTGTTTATCTGTCATTTCAAAGAGGACCAATTACATCATGGGGTAATGTCTTGACTCATGTGTGAATTGGATTTAAGTGAAGAAGAGGTACACAAAGTCATCAACCTTACTCTCTCTTCCAGAGTCATTGAAGTCCAGTGGCAAGAAAAAAGTCAGGATGACTGGTGATGGCCTGAGATGACCTTGGTGTCTTTGATGTCTGACCAAGTTCTAAGTGCTCCACAGAGCTGCTTTGGCCACTTTCATGGCTGTTGGAACAATTGTTCTCATCCACCCATTCCACCTGGAGAAATCTTCACATGTTTGGGGTAGACATCCTTCTAACTCACTGATGGGTTTGAGACTTCTTGGTTACTCTCAACCTGGTTTAGCCCATCTGCTGAGATGGTTTAGTGGGGTGTGACCACTGAGCATGTGACAGCTTTCTGGAGCCACAGTGTTTGGTTGTTGTCCTTCATACTCAAAGAGGACCAAAATGACATCTCTGTGTCAGGGTCAATGTACAGTGTTTCTGACTGTGGCTGATCAGACTAATATGAGTTTGGAAGGCTCTACCGCAGTGGGACTCAGATAGCCCATATGACCATGGAAGGGAGACATCTCTAAATCTGTACATCTCATATTTCTTTTGAGCTTCCACAATTCTGCTCATAGAGGGTAGCACCTTCTTTAATATGGGCACACCATGATGGGCAGTCCTGTGCCAGTGCCTCCTATGTCACACAACTGATTTCAAAGTTCTTCAGAGAGACCATGTGTCCTTTGTATCATTTCTTCTGACCTTCATGTGAGCGCTTGCCTTGCGTGAGTTTTCTGTAAAATAGTCTTTTAGGCAAATGTGTGTTTGGTATTTGAACAATGTGGCCAGCCCATCAGAGTTGCACTCTCTGCAGTAGAGTTTGAATACTCAGCAGTTCAGCTCAAGAAAGGACCTCAGTATCCTACTAGACCTTATCTTACCAGGCAATCTTCAGAATCTTCCTAAGACAATTAAATGGAAGTGATTCAGTTGACTGGCATGGTGCTGGTATACTGTCCAGGTTTTACAGGCATATAACAGTGAGGTCAATGAAATAGCTCTGTAGACCTTCAGTTTGGTAGTCAGTCTAATACCTCTTCTCTCCCAAAATTTCCCTTGGAGCCTCCCAAACACTGAGCTAGCTCTGGCAATGCATGCTTTAACTTCATCTTCTATGTGTATGTTCCTGGAAAGTACATTGCCAAGGTAAGTGAACTTATCCATAACACTCAAAATTTTTCCATTTGCTGTAACTGATGGTTCCATGTATGGATAGTATGGTGCTGGCTGGTGGAAAACCTCTGGTTTTTTTTTAATGTTAATTGTCAGGCCAAAATTAGCACAAATGGCAACGAATAAATCCATATTCTGTTGCATCTCAGCCTCAGAGGCTGCACTGAGTGCATAATCATCTGTGAACAAAAAGTCATGCACCAACTCTCCCTCCACTTTAATTTTGACTTGTAAGCTTGTCAAGTTAATTAATAGAGAAAGCCAGTGTAGCTTCAGAATGGGTCTAGGAATAGTCAATATGGTGTTTGCTGCCCAACAACTCCAGTAGAGAGGCCAGCAGCAGAAGTCTGTATGTAACATTTGTTGATTTGACCAAGGCCTTTGATACTGTCAGTCGTGAGGGCTTGTGGAAAGTCCTGGCAAAATTTTGATTGCCCAGAGAAGTTCATCAGTATTGTGCACCAGTTCCATGAAGGCATGCTTGCACTGGTTCTGGATAATGGACGATGCTCTCATGCTTTCCCAGTCACTGATGAAGTGAAGCAAGGCTGTGTGCTTGCTTTCATGCTTAATGTTTTCAGTGATGTTGTCAGATGCCTTCAATGAGGGCAAAAATGGCATCAACATCAGCTGCTGCACTGATGGAACCACAGTGTAAGAGATGAAGTCTTGTTCAAATATTAAAATAAAAACTTTACTACGCATATTTTTTGGCTCATTGCCCCCTCCCCCAGATTGGGGTTATTTCACTTTCTCAAGTCTTTTCTCACAACAATCAGTGAGAGGACAAATTTAGTTTGTAATCACACAATTTTAATAACACGTTAATTAAAATGCAAAAGAAATTATAAATTTTCTCCATTGTACCTACTTTCCCTCTCAGATCTCTGGTGAGAAAAAGAGAAAATTTCCTCTATATGAGCATCTATGGCTCATAGAGAGAAATAGGGGAAAAGGTGTTTTTAATTTACTGCTTTTCTCACCCATGGATTAAAGAAAATTGGAGATTGTGGCATTCGCTCTACTTGCCTTCCCATATTGGCCCTGGACCTGCTGGCTGTACCCCTGGCAGTCTGAATGGGCAGAAGAGAGAAAACAAAATGTAGTAGGTACCTTTTTATTCTTTCATGTAACTTCTGCTCCTGTTTCACAAAGAATCGTGCACCTATGAAGAAGCACAGTCCCTTTCATGTGCTAGAATCTTGGCATTTGTTCCCCAAACTTTTCTCTATGAAGCATTTCCTAGGTCTAGAAAATCTCTCACAAAGAGAAGAAGATGTGGCAGATTCTCATTCATGTCCTTGATGATGTCTTTTATGCTGCTTTTTCCATCTGAGTCATTAAGAACATGGTTCAATGTATAGCCTGTATCAGAGTGCGTGCCGTCTTGGGGGTGAGGGAAGGGGAAAATTTAGAACTCACAATCTTATAAAAGAGAATGTTGAAAACTAAAAATTAATTAATTCATTTTTAAAAAATAAAAGAACATGTTTCAGCCTACTATTGACCACCATGCATCTCTCCATTGTCCTGTGGACTACCCACAATTTTGATTCTTTGGGAAGGTGGTATTCTCTGATTCACAGCCTTGAAGCATCACCAAGAGAATATTTGGAGGGATAAATTAATGGGTTTTTGAGTCAGGGAGCAGCTTAGGATAATTAAGTACTCCACAGTTTTCCAACTATAATTTAGGCCACTCTCTGGCTCTTATTCAGTTCTGAGTCCAGATTACTGTCTACCTACAATGCCTAAAGTCACAGATTTGGAGCTAGAAGGGAACTAAGTAGCCATTTATTCCAGCTCACTCACTTTACAGTTAGAGAAAATGAGGCCCAGAGAGGTTAAAGTCTTGTCCAAGGTTATACAAATACATAATGGTTGAACATATCGATGGATTGCCTGCTCAACAAGTCATAGTCTATACTAGTGGTGTCAAACTGAAATAGAAGCAGAGGCCACTAAACCATACATAAGGATTCCTGACGGCTACATTTGACTTAGAAAATTACACATTAACATTATTTATAGCCTATTCTATTTTTATTTATTTTGTAAAATATTTCCCAGTTATATTTTAATCTGGCTTGGGTTGCATTGGGGAGTGTTAACAGCCTGCAGGCGGTATATTTGACACCTCTGGTCCATGCAATAGGTTATTTTTCATCCATCTATTTCTTTCTTTTTATTT